>NC_067472.1:123733865-124041110 GCF_947179515.1 Apodemus sylvaticus
GGGTTGTTTGGTTTTCTGGAGTCTAACTTCTTGAGTTCTTTATATATATTGGATATTAGCCCTCTATCTGATGTAGGATTGGTGAAGATCTTTTCCCAATTTGTTGGTTGCCGATTTGTCCTCTTGATGGTGTCCTTTGCCTTACAGAAACTTTGTAATTTTATGAGGTCCCATTTGTCAATTCTTGCTCTTAGAGCATACGCTATTGGTGTTCTGTTCAGAAACTTTCTCCCTGTACCGATGTCCTCAAGGGTCTTCCCCAGTTTTTTTTCTATTAGCTTCAGAGTGTCTGGCTTTATGTGGAGGTCCTTGATCCATTTGGATTTGAGCTTAGTACAAGGAGACAAGGATGGATCAATTCGCATTCTTCTGCATGCTGACCTCCAGTTGAACCAGCACCATTTGTTAAAGGCTATCTTTTTTCCATTGGATGTTTTCAGCCTCTTTGTCGAGGATCAAGTGGCCATAGGTGTGTGGGTTCATTTCTGGATCTTCAATCCTGTTCCATTGATCCTCCTGTCTGTCACTGTACCAATACCATGCAGTTTTTAACACTATTGCTCTGTAGTATTGCTTGAGGTCAGGGATACTGATTCCCCCAGATTTCCTTTTGTTGCTGAGAATAGTTTTAGCTATCCTGGGTTTTTTGTTGTTCCAGATGAATTTGATAATTGCTCTTTCTAGCTCTGTGAAGAATTGAGTTGGGATTTTGATGGGTATTGCATTGAATCTGTATAGTGCTTTAGGCAAAATGGCCATTTTAACTATATTGATTCTGCCGATCCATGAGCATGGGAGGTTTTCCCATTTTTTGAGGTCTTCTTCCATTTCCTTCTTCAGAGTCTTGAAGTTCTTGTCATACAGATCTTTCACATGTTTGGTAAGAGTCACCCCAAGATACTTTATACTGTTTGTGGCTATTGTGAAGGGGGTCATTTCCCTAATTTCTTTCTCAGCCTGCTTATCCTTTGAGTATAGGAAGGCCACTGATTTGCTTGAGTTGACTTTATAACCTGCCACTTTGCTGAAGTTGTTTATCAGCTGTAGGAGCTCTCTAGTGGAGTTCTTTGGGTCACCTAGGTAGACGATCATGTCGTCTGCAAATAATGATAGTTTGACTTCTTCCTTTCCAATTTGTATCCCTTTGACCTCCTTATGTTGTCGAATTGCCCGAGCTAGTACCTCAAGTACAATATTGAAAAGATAAGGAGAAAGGGGGCAGCCTTGTCTGGTCCCTGATTTCAGTGGGATTGCTTCAAGTTTCTCTCCATTTAGTTTGATGCTGGCTACCGGTTTGCTGTATATTGCTTTTACTATGTTTAGGTATGGGCCTTGAATTCCTGTTCTCTCCAAGACTTTAAGCATGAAGGGATGCTGAATTTTGTCAAATGCTTTTTCAGCATCCAATGAAATGACCATGTGGTTTTGTTCTTTGAGTTTGTTTATGTAGTGGATTGTATTGATGGATTTCCGTATATTGAACCAACCCTGCATTCCCGGGATAAAGCCTACTTGATCATGGTGGATGATCGTTTTGATGTGTTCTTGGATTCGGTTGGCAAGAATTTTATTGAGTATTTTTGCATCGATGTTCATAAGGGAAATTGGTCTGAAGTTCTCTTTCTTTGTTGGATCTTTGTGTGGCTTTGGTATCAGCGTAATTGTGGCTTCGTAGAAGGAATTGGGTAGTGTTCCTTCTGTTTCTATTTTGTGGAATAGTTTGAAGAGTATTGGTGTTAACTCTTCTTTGAAGGTCTGGTAGAATTCTGCACTGAAGCCATCTGGTCCTGTGCTTTTTTTGGTTGGAAGACTTTCTATGACTCCTTCTATTTCTTTAGGCATTATGGGACTGTTTAGATGGTCTAGTTGGTCCTGATTTAATTTTGGTATTTGGTATCTGTCAAGGAAATTGTCCATTTCCTCCAGATTCTCCAGTTGTGTTGAGTATAGGCTCTTGTAGTAGGATCTGATGATTTTTTGGATTTCCTCAGTTTCCGTTGTTATTTCTCCCTTTTCATTTCTAAGTTTGTTAATTTGGATACTTTCTCTGTGCCCTTTGGTCATTCTGGCTAAGGGTTTATCTATCTTGTTGATTTTCTCAAAGAACCAGCTCCTGGTATTGTTGATTTTTTGTATGGTTCTCTTTGTTTCTACTTGATTGATTTCGGCCCTGAGTTTGATGATTTCCTGCCTTCTACTCCTCCTGGGCGAAATAGCTTCTTTTTGTTCCAGGGCTTTCAGGTGTGTCATTAAGCTGGTAATGTATGCTCTCTCCATTTTCTTTTTGGAGGCACTCAGGGCTATGAGTTTTCCTCTTAGCACTGCTTTCATTGTGTCCCATAGATTTGGGTATGTTGTGTTTTCATTTTCATTGTGTTCTAAAAAGTCTTTAATTTCTTTCTTTATTTCTTCCTTGACCAAGGTATCATTGAGTAGAGTATTGTTCAGTTTCCACGTGTATGTGGGCTTTCTGTTGTTTCTGTTGCTATTGAAGACCACTTTTACTCCATAGTGATCAGATAGGAGGCATGGGATTAGTTCGATCTTCTTATATTTGTTGAGGTCTGTCTTGTGACCAATTATATGGTCGATTTTGGAGAAGGTACCATGAGGTGCTGAGAAAAAGGTATATTCTTTTGTTTTAGGATAGAATGTTCTATATATATCTGTTAAATCTAATTGGTCCAAAGCTTCAATTAGTTTCATTGTGTCCCTGTTTAGTTTCTGTTTTCCTGATCGGTCCATTGAGGAAAGTGCAGTGTTGAAGTCACCCACAATTATTGTGTTAGGTGCAATGTGTGCTTTGAGTTTTAATAAAGTTTCTTTTACAAAAGAGGGTGCCCTTACATTTGGGGCATAGATGTTCAGGATTGTCAGTTCTTCTTTTTGTATTTTTCCTTTGACCAGCAAGAAGTGTCCCTCAGGGTCTCTTTTGATGACTTTGGGTTGAAAGTCAATTTTATCTGATATTAAAATGGCTACTCCAGCTTGTTTCCTGAGACCATTTGCTTGTAAAATTGTCTTCCAGCCTTTTACTCTAAGGTAGTGTTTGTCTTTGACCCTGAGGTGTGTTTCCTGTAAGCAGCAAAATGTAGGGTCCTGTTTACGTATCCATTCAGTTAGTCTGTGTCTTTTTATTGGGGCATTAAGTCCATTGATGTTAAGAGATATTAAGGAATAGTGATTGTTACTTCCTATCATTTTTGACGTTATTTTTTAAATTTGAATGCTTAACTTCTTTTGGGTTTGATGAAAGGTTACTATCTTGCTTTTTCCAGGGTGAAGTTTCCCTCCTTGTATTGGTGTTGTCCTCCTATTATCCTTTTTAGGGCCGGGTTTGTGGATAGATATTGGGTAAACTTGGTTTTGTCATGAAATATCTTAGTTTCTCCATCTATGGTGATTGAGAGTTTTGCTGGATATAGTAGTTTTGGTTGGCATTTGTGTTCTCTTAGAGTCTGCATGAGATCTGCCCAGGACCTTCTAGCCTTCATAGTCTCAGGTGAAAAGTCTGCTGTGATTCTGATAGGTCTTCCTTTATATGTTACTTGCCCTTTTTCTCTTACTGCCTTTAGTATTCTTTCTTTGTTTAGAACATTTGGTGTTTTGATTATTATGTGACGGGAAGTATTTCTGTTCTGGTCCAGTCTGTTTGGAGTTCTGTAGGCTTCTTGTATATTCATGGGCATCTCTCTCTTTAGGTTAGGGAAGTTTTCTTCCATAATTTTATTGAAGATATTTGCTGGCCCTTTAAGTTGTAAATCTTCACTCTCCTCTATGCCTATAATCCTTAGGTTTGGTCTTCTCATTGTGTCCTGGATTTCCTGGATATTTTGGGTTACAAGCTTTTTGCATTTTGCATTTTCTTTAACTGTTGAGTCCATGGTTTCTATGGAATCTTCAGCATCTGAGATTCTTTCTTCTATCTCTTGTATTCTGTTGTTGATATTTGTATCTCTGTCCCCTGATTTCTTCCCAAGGCTTTCTATCTCCAAAGTTGTCTCCCTTTGAGTTTTCTTAGTTGTTTCTACTTCTGATTTTAGATCCTGGATGGTTTTGCTTAGCTCCTTCACTTGCATGTTTGTGTTTTCCTGTAATTCTTTAAGAGATTTTTGTGTTTTCTCTTTCATGAGCTCAGCCTGTTGACCAAAGTTCTCCTGTATTTCTTTAAGAGATTTTTGTGTTTCGTCTTTCATGACCTCAGCCTGTTGAGCAAAGTTCTCCTGTATTTCTTTAAGTGTTTTTTGCATTTCCTCCTTGTTGGCTTTTGTATTCTCCTGGATTTCTTTCAATGATTTTTGTGTTTCCCTTGCAAGGGCTTCTACCTTTTGATCCATTGTCTCCTGAATTTCTTTATGTATGACCTTCATGTGTTCCTGTACCAGCATCATGACCAGTGATTTTAAATCCAAATCTTGTTTTACTGGTGTGATGGGGTATCCAGGACATGTTGGTAGAGGAGAATTGGGTTCAGATGTTGCCATATTGCCTTGATTTCTGTTAGTGACGTTCCTGCGTTTGCCTTTTGCCATCTAGATCTCACTGGTGTTAGTTTATCTTGTCAGTGCTGGACTCACCAGTGCAAGCTGCCCCTTCCCAGTTGGCCTCTGGTGCACAGCTTACCTCCTGCGCTGCTTGTAGACAGTGTGCTGCTGCCCAGGCTGTTCAGATCCCAAAGCAGGCACCCGAAGGCTCCCGCTGGGGCCTGGCCCTCCTTTTGACGGCCTGGTCCATCAGGCTGTGGAACTCTACCTCTTTTGATGGCAACATTGGCAAGCCAGAGTAAGAATACCAGGAAATACCCTGAAAGGCTATGAGAGAAGAGCTAGGTGATGATCTTTATTGGCCTTGCACTAAATGACCCTCCCCTTCAAGCAGCCTTGGGGAACTCATGCTCCTTGCAGAATTACTCTCACACATAACATTCTTACGTTCAGTTGATGAGGCACTGAACAGTCCCTACAGTTGGACATTATCCTGTCCCTAAACAAACAATTAAAAATTCTACACAATTGTGCCACAGTGTCATGTAAGAAAAATACACACCATAGAAATACATGTTCATGGGTGCAAATCTTATGTACATTGGTGGAAGACTTTGAAAAAGGGTAAATCTTTCTATCTACAAAATAAAGCAGGTCAGTCTTAGGTGATGTTTACAAAAGGTAAAAGATGCCCTTCCCTAGCCTAGCCTATACTTCCTCACAGTCTCTCAATAGCCTAGGAATAGAATGTCCAATGGAATACCCAAGACACATTTCGCATATCAAATGATGCCCAAGAAGGAGGAAGAACAAAGTATGGATCCTTGGGTCCTTTGTAGAAAGGGGAAAAATACCCACAGAAGGAGATACAGAGACAAAAGGTGGAGCAGAGTCTGAGGGAAAGACCATCCAGAGACTACCCCACCCAGGGATGCATCTTATATACAGTTACAAAACCCAGACACTATTGTGAATGCCCACAAGTGCTGGCTGACTGAAGCTGAATATAGCTGTCCTCTATAGGGAGGTTCTGCTAGTGCATGAGAAATACAGAGGGGGACACTCTCAGCTGGCCATTGAACAACAATATGAGTCACCCAGTACTCCCAGAGCTCCAAGGGACAAAGCTAACAATCAAAGAGTGCACATGGAGTTACCCACAGCTCCAGACACATAGGCAGCAGAGGATGGTCTTGTTAGACACCAAAGGGAGGAGGGGCCCTTGGTCCTAGAAAGACTTGATGCTGTAGTGTATAGGAATACCAGGACAGCAACCACATGGTGGCTCACAACCATCTGTAATGAAATCTGATGCCCTCTTCTGGTGTGTCTGAAGACAGCTACAGTGTCTTAGATATAATAAATAAATATTTTTTTAAAAAAGGGTACCAGGACAGGGAAGGGGGGAGAGTTGATTGGGGAAGGGGAGATGGCTTATGGGATTTTCAGGGGAGAGAGGAACCAGGAAAGGTGACAACATTTGAAATGTAAATAAAGAATATAGTAATAATAATAATTAATGATGATGATGATGATGATAAGAAGAAGAAACCTTAAAAAAATAAAAAAATAAAAAAATAAAAATTTGGTGAATTTGGGCTTGACGCCCATGCTGGTCTCCTCTGAGCCTGCTTCGCTGTTGAGCTGACACAGCATGTATCTATGCTTCGTGGATTTACCTTACTGTGAGGCCCCCACTCTACTTAGCTCATATAATTGGTGTGTGCCTAGGGATCTGGATTTTCTTGTTGGCTCTAGCCACACACTTATGCCAGTGGTTCTCAAGCGTCTAATGCGGCCACCTTTTAATACAGTTCCTCATGCTGTAGTGACCCCTGACCATAAGATTATTTTGTTATTTCATAACTGAAACTTTGCCAGTTAGAAATCATAATGTAAATATCTGATATGTAGGATATCTGATATGTCATCCTCAAAGTAGTCATGACCCACAGGCTGAGAGCTACCGCCCTACGCCATTTTTCTCTTGTTCAGTCCTCAGTCTAGGTTCCAGCTTGGCTTACATATTCCCTGCTAAGAACATTCTTCTGTATGTTGCTCATGGCGTCTCCTACCAGTGTTTTCCACTGAAAGGGAGAAGACACCCCCAAAACCACTTCCCACACCTAGCCTATGATGGCATACAAGAAGGTTGAGTTCTGTTCATGACTGGCTCTTATGCCTCTTAGGCCTTCAATCTTTAACAGCAAGGAGAACTTTTCTGCCCTGATGTTGAAAAAAAAACTGATGCAAATATATCTCCTGACAACAAAGGTCATCATCTATCCAAGAATCCAATTATACTTATGAGGAGAGAAAAAATGGGATATTTTAAAAGTTAATGAACAGTTCCCTGAGCTGAAGAAAGAAAGCCTTACATCTTTTAGAAAGGTGAAGCAAATTCAAGACACTTCAGAGGGAGAGACGCCATTCTTCTTGGCGATAGCTCATTTCCAAAGATAACCCTGTTATATATAAAAAGATACAAAGGGAGAGGAGACAATCTCCTTCTTAGGGCCAGTAGACTTTCCACAGTTGACATCTGAGGAAAGCACTGGCGGGGCCCTGAAGGAGAACATTCGGCTGAATGGGACTGTACACCTGTGAGAGCAACAACACTCGCTTCTCCAGATAGAAAGGGATCATAACTACACGTGCATGCTAGACAGACACAACCCTTACAGTCACGCATCACAGTCTCTGACGTGGCTCTTCTGCCACCAGGAGCAAATGGAAGCGAGGAGTTCAAAAGCGGTAAAGACATGAGAGAACGGAAAAAAAAATCAACAATCCATGCAACCAATTATAACAATTTGAAGCTACAGGAGCTAAAAATAATTTTTGGAATGTTTCATAATAATCTGCAGCATCTTCAATTTCATAGTATTATGAAAAAATTTGTGAGGGAGAATAGTGACAGGGCATTAGGATTATTTTTATATTGCTTGGATAATGCCAGTGAATATTATTTTTAAAATATGATTAGGAAAGTACAGATTACAAAAGATGCTTAGACACGTAGTGATAACATTGGTAAAAATGATAGCAATGATTTGAATAATATGATCAATAAACTAAGGGACATTGCTGTATTTAAATCTCGTATCTATTTGTATCTACTAGCTGTATCTACTTTGTATCTACTAAGCAATGAATTTTCACAAGGATGTTTTTATAAACACATACAATGCACTTTGATCGTGTTCTTCCTCCATTGCTCCCCCCTGCCTCCCTTGTCTTCTCCTGCTTCATTGCTTTTCAGACCCTAATGGTCCCCTTTGTTGTGAAAACTCAGCTCTCAAGTTTTAGCATATAAAAAGAAAACTTTTGATATTTATTTTTCTGAGTTTGGCTTATTTTGTTTAGTATGATGATTTCCATGTCTCCATCTATTTTCTTACATATAAAGTAATTTCATTCTTTGTGGCTAACTGAAACTCTAGGTGTCAATAAAGACTGCATTTTCTTTATTCTTTTATCCCTACACCAGAGCAAATGTGAGTGCCCAGGCTGACCCAGGTCTTCTCCATTGTAAACAGTGCAGCAGTATGTTTAGACTTCAAGTGTTATCTACTGCATGCTGGCTTGGATCCTTTCAGGTATGTAAACAGGAGTCTTACAAGTGGCTCATGTGGCAATTGGGTTTATTTTGAGGAAGCCTTATATTGATTAGCATGGCCACTGAAAAACTTATTTCCCTACCAAATAGTGTATGAGCATTCTCCTTTTCCATGTATGCTTGCACACATTTGTTGTAGTTTTCTCTATGATGGATATTATCACTGCAATGAGATGGAATAACAATGTAATATTTATGTATTCTGTTTGCTCGCTTTTTTTTTTGAAACAGAATGTTACTCTGTAGCCCAAAATGGCCTGGAACTTATTAATTGGCCTCAGATTTGTCCTGCTCTCCTGGTTTGAGCCTCTGAATGTTGACACTCCTCTTGCACCCCACCATGCACCTGCTTCAGTGTAGTTGTGTATCACATTTCCCCAGTGGTTGACATAGAAATCCTTTCTTCATGTTTCGACCCATCATTTCTCCTTCATCTGAAAAGTTCTCATCTTTTCACTTGCCCCTCCCTACACTTTTTTATTGATGACTACTAGCTCTTTTGGTGTTTACTGTTTTGGGGTTCTTTATGTATTATGGATATTAATTGCCTAATAGATGAATAGCTGGTAAAGACTTTCTTCCATTATGTTAGAAGTCTTTCACTCTGTTATTTCCTTTGCTGGGTAGAAGCTGTTCACATCTATTTAACCCGATTTACCAGCTCTTGCAGTGATTTCCTGAGCTCCTGGAGTTCTTTTTAGAAAGTCCCTGCCTATGCCTAGATCTTGAAGAATTTGCTTTGTAATTTATTTTTAGTAGTTGCAAAGTTTCAGGTGTTACTTTAAGGTCAGTTTGAGTTGCTTTTGTACAGGGAGAGAGATGGGGCCTCTAGTTGCATTCTTTTGCATGTGAATATCCAGTTTTACCAGCACCGTGTGTTAAAAGAGGCCATCTCTTTTTCCAGTGTATGCTTTCTGCATCTTTGACAAGGTGACTGTAACTGCGTGGACTTGCTTCTGGGTCCTTTAGTCTGTCCTTTCCCATGGTCAACACGTCTGCTTTATGCTCCTGCTCTACTGCTTTACCCACTGTGGCTCTGTGGCATCGTTAAAGTCATATATACCTCCAGCACTGCTCTTTTTACTGAGGAGTTCTTTGAATATTTTGGGTCTTCTGTTTACAAATGAATTTTAAGACTCCCCCCATTTCCTTGAACATTTTTTTCCTTGAACAAATTAATTGGAACTTTAAAATATTTATTTTTATTAATTTGTGAGAACCTGCATGAGTTTGTGGGCAACATGTATGTGCCTGTGGAGTCCAAAAGAGGGTATCAGATCCCCTGAAACTGTTGTTCCAGGTAGTGATAAGCCGCACAAAGTGGGTGTTGGGAACTCAAGTTCTTTCCAAGAGCAGTTTATGATCTTAACCTCCAAGTAATTTCTCCAAGCCTATATATCATTTGGATTTTAAGGGGCTGTAATGAAACCATGAATCTCATTAAGTAATGTGGCCATTTTAATGATATTAATTTTGTTGAACAAGGCGTATTTTGATCTTCTAGGGTAGTGGTTCTCAACCCTGTGGGTTACAACCCTCTTGACAAACCTCTGTCTCCAAAAGTATTTACACTATGATTCATAGCAGTAGCAAAATTATAGTTCTGAAGTAGCAACAAAAATAACTTTATAGTTGGGGGGTCATTAAAACATGATGAACTCTATTAAAGGTTCTCTGCATTAGGAAGCATGAGAACCACTGTTTTAGAGAATACAGTGTCTTTCTTCATAGTTTTCATTGTTGTGGTAGTCATTAACCTCATTGGTTATATTACTTCTTGGGAATTTGATTTGTTGTGGTTGTTATGAATACAATTGTTTTACTTATTTCTTTGTTAGTAAGACAGTTTTCAGTGTATTAAAAAGCTACTGCTTCTAGTGTATTTATTTTTACTCATATACTTGGCTGAAAAGTATTATCCAAATCTTAGAGTTTTCTGATGGGGCTTATAAGGTCTAGAATTACAGAACCAGCAAGCAGGGATGTGTGGGCTTAGCATCCCTTAATGGTACTTCATTTTGTAATTTCTCTTTTCTTATTGCTCTGGCCAAGATTTTGTGTGCAATTGACTAAGAGTAGTGACAGTGTGTCAGACATAACCCTGTGGCCATCAGTCACGTAGGGCCACGCCCCAGGCCCCTAGTATTCTCGCTAGACTCCACCCCCACAGTCACCTGGTTACAGTCAGATTTACCCCATCCCACAGTTACTTGGCAACAGCCAGGTAGCCAGCCTACTATATCTAAATCCACCAAGTTGGAGCAATAGAACAGGCCTCTCTGTGTTTCCAGTCAACAGAGAGGACCAAGGACTCACACCCTACAGCCAGGTCCCTCTCAACAGGGCCCACATCAGAACAGGCCCACAACAGTGACCATCCTTATATATTTCCCAATTTTAGAAGAAGTGTTTTCAGTTTTCTCCCCGCTTAGTATAATATTAGTCAGTTTTTTCTATATCGTCTTTATTATGTTGTATTAGTTTCATTTTGTTGTTGTGATAAAATGCCATGGCCAAGACAATTTAAGTAGGAAGAGTTTGTTTTGTCTTTTGGTTCCAGGGGGAGAGTTCATAAGGTGGAAGAGGCAGGGGGCAGGCAGGTGGAGCAGGAAGCTGAGAGAGCACATTTTCAACAACAAACATGAAGCAGGGAGAGTGAACTGGAAGTCGGCAAGGCTACAAACCAAAGCCCATCCTCAGTGACCTATTCCTCTAGCACGCTTCCACAGACTAAAGTTCCCATAACCTCACCAAACTGAGACACCACACAGGACCATGGATCTAAATATCTGAGTCTATAGGGGTCATTTCTCATTTAATCAGACTTGAATTTATAAAATGTAGCCTTAGTGGTTCAATGACAAGACTCTCTTAGGATGGCTTTTTGCTCCAGCACCACCGAACAAACCAGAAAATAATGCCAATTATTCCATTTGCATCTGCCTGCTGCACAGATATCAGGTCTTTTGTATTAAACTGTATTTTTGCAGAGTAGGGGACTGTACACCTTCGCAGATGTTTGGCTTAAAGCTCTACTTAGAGGACTTCATCTCTTCCCTGTACTGTTGCTAAATGGCCTATGTTACAGTTTGTTGATTCTTGGAAAACTGAGAGTCCATTCTGGGTTTTAGCTGGTCTTTTTCTACCATCCGCCCTTCAACATCTTTCTGCACCACCCACCTCTGCCCATATCGTTTACTTTTGTTTTAGTCTCTTAAAGATGGAGACATGTGCTGGGTGTCTACCACGTCATCTTTTCTCCCTGCTAAAGCACATTCTCATTGCCTGTAGAGATTATTCATTCTGTTCAGATGCCCACAGAACAATAATTTAATAGACATTTATAAAAAAATTCACCAAAGTATACATAAATTCTAAAAAGTTTAAATTTTATGGGCAGCCATTCTAATCACAAAGAATTAAACAAATGGACAAACTGATGGCTTTATGTTTCAAATGTCATTAAAATAATTATTGGGTTAATGATAGGGTGTAATTACAGAATATTTAGAAAATCACTCTATGAGACTAGGATACAGTAAAACCTATGGGGTGAGATGAGTAACAGCTTTTTTCTACACTCAGAGGCAAAATTGTGATGTTCTCCAGAGAACAAGAGGAAACAAATGCAGCGAACCAAATAATCAAGAAAAGAAGGTGTACAAACAGTACCAAGGACATCTGGAAGATAAGGTTAGCAGAGCGACCATTGATAAAGCAAATCAGCCGAATTAAAAACAAGTCCTACAACAGGCTCTTTGTTAAAGTCTGAATCTAGACAAACTTGAGATAAGTTTACTCTAGAAGAGAAAAACCAAATATGCACCCCAAGGAAAGAAATGAGCTATAACTCATATATATGGGTGATTAAAAACTCTAACGAGCTGATTCTGTGTAAAACTCCTCCAAGACACAGGAAAACAATGATACTTTTCCAGAAAAGAAAATCTAAATGGTTAAAATTGAGTGAAAACCCCAAATTAAACACCTATACAAAATGTTTGTCCTGAGTGTTCCTTGCAATGAGGTGGTTTAAGTCCCAGCAGGTGGGTCAAGCCCAAGTCCATAAACCCGACTGTCATCCTGCAAGGACCATGGGCTGCCCTTGGAACAACTCTGGGTCAAGGTCACTAGTTCTTTTTCTGGAAACACTGGGGTTGTTCATCTACTAGACACGTTTCTCCTCATGGGTCCTAAAGCAACAGAAACATATTTTCTGCTAGTATTCCTTTTAAGCTTCTCTGCTGGGGCACCTATTTTGAATATTTGGCTTATGACTAAAGCATCCCAGGGTACTTATTTATGACCAAAGGGCTAATCACGTCCAGATGCAGAGCCCTTGAAGAGAAAGGCTGGCCTGGAAAAACTCACAAAACAACTAGGAAGTTGTCACCAGTCTCACCCCATAGCTCTGCACAGTGGTCCTTCAGTGTACGGGTGGGGGTTCCAGTCTTCTTTAGTCCTCTTCCATGATTCCTAATGCCATAGAACCATCCACCTGCTCACCCATTTGGGTTACATTGCTGGAACAGTAGCTGGCTTTCAGGATGGCTGAATTCACACTTGTCCCAGAACTCACAGCATTAGGAACTTAGAGCAACGGCTCTTTTTTTTTGTTTTTTGTTTTTTGGTTTTTGGTTTTTTTTACTATTTTCCATTAATTAATTTATTCATTCACTTTGCATCCTGATTGCAGGGCCCCCTCTCCTCCCATCCTCCCTCTCTTTCTCCTCTGAGAAGTGGGAGATCCTCCTGGATACCAACCCCCCTTGACACATCAAGTCACTGCACAACTAGGCACATCTTCTCCCACTGAGGCCAGACAAGGCATCCCAGTTGGGGGGACAGGATCCACAGGAAGGCAACAGAGTTGGGGACAGTCCCCACTCTGCTTCAAGAGCAACTTCTCTTTACCCAGCAATGGATGGCTCTTCTCTCTGTGATGATTCCATTACTGGGGTTTCATAACTCTTTCCTCCCTCTGGATTTTTGTTTAGGGAAACTATGGACTACTGAAACAAACTTCTCTATCTTCAGTCCTTCAGAGAAAAGAGAGGGCCATCAGTTAAGTCTTCACTTCCAGGGGCCCTTTTGTGAATGTTCCTGGATCTTTCTGGCATCTTCCAAAATATGGTCATTAAAGTTTATGTCTCAGAAAGAAATGGTAAATTCCATCTCTTGGTATATTCAACCACATAGACCCAGATGGTATGTTTTTAAGTCTATTTATCTCAGCTTATGAACAACTTTGAAGACAAGTTTCTCCATTCTCCAAGGCTCTACCATGCTCGATAAAACATATATTCTGGCACAGGGCAAAAGCACGCTGTTTTTTTTACTAGTACTTTCCCTAAGTTAATCAGATCCTTTCTGCAGAGCTAAATTGAAATTTTGCATTCTTTCAAGTTAGGGAAGAGGTACTTCTTGCTTCAAGACCATCTTTCATTTGTTTCCGTGCATTGAGATCTTCACCATTCCTTGTTAAACTTTACAAATGTTAGATGGCAGCAGGGCAAACCAGCTGGCCCATCCTCCACTGTCCTGTCTTTGCAAAGGTAATGTGATTCTTGTTTACGGATCATCGGTCTTTTCATAGAGAACTGGAAACGATTAGAGCATTCAAAGAGTGAGGCTGTTTTAGAGTTTAAGAGAATCAGGCTCAAGCAGAGCAAGAGACCTCATGAAGAACCTCCCTATGTCCCCACAGGGAACCAGAACTCTGGAGCTCTGGCTGCTGATGCAGCAACTTTCCAAGACATTGACAACACAGTGATTTGGTTTCCTTGTCTTGGTTCCAGAAGCACAGAAGGTAGTTTCTGCCATGAGGACATAAGCAAAACTTGTCTCCCTCCCTCCCTCCCTCCCTCCCTCCCTCCCTCCCTCCCTCCCTCCCTCCCTCCCTCCCTCCCTCCCTCCCTCTCCCTCTTCCCTCATCCCTCCAGCTTGCTTGCCTTGTTTACTTGCTTCTTCTCTCTCTCTCTCCTCCCTCTCCCTTCCCTACTCTTACATTTTCCCTTGTACACCAGTCACAAGCTGGGCCTCTCTATCACTGTAGGTAGAATAGCAACAAATCAAGCTTTGACAATAAAGGAAAAGTCTACAAAATTGAGACAAGTCTTCCAAGAATCAAGTTCAGAGAAAATTCAGGAGAATCTTTGTTTCTACCATGATGTTGCATGTCTGTTTCTGTAAATGCTTTTGGTAAAGTTAAGGCAGTTTCCCAGCCTGCTATATAGCAAGCCTCATTAATTTTTTCCTTTATTGTTTATGCTTTTTGTGACTTCTTCACTTTTTTCCTGCCCTGATATTTTAGGTGTGTTCTACTTGCATATTCTAGAATTTTGAAACGTGATCTTTCACATTCAGGCTTATAGTGCATCTGAAATTGATTTTCATGTAGGACTTTAGCTATCTGTCTTCCAATATACATCAGCAATTGTCTTTTCCTGCCTATTGACTCTTCTGTCCTTTCCTTCCTGATTTATAATGCCATTTCTTGCTCATATCTCCACAGGCGTCCATTTCTGCGTGCTTTATCACTTTGTATTTGTTTACTGTCTATATCTGAGCCAATTCCATAGTCTTGAGTTGCATTAAAATAGCATTGTCACGCATCTCGCTCCTACTCCCTCTTGTAATTTCCATTCAAATGTTTCCCAGCCTCACTGCATATGGGTTAGGAGGATCTTGTTAAGTCAATGAAGACCTCTGTAGAGATGGGACTGGATTTGCATTGAAATTATAATTCAATTTTTAGTGAATTATTAGGTACATGATATAATTTTTTTTGTATTCATGGGAAGGTACCTAGACTCTCCTGCCAAGTAATAATGCTTTATTATTTTATTCATAAGAAAACATTTTTCTGTTTATTATAAAACATTTTGTGAATTTGGCATTGATATAATCAGTAACACTGTTTTTTTGTCTGTTTATTTGTTCTTTACATTTTATAGACTGTTTTTGGTATATAGCAACAATACAGATGTGTGTGTGTGTGTGTGTGTGTGTGTGTGTGTGTGTGTGTAAACAATGGGCTAGCAAGTTGGCTCACTGTGGAAAGGCTCTTGTCATCAAGCTTGACAACCCGAGCTCAGGCCTCGGAATCTGCATGGTAGAAGGAGAAAACAGCTCCTTGAGCTTGCCTCTGGCCTCCAGACATGCACCTTGGTATGGGTGTACGTGTGCATGTGCACATGAACCCATATGCAATAAAAATCACTTTTGAACATAGACACGAGTGGCTTCTAGACTGTCAGCAGCCTGGTTGGCTTAGAGAAGAGCGTTGTAGACTTTCTTAGCTGTTCTCTGATCTGTAGTACTTCTATGCCTGGTCTTACTTCACATCCAGATGCTGAGGTCCTTTTAAATATTAAGTTTAATATTTTATATTAAGTTTTAATATAAAAATTTAGCAATATAAGTATATATTTAAAATATAAAATATAAACAATAATATAAAATAAGATTTAATAATAAATTTTAATATTAAGGAAGACATATTTTAGCAGGAAATAAGACAATAAAGCCAGTGAAGGCTAACAAACACATCGGGACATTTCTTTCTCTAAAACAATGGTCCTTCCTCCATGTTTTCTTCTGTGGAATCTTTCAGGTTCTCCTGCTCTCCTGGCTCTGTTAGGAGCCTCTCAGATCATGCTAATTAGTCCAGACAGGAAGCAGTATGACACATGACTCTACAGTGGACAGCAAGGCTTTTGTGTGTGAGAGGAACCAATTCCAAGGCTGCACTGCCTCAGTCTCTTCTGTACCCAGGGCAGAGTTCTCCAGGCCCTCTTTCTTCAAACATCTTTCCCCAGAAGGTCAAAACGCAAGGGTCTGTGGCTCTCTGTTCCTTCCCTGACACTGTCTCATGCTCACCTGCTGATGACCACTGTAGCCCTGTCTGTCCCCCTGACTCTGCCACTCCTCAGAGAGAACCCTAACTTATTTGCTAGCATTGCTCTGGCTCTTGTGTCTGTTATTTTCTTAATTATTTCACCAGGAAATAAAGAGAGAGGAACAAGTAATCAATTACCCTTTAGACATGAGCAGGACACCCTCACCTTTTGCCTCTTCTGCCTATTAACTAGTCTGTTCTTCATATCTTATTCATGGAGATGGTGGCTTATTGAATTTTATTGCATGCGCACAGCAGACACTTTTAAAATGTTTACTTCTGTTTGGGGAAATCCATCATTCCTCCATGTTTCCCTTGACTCCTGGGTTCTAGCTTCTTCCTTAATGTTATGAAGAAGAAAAACAAGAAACTGGTGTACAAGGAGTATGGCCATGTTCCTTTAATGCACAAGGAAACTGCACCTGGGCTTCTTATAGCAAACTTAATATCCTTTTCAGGTTTACAGGCACTCATCTTTCTGGATTATTGAGGGAAATTTATTATCAATGCTACAGACCCCTACAATTAAAAATCTCTTTTCAGATTAACTGATCGCCAGACTTGTAAAAACTATCATTTTATTTTATTATTATTATTCTTTTACCAAGCATGAGTTCAGTTCTCCATTCTTGAGACTTTCTGGGTCCCATCTCCTCTCCTTACTAACTTTCCAGCAGATGCATGGCTGTATGGAGGGTCATTATGCCCTTGTGATATGGTGATGAGCATTTTGAGATCCATACAGAGTGTTCACGATCTGTACTGGCTTCTGATCCTGGTACGGTGACTACTGGATGTTTCTGGTCCATCTGATCCCTTGGGCGAAGTGCATTATCTGTACTTGTTTCTAGGTCTTCACCAAGGCTATCCCTTCGTCCTAACATTGAAGCTTCTCTGGCCTCCCATAGCATACTCTAGGATGGCTGGATGAGTGATGTCTGGGTGCCTTACAGGCTGTGCATAGACAGATGGAACCAAAAACACAAGCTCAGGTGTGCTTCACTCATTCCTTCCATGCCATTCCATTCTTCTTGTACGTGCTAACAACAGCTTCAGCATGCCCGCAGTCCCACAGCTTCCTCTGTGCGATGCTCAGTGAGCGAGCCCTGGTCTTACGCCCTTGAACTCATCTCAGGAGCCTGGATATTTTGAAAGCCCTAGTGTGCACTAGAGTGAAGCTGAGGAAAGAGATTGTGTTGTTTCGTGTCTTCTGGTTTTGTGTTCCATTTCTATTTCTAAGTCTTCCAGATTGGAATGGCAGGATTTTAGACTTTCTGGATCTACTGCCTAACAGCTGCTGCTTTCCTTGGCCTGTTGTGACAGGCTCACATTGAGCTAAACACAGAAAGTGTTAGAAACCTTTACAGCAGTCCACTATTATAGTGACGTCTAACTATATGACGGGGACACTCTGAACTTGTCATAGGGTTGCACATACTGCCTGTAAGGTCCTGATCACACAATTAAGCTATATACAAATCTATAATTGGTGAGAAATTAGTGAAAACTCTTAAGAATTCATTCACAAGCTTGAAATATATCATGGGTGATAGTATAGTGACATCCACTCTCGCACAAAATGTCATCTATTCTACTGCCAACTTAGGCATGTAAAAATAGCCACTGTTCCCTTTATTTGGAATTTTAAAAGCAATATTTTGTCTTGACTACAAACTTCTGTGTAGTAGGAAAATACTGATGACATAGATAAAGAACTTTTTGTTTAACATAAGTGCAAACGAATATTTTAGAAATTATATGTCATAATCCACACATCAAATGAGGTACAAGAAGAATGGAGGAGTGGCCTCTGGTTCTGAAAAGACTCAGTGTAGCAGTATACAGCAAAACCAGAACAGGGAAGTGGGAAGGGGTGGTTGGGAGAACAGGGGGAGGGAAGGGGGCTTACGTGACTTTTGGGGAATGGGGGGCCAGAAAAGGGGAAATCATTTGAAATGTAAATAAAATATATTGAATAAAAATAAAATAAAATAATAATAAAAAAGAAATTCTATGTCATATATCTATGACATATATGTTTTTGGTTCCATCTATGTCACATATGCATATATGCATTTGTGAGGCCAACCTCCTTGATTCAGCCAAAGCATACTAGAACAGAAATACAGAGTGGCATTCAAAATTATTCTAAGGACTTGAACTTCTAGTCTTAGAAGTTATTTCCTCTATAGACCCCAAATCTGTTGACTCATTCTAAAATGGCTTTCTAGAGTTCTTGGGTCAGTAGGATTACGTAAGGTAAAATCAATTCTGTTTCCAAATCTGCAGCAAAGTAATTGCAGATTGCATCCTACTGGGCTGGCAGGCGTGATGATTGTCTCTAAAAGCCTCTGGTGATGTGGGTGTCACCACCATTAGCAAGAAGGAGGACTTGCAGTTCCTATTTCTTAAATATTCATAACCTCCTAAATGTCACAGACACGAGCACATGCTTACATACTTCTGTTGAGAAAAATGCACAAGATTTTAATGAAGCCAAAGGTTCACAGGTCTTCCTGTGTCCAGTTAGGCGAGGCTGTGACTAACGGCTTTGAGGTCATTTGAATTTCTGTCCTGTCCTTTATTTAACTTGCTATTCATTATTGATTAAAATATTACATAACTCCAAGAGGAAGAAGCATCTTGGGGAATGCTGATAGACGTCAGATGATTATTGCCTGATACTACACAAAGACTTTTGTCTGGTTATTATTATCCTTGGGACTGAAAAACAGCTTCAATATGAATTACGCATCTTATTGGCCTTCCTTTCAGCATTTATACAGACTTACTTTCTACACTTTTTTCTAACTGCCTTGGTCAATCTGGGTTGCTACAACAAAAACATCAAGAAGCAAAGCTTTATGAGACCCTGAGTCTCTCGTGCTCTCTCTTTCCACCTGTCTGTCTGTCTGTCTGTCTTTTTCTCTTGGGTAGTGAACCTAGGGCCTATGGTCTAATCCACTGCACTATATTCCCAGTTCTTTCTTATTATTTATTTATAACTTTTACATTTAATTTATATATATATAAATTAAATTTAATGTGTTTTGTTTGCATGTTTATCTACCACATGCATGCAATGCCTGTGAGAGCCCAAAAAGGGCATCTGGGACTGAATTCAGAGACAGCTGGGAGCCTCTTGTGGGAGACAGGATTGAACTCTGGACCTCTGGAAGAACAGCCAGGGTTCTCAACCACTGAGCTATCTCTTCAGGCAACAGCAGCAGGCTACTACTACTGCTGCTGCTACTACGACGACGACTACTACTACTACTACTGCTACTGCTACTACTACTGCTACTACTACTACTACTAATAATAATAATAGCAATAACAATAATTTTTAAATGGAGTCTTGCTTAATAGCCTGGGCTGACCTTGATCTTACCCTTGAGCCCAGACAGGCCTTTAATTTGTAGCTGCGATCATAGACTGGTAGTCTTTTAAAAGGGCACTAATCCTGTTTCTATTGGCTCTACCTGATGATCTAATCAGTCCCATTGGTTATTCATAGTACTGTTACACTAGAAACTGTCAGTCTCCAAGTTCACAGAACACCTTCAGACCACAGCACCAGCTTTCCAGACTTGCTAGTTCTCTCATTAATGAACTAAATTAATCATTGTCACTTGCTTATTCTACACTTGTATAGGAGTTGTAATTTTAACATTTTCAAAAAATAGGCTTTGATACTTCTATTGTGTCCTTGGAAACAAGACTGTGTCAAAATCAAGACTCATTCCATCATCTACAGAGACAATGTAATGACTTTATATTGCCTGTAAAGGAGGCAGACTCTTTCAAGGGTCTACTAACAGTTTCCCTTTCTTCTCAGCAGGTGATTTTATGCTGCTTGGTAGCTGAAGATAACCTCCATGCTACCCTAAAAAGTGTGAAGCCTTGCAGGTAGTCTGCCCACTTGGTGGTGAGGACAAGAGAGTGTGAGGTTCAGTGTCCTGCGTCACATGGGGGAGGTGTCATTTGGGTGCTTATAACCAGTGGGCTATAGATACAGTTCTGGTTTGTCTGAATTTTGTAGTCCTCCATTGCTTAAGCCATTGGGTATAACAAGTCAGGCTTTGTTGTCTGGTTGCTTCGCTGAAGTGGATTCTCAGGAGCTCTTGTGGGCTGTAGAGCCTGAACTTGTCGCCTATACGATCAGTGGCTGACCCAGGCCCTATAATGGGCTTTTTCCTTACTGCCAATCTAAGAGTTATGAAGAGCCCTAGAGAAGGTTGACTTAAGCTGCAGGCATTCTGACCACTGCTTACAATTTCTTGTGTTTTTTAAAGAAATGTGTCTGTTTTCCCCCAAACTATTAAGCTTAGTGCTATGGAGTCATTCACGGAATCTTCTTGCTAAGTCCAGATGTTGGCCACATCTGCAGTGACTCCTCTTGCCTCCCACGTATGGCAGTTCCCACTCTTCCTTTCCCTCTCCTTAGTTTATACCTTCGCCAATCCCCAGCCCAGCAGCTCCTGACTTTCTGCTTTCTGTTTCTTCAGGTCTTGTCATCTTTTTAATATTCTGCCTTTGATTTTCTTTGGGTTTAATTTACCTTTCTTTTTTCTACCTTGCTGAGTTGGGAGCTTTCATTATTGATTTCCGGCTTTTCCTCTTTTTTCTAAAGTCCGCATTTGGAGTTGTAAAGATACAGCTCTAAGCAATAGCCTGCAAGCTCCAAATGTTTTAGGTTCTCCATTATTTTCTTCTTCGACAGGTGAGTTGCTAAGGATGTTGCTTGATTTCCAGAAAGGACCTTTCTAGCTGTCTTCTATCCCTGCTCTGTCTGCCCTCCCTCTGTGCTCCACCTTGCTCCTAATTCATATGGGTGGGAAGGTGGGGATCTTCAAGGTGCCATTCCTGAAGTCCTAGGAAGGAAGGTCTGGAGGCAGTCCTCTGACTTCCTCTCTCTTCCCTTTCCCTCTGCATTTTGCCTCACCCTGTTATGTTTAACTTGCCCTGTCAGCATGCCCTTCCTGAATGCAAGGCACCTCATTAAAAACACGAAGACAGTAAACACCATGGGAGAGACTTACGAGCCAGGTCCTATACATCATTTTGTGATATGCTAAATAAGGAAGGAAATGGGGGAGTTTGGAAGATTGATGCTCCAGGAGAAGGCCTGACTGATTTTTCTGCTGCATCACTGTGTTTTGGTTGTTGGTCTCTGACAACCCCTGTGCTTTTTTTTTTCTTCTGCATGCCTTCTGTCATGGTCTCATCATCTCCCTGTATGACTCGCACTCAACATCATGAAATGGGAAAGAGCACATTAGCGTGTTTAATGTTACCTTAGAACACAGAAAAGGTCTATGTACACTAAGCACAGCAGCTACTGTTATTTGCTCGTAATTTATGTTTCAGAAAAAGATGTCCATACACAGTATTCTCAAGCATGAATAAACAATGAGATCTTGTGATTATTCAACCACAACACATCAAAAAACCGTGGAAATCGCGTGTATTCTGGGTGGCATGGAGCTTCTAGTGTCAGGATGGGCCAGAACCATGGGGATCAGTAACAGCTCCAGTGGTGACTGGAAAGAAAGATGGTGGGTGTAGGGGAGCATGACTGCCAGGATAGGGGACCTCCCTCTGGAGAGCCCTGAAGGGCTGTCAGGCTGGAAAGACACTGTGCGGAGAACCAGACAGGGCTGCAAGGTATTGCAGAAATGGGAACTGCTGTGAACACAGAAATAGCCCTGGCTTCTGTGGCTGCCTTCCCTTGAATCTCAGAGGAATTGTTCACAATCTTGGCAATCTCCAAATACGTTGAACCGGTGGCCAAAAGCATCTTGAAGAAATTGGATTTTTCATTTCTAATCTGATTGCCATTTAATCTGCTGCCCTCTATGTGATTACTTACCATCTGCATTGCTAAACCCTGGCAAAGAGCTCTCAATTGATTTTTCTTCGTCTTGAGACTGTCTCACTTTGCAGCCCAGTCTAGACTCAAATGTGTAATTCTCCTGCCTCAGCCTTCTGAGTGCTGGGATGACAGATTTTTGTTTTGTTTTGTTTTTGTTTTGTTTTTTAATGTTAAGCAGCAACATTCTTCTTCAAACAAGAACGTGAGTTGGCTGCTACAGCTGGGCAATGACTGTCCTCTCGGCAGCGTGACATTCCAGCACTTGATCAGGATTTCCTTTCATAGAACCCTTCAAGCCCTCTAACCACTCCAGGCATAGAGCTCCCAAGTAACATCCCCCTTCTCCAATAATGCTCCAGCAGCAGTTCTCTCTTCCTAAAGTCAAGCAGAGACACTTAGCAGTTATGCCTCTGCAGTTCCAAACTCCTAAGGTCTCTGCAAGGGAAGCTAGAAAGCAGACCCTTGGAAATATTCCCTGGGATGCTAAGTCTCAGCTCCAGATGGCTGCCTGACTGCCAGCCATGTGGCCTTGGACCAGCCATACAAAGCCAAGTGTCAGTTTCCATACCTTTACAATGAGATAGTAATGTCCCACTGGCTCTCTGGGTCTCTGAGAAAAAAGCCAATATAAATACACAGCTCGTGTTTTTGTGTTTCCTTCTGTAGATGTCTATTCTTCCAAACAGTTTGCAGGTATACAAGATGCTTCCACCCTCCAAGCTATGTTGCAACTTCCCTGTCAGTGGGGGTTCCTCACAGCATGGCCCCTGCTCTCCTCTGACAAGGGGGCACCCCATAAGGACCAAGTCCTCTAAGATGCATTCACCCAGCCCAAAGTGAGATTGGAGCTGGAGCTTCAGCTTCTTGGAACTGGTAAGCACCAGGCTATGCCAACGCAGAAGATGGTGGTGAAGATTCTAGAGAAAACTTCTCAAATCCACATCCTGCACAGTGACTCACACAGACCATTGTAGGTAGCTGCAAGCCACCGGCTTGGCTGTCTCAGGGAATGATGAATCTCCCTGAAATTAATGGTCCCTTAAAGGCAGCTGCCAAAGAGGCTGTGTGCATCCATAAAGCAGAATTCGTTGCATCTGTAGAGATGTTTGTGAGGACACATTCCACCCCCACACTGGACACCCGTGGCCCTCTGGAACCCACAGGCCTTGTCCATGGCTTCTAAGTGGCCAGGAATGAAGTCACCATCACAGCTCCTAGCTGCCTCCTCTTTTCACATGAACAGACAAAAATGGAACTTCAGAACAGGAGTGGTCTTGCTGGGGACAAGCTGAGTGAATCCGAGTCAGGGAAAGATCAGGTATGTTGTAATGGGGAACAGGGTCCTTGTACTAAAGGCAGAAGCCAAGAAACAAAGAAAAAGAGTCCCCTTATTAAAGTGCACTGCATACCTCATGTGGGGAGGGTTTGGGGAAATATATGGATTATGGAAAACTGACATTTTGTAGGCTGCTCCTCTGAGATGAGGGCATTTAAGATGAAATGTTAAAAACAAGTCATTACTTGTGTGTTATCTTAATCTAAGAAATACATTAAGTCAGTGGGACCATTAGAGTCAAGGGTGTTAGACAGAGACTTGGGGTGGGAGTAGAGTCAGGGCCAGAGGGAGATGGGGCCATGATTTATGCAAATTACGGAAAAATAAACACCACCATTCCATCCTCTGATGCTTTGCAAAATCACTAATGTCAAAATGTCACTGTATCCCAGGCAGCCAAGGTGGCTCCTCCGTACTCCATAGTACACTTTCGCTCTAGCCATTTTTGAACACACACATCTGCTAAGGTCCTTTCCTTACTTCTTAGCCATAGCTCAAGAGGGAGCCACAGTGAGATGCTGAGGGCCTTAGACGAGGCCTGTCCTCAGCATTTGAGCTCTGACCTTCGGTGGCTGCGTGACTTCTGATAGATTTTATGTAATTTCTCTGTGCTATTCAGCTAGGGTTCTTCTTCTTCTGTTCTCAGATGCTCTTGGATTTCAACTGGAAGAAGCAGGGGTGGAGGGGTAGTGTTGAAGGAGGGAGGGAGGGCTCTTGAACTGGCGGGGCCATGTGGGTACAACGTACCTTTCCTAAGCTAAGCAGATAGAGAGCCAGTATGTGGGTCCCCTCTGTTCCTTACCTCATTAGGCTCTAGCAAGGACCAGAAGGTTTCCAAGACCTACAAGCCTTGGGAACAAATTTCTTCCTCTCAGTATGCAAAGTACCTCCTCAGTCAAACTGTGGGAAGGGTACAGGAGAGATATACCCTAAGCCAAGCACCATCATATACCTAGGCCCTAGTGAAGTCACTTGTCAGGACACTGGCCTGTTTAGTTCAGAATCATGTAAGAAACTCACCTTAAATCACACTCATTTGCATAGCCTAGTTGTGGGTTTGACTGACTGGGGCAGAAGGCATGCTGGGAGTGGCCTAACAATACTGCTGAAAGCTTCAGGGGAAATCAAGTCCCAATTTCCATTTTCAGCCTGTCTTCTCTCCTGAGGAGGCTCAACCACACTGCAGTGTTCCTGGATATTACCGTGGCTCTGCAAAGTCCTCACTGTGTGGTCAAGACAGGAAACCTTTCCCCTGCCTTCTCAACGTGCTATGAATGTCTTATTTCCTCTTCTCAACTGGCTCGTGTATGGCTCTGTTCCTTGCCAACTGGGTAGTCTGGAGCACATCCTTATCCCTTCAGACCTCAGCTTGCTCTTCTGATAAATGGGACACACAATAATGTACTCACAAGGTGGTGGTGAGGACCAAGAAAGGCTGGTGCCTGTCAGACCAGTAGCTGTGTACCAGGCTCAGCAAACACAGCACTGCGTGCTCAGATGCTCAGGCGGGGGCCCACTCTTGTCTGGGAGCTGTCTAGAAGTCCACAGGTTTAGATTGTTACATAACATGTCCCATAACAGGATGTGTGCTCGATGGTGTAGCATGGAGAGCTCCCTGAGTGTTGCTTCCCACAGAGCAGGGCATTGAGATCATGCCCTCTGCACTAGGGATTCCCACAGCATGGTAATATAACAGGAAGCAGGTGACAGCCCATGGTCAAACCTTCTTTACAGTCCAGGAGGTAGGAACAGCGTCTGTGTTCTTAAATGGTCAGAAACCAGTGGAAAGCAAAACCCATGAAATGTACAAGTATTACAAAATTCCATTTCTATGTTCACAGGTAGTTGGATATAGCCATACATCTTGACCTGCAAGCATCTGTGGTTGCTCTGTCAACTGATGAGTAGCTGTGAAAGACCAAAGGGGAGACAAGTTTGGGAGCATTTCTGTTCTGGCCCGTTGTAGAATATTATGCCAATTCCCCTCAGATATTCTAAGAGATCCTATTTAGATGTTTTGCAATAAACATTTCCTAAATGAGTGAGCATATCATTTTTGTCTTCCAAGTCATATGTTGGCATTCTGAGCAGAGAGAGATGCCAGACAAGTTGCCCGGGTCTTCCTTTCTCTCTCACTTTTCCTCGACGTCACTGTCTCCAGCCCTGTGCTCTGCTTTCCGGATCTGCTCTACCAAGTTCGTGCGTTCTAGGCTTCTCCCGGGCCTAGAGTCCTCTGTACCAAGATTTCTTCTCTGATCTTTTACCACCTACTTCTGTCTCCTACATCCACTACCAGGCAAGCTACCTCAACCAGCAACTTGCTTCTCAGAGCCAAGTTCAGGCTCTCTGGCTTAGTGCTTCACAGAGCCAAGTCTGGGCTCTCTGGCTGAGCCTTCTGACTCCTGTTCTGTGGAAAGCACACTGCAGGTCGCTGCCCTGCCCCACTGTTCCTCGGTATGCTGATTTTTCATACCAGCCTTATTCCTGGGCTTTCTATCCTCATGCCAGCCAGAATCTGCAGGCCTGGCTTTGTTTCCCTTTTCTCGAGAAGCCTTCCTTTATGGGTCTCATTAGAGACGTACACACTAAGGTAGTGTGACTTAAGATCCAACCCCCTACATGCATGAGCCTCTCCTAAACTCTTAGAAGGCATACATTGAAAGAGTATGTTTCATGGTCCCCTATTTTAGTAAGATTCGAGAGTATGTTTATATGGCCCCCTGTTCTAGCAAGATTTCCAGAAGTTAAATACAGTGGCTGCAGTTTGAGAACCATGGCCACCGTGGCAGCACTCTGACTCTGGGCTCATATCTGCAGATCCTTGAGGATCTGCATTTGGGGAATCAGGGTGTAGAGAAGCTGAGCTCGGGGCTGCACTTCATGTGCATTTAATGGCATATGTCATTTTAGTCCAAGATGGCTTTTGCATAATGAGCTCATTTGTAACAAGGTTTCAAAGAGTATTTGATGGCGAGGAGGATTTGCACTCTGGATTTTCTGCTAGTTAACTATTTTAGGAACACATTTCTCTTTGCTATGGTATGCTCAGAAACTTATCGACAGGCCCTGGTTCCTCAATTAAATGCAGGCTATTTTGTGCTTAGAGACCTGCCAGTGTCTAATGCTGTTTTCCGCCCTTCACCTACTCCTCTGTATTTCCTTCCCCACGCTTGCTGGGATGCTCCCCTTGGCCTTGTCGCCTTTTCCTGCTCTTCTTCCTTGAGCTGGACTGGCTCAATCATCTGCAAGACTATTAACTTTGTGTTAGTTCAACATGAAATACTAACTTCCAGGAAGACAAGAGGCAGTTCATCCAGCCTCACAGTGGTGTGGGCACTGCAGACAACCGGCAAATGAATGCTATCAATTCATAGAGTCATCAAGATTCATCATGCCTGAGAAAATTGGAAATGCCTCAAAGGCTGCCAGTCTGGTCATGAGAGAACATTGACAGGATTTCTTCACAGACATCTCATGACAGTGTGAGTTATGAACTTAATTTTTTGGGGAGCTTAGTCAATAAATTATGATCAATTATGCAAGAAGACTGGTAACATTTGTATTTTCTATAGAAATGACTATATACATGTAATTAAGATAGCAATAGTAGATCAAAGATCAGCCAAACATGTTTTAAAATGTCACAGAAGTGAAGTATCTGGCTAGCTCAGTTGATAAGAGTGTGAGATTCTGAAAATATCACAGAAGTAACTTCAACAGTTACCTGTTTAGAAAAGATTCTTAGGAGCTGGAGAGAAGGCTCAGTGGTTGAGGGTACATACTGTTTTTATAGAGGCCCCAAGTTCAGTTCCCAGAATCCACATCAAGCAGCTCCCAACCATCTAACTCTAGTTCCAGGATATCCCAAACCCTCTTCTGGCTTCCACTGGCCATGTGTGTGAACATATACACATGCAGACACATCAACATAGATAATGAACTGTAAGAAAAGATGTTCCTTTTTCATAGATTTTGTGAGGTCTTTGATATTTTTTCCTTTTACAAATAAAACCAAAAGCAAGTCATTTTATTATTTGTAATTTTCTGTGAATTTCTCCTTCTGAATATTTGCTTTTGTTTTTACTTTTGTTTCATTATTGCAAAAAAGGCTTTGTGTCTAAAGGAGATCATGTTTCTCTTTTTCTAACCCTTCATTCTCTCTCTCTCTCTCTCTCTCTCTCTCTCTCTCTCTCTCTCTCTCTCTCTCTCTCTCCTCTCCTTTCCTCTCCTTTCTCCTCTCCTCTCCCTCTTTCCTTCTCCCTTCCTCTCCCCCAGCCTCCTTCCCTCCGACCTGCTTCATTTCTTCTCTCTATTCTTCTCCCTTTCTCCTCTTTTCTTCTCTCTCCCTCTCTCTCCTTCTCTCCCTCTCCCCTTCTCTCCCTTCCTCCTTCCCTCCCTCCTCTCTCTCCTGCTCTTTCCCTCATTCCTTCTCTCTCTCCCTTCCTCTTCCTTCCTGTCTTTATCAGCATCCCCTTTGGGAATGTGGCTCGTGTCTGCTATTAAACTGCTATGAACGCTTGCACTACATATTCTCTTTCACACTCATCTCATTACTGCTGGTAGCACCACCCCCTCCCCAAACCCTAGCTCTTAGCAGCTAAGTCAGTTCCAATTCATCCTGTAAAGTCAAGTTTCTACCATCTGGAAGTCCTGAGAACTTCCCAGACATGCTGTTAAGGAGAACAGGATATTAGAAGTTAATTTGTCTCACTGATTCATTGATAAGAGCTCTTGAAGATGCATCTGCTTATTGGAGACACTCTGTTCAATATATAAGAATCAGAAGCAAATGCCACTTAAAGTGAAGATAAAATCCAATGAATAAAGGCATATACAGCAGTTACTGTCACTTGGAGATAACAGGAAAGCAGTATGACGCTTCTTCCAGGCTGGTGGGTCTCTAGGGACCTAGAACATCCTCCAGGACAGCTTGGCTTCCTTTATTTTCTCATCTTGTTCTATCTGCTCCTGAAATCGTGCACTAGGGAGCTTTATCCTACAGAGACATACATGGTACCCAAAAAGATGCCAAAACTCAGAAGATATGGTCACCTGTCCACCAATCCTAAACCTGGCTGTGAGCTCTGCTCTTCATGTCCCACACACTGCCCTCTGCAGACCTTTTGAGAAAAAATTTAAGAGGAGAGCTGTGTGATCCTTCTTATAAAAAAGAGACAGAGGCCAGTGTCAGCTAGGACTAGGACTAGGACTAGGAGATGGGACTAGGGCTGAAAATGCCTGTGGGGTAGCTAATGATCTTGAGACAGGGCAGGAGGAAACCCAGAAGGACATCTCTGGAGGATTCTTCCCACTAAGAGTGGTCCTACTCTGTGAGAAAGAGTTCGGTTTGGATAGGAGGAGGTAGTAGACGACACATCCCAATTTTCCATATCCAAATTTCCAAAGAGCAGTATGCCTCTAGGTGCAAAGATCTGCCTTTCCTCTGCCTCTCCCCTACCTTTCCTCCCTTACCCTTTTGTTACTTTTCTAATCCCCTAAATTCTTAAACACAGTATGGGTTTTCCCACTTTTAGGTCTTGCTCAATGGACTCTTCTGACTCAAGACCTCAGGAAATCTTACCAATCTAAATGGAAGACTCCCTTTTGGGTTAATTATGATGTTCAAAGAAGTCAAGGCTTTGGCAGCCGTGGAGGCAAGGAACCCTCTACTTCCTCTTCCTGCTTTGGTATAAGTGGGATCTCAGTAACTATGCAGGATGAGCACTAGACATTCTGCCTCCCCACACTTCTCCATAGCTGTAGAGTCACGGGCACCCATTGGTGCTGGTGCTGAGTGCACTTGTCTGGAGGAGAGCCTCGTGTTGGCTTTCCCTTCTCACCCACAAGACCACAATGGTAACATGCTGTGAGCCAAAGCTGTGGGTCCTGACGGTCAGAGCATTCTGAGAACCACAAGGCCGGGCCTCCTCCAGGGTAGCTGTCTAAAGCAGATTGGAGAAGGAGGAGCAGACATGCCAAAGTCAATGTCTTTCCTTCCACGATCAAGGAAGGCAGATGTGCAGAATGATAGCATGCCCTTTCTTCTCCCAGGCTCCCCAGTTGGAAACACTATTATGTCCATATCCCACTCTTTCATTCCAGTGCTACCCTGGTGAGGTAGGTAGGACATGAATGAGATGAGGAAACAGGTTCACACTGCATCTATTCATATGTCATGCTGTGCAGGCTGTGAAGACCTGGGGCATCTAAAGAGACATGGGTGCACCTGTACCTGCATGATAGTACTCTGAAAGGCTGTCCAAAAGGACCTCCGGCACCCTAGATGTCCTTCATTGTGTTTTCAAGATGTGGTAACAACTTAGAATCTCTGAAGTACCCAGCACTCCCTGCCCCACAGTAGGGAAGCAGATCCAGTGAACCAGGGCAAGAAGATTTTTATTTCTTTTATTTTTTCCTCCTCCTGGTGCTGTGGATTGAACTAAGGCCTTATGCTTGCTATGCAATCATTCCACCACTGAGATATATCCTCAGGCCTTTGGTTTTGAAGTAAGGCAGGGTCTTGCCATTCCGTTTAGATTGGCTTTAAACTTGCTAAGTAACCCAGCCTGGCCTTTAACTATTTTTCTGCTTTTATCTCTGAAGTATTCCATGTCTATCTGAGGGCAGGGGTTAGTAGAAAGGCTTCAGGATTTGGACACTGTGAGGCAAGAACGAGAAGCCAACCTAAAGTTCCATCGGGTCCTTGTCCACCAGAACAGAGAGTTTGTATCTTTCTGCACTGGAGTATCCCCAAGTTTAAAAGTCCGCAGCAGCTTCAGCTCACTAGTCAATTTCCATTGAGTACCTAAACCAAAGGGCACAATGTGGTGTCTCTTCACGTTGATCTGAACAAAGCTATATGACGTTCTCACTTGAATGTGCTGACTGTTGGAAGATTTTTTACATGATACTTGATGTTTTTGCTTTTGGAAAATAGTCTGACTGTGCTGGGGCTGCAGTTTGGAGCAGTAACACAATGTCAAAACTGAGTCACCAGCCTGTAGGCTTGTTCTCCAGTGTCTCCAATTCTCTGTCCCTCAGACTCACCTGTTTCAGTCATCATGACACTTGCCTGACTTCCACAGATATCTGATTTTGCCATCTCATAAACATGTGGATTACAAAGAACAAACTTGGGATGAAAACTTTTACTTTCCCAAGATTTTAGGAAGGTTGCATTCATAAGAGATTTGTTGGACAGCTTCTACCTGCCACCTGTCAGAGTCCTCTTCCCTCAGGAAGGTGATGACAAGTACACCTGCTGTTTTACCTAACCTTACACTCAGAACAGATAGATGCCAGTTGGTACTGGCTTGGTGAAAGGGACTTCAGGGACTCCTATATGGCCTGTGGAATGAGGGTGGTTATAAATCACTCCAGGTTGACAAACCCAAGCTATGAACCCTGAGCCTGAAGTTCAATGTGTACATCACATGATGGGTATTCAATGTGTACTGGGGCATCTGGAGATTCTATTTGACAACAGTCACCTCAGTACAATCTCTAAGATATAGGATATGGGTGGGTAAGGGAAGGAAGATATGGGTGACCACTTGGGGTGAGTGGTGGGGCTGAGTCCTGCATTGGGAGAATCTTCACAGGCTGGTATACCCAGGATGCACACATGCCTATAATTAGCCAGAATTACTCTTTGGAGGGTAGCCCAGTAGGATTCTTTGCTATTTTCATCTTCTTTTCTATGAAATTAGATACAGATCCCCTCACCTTGTACTTTTGATACTCTCCTAAATTGGGCTGGGGGCTGGGGCTGGGAACTGGAGGCTTGGGGTTGTGCTCACCCACCACTAGTTGGTGGTGACTCCACTTAGCCCTTCTCATGAATATTGTGGTACTCTATCTCTGGGATTGACAGCCTGGTTGGAGTGGGTAACACAATGAGTGTTTTGTCTAAGTGGAAAGAGTTGGCTGTCAGTGTTTAGGGCAGAGTCGGTAGCTGTCAGAGGAGCCTGACACTTAGAACCATCCAAAGGGTAAATCAGTGTGGCTCTGCTGAAGTTCCCATGTCTGCACCCAGCTACTTGCTCCTCATTCATCCCTATCTCCACCTCCTAGCTGCCAAGGGTGTGGGAAATTGAAAAATCAATCCAGCATCTATTCATTACACTTCCCTGCTAGGAGTCCTTGAAAATGTCTGCCTAGGTTTAGCTGAACATAAAGCAGTTGTACTCTGCCTCTACCAACACCTTCTTCCTTATGAATTCAGCAAGCAAGCTTTTGAGGTCAAGATGAAGCAAGAGGATGTAGGTAATATCCAGGCTCAAGACAGCAGCAGGAATATGTGAGAATCAGCAGGAGCTACAGTGATTCTTGTACCACTCTTGACCAGCCAAGCCCAGGTTGGCTGAAAGAGGCTGGGGTCTGTATCACCTGCTTCTCAGGTAAGTCACTGCTTGGTCAATCTGGGGCACTGCTCATGTGTACAAAAGTTGGAATGGTCTTAGTTTCAGGATTGGTAAATCACACCAAATCTAATGTGTGGGACCAGGGTTCTGGCAGCAGGCATGAGGGCAACCCAGATGCCACTCTCTGAGGTTAGAGCCACAGAAGCACAAATGATTAAAAATTGCTCTCTGAGAAATTTCCTGGCAATGCTGTTGCCCTGGGTCCCAAAACCTGTCAGCCTGGATCTTTTCCAAAGGGAAGGAAGCACCTCCCAAGCCAACCAGACACTTCATACATTATCGAGACTCTCACGTGGTACTCCATCAGTGTCTCAGAAGCCTCCACCTAACTTGAAATAAATATCAGGGAGACAGAACCAAGCCTTGGGTCTTAAGAAATGGCCCTGCAATTGATCAGTACCAGGACTTGAATGATCTCTTTGATAGTTTGGCCTCAGACTCTAGGATGCTTATGTCTGACTACCAGAGTGCTTTCTTCCTAAAGTCAGAGTGAAGGCACAGGCATGGTGACAGTGTGGAAAGAACCCTCCAGAGATGACTATGCCTACCAGCTGTCATCAAATTGCTTCCCCAGGAGCTGACATTTCTCCATGCCACAGCACCAAGACCTCTATACTCTGTCCCCAGACAGCCTCACCAAGCATCTTGCCCTTGACAATCTTGTTTACCTCAAGTCTAAAATAAGTACAGTTTCCAGTGAATTTGTCCTGGTTATTTTTAAATAACAATGAGAATCATTACTTCGATCTTGAATTTAGGCGGTGACTGGACTCTGCTGGTGGCTGTACTGTGTGTTTTGGCATATGGTGGTTGAGGTTGGCGTCCTGGAGAAGACCTTTACTCATAGCCCCAGGCCCTGGCCTTGAGAACCTCAGAGCTGGGCTTCTTCAGGTCTAACTTTATGTGATCCCACATGGCAGCTCCAGGGAGGTTGACATGGCAGATCAAATGTCATAAAGCAACTGTCTCAAGACAGACCAGAAAAACGTGACACGCCCTTTGCTTCCTCAGCCCTGAAGGTCACATAGCATCACTTTTGAATTCTTTTGCCCACTGAGGTACCCGCCAAGGTACTCTCAGGGTCTGAGGGAGGGGAATAGACTTGTTTACCTCGTGATAACTGACTATAAAAAAGCCACGCCGACCTTAGTCCCTTCTGCCCCTGCTCTCTCTACCTGAAACACTATGTCTGACTCTGTGGCCCATATCCAGCCTCCTGCGTAGACCCTCTCCAGGAACCTCCGAACCTCTCCACGCTGTGTTACAGGACGCATGGGTCTCAGTGTTTATGAACAGTTTTCTCTGCTTCTTTTTCATACAAACCATTATATAAATATAAAACCATTACAAAGATACAGAGAAGTAGCAAAAACTGGAGGAAACGCTAAGATATTGGTCATGGGTCTGGGATTACAAGTAGTCATTTCCTCCTTTTATTCTGAAAATTCCACATAGAACACCTAGTATAATTTCAAAAAAATAATTTCTGAAAAAGATTCTGTTGGGGAACTGATTTTGCACTTAGCCTCACAGGACTGTGCTCAATCCCCAGTACCATAAACAAACCACAACAACCACAAAATATAGCTAGTAAATGCTTATTGTGAATCCACAGGATGCAGCTATGCAAATTCTTGTTCCTCTAAAAGAACACGTTGTCTTTAACTCCAAAATTTGTTTTATAGAAAGATGGAAACACACACACACACACACACACACACACACACACACACAGTAGTCCTAAAATGAAGACAGCCTCCTTCCCTATTTGTGCATTGAAACTGGAGCAATCCTGGGTTTTTGCTACACAGTGGTAACTGTTAAAGGAGACAATGGAGTCAAAGCTAGCAGCCCTGTGGTTTCTCTCCAGATCCAGGTCTTATCTTTGTCCTATGATTTTTCTAGGCAGTAGCAATGAAGACTGGGGCTGCATCAGCTGGACTGAGAAGCTCTGGATATGAGCACAGTTGACAATGGATGATTGTGTCATGGCTTTTGTGGAAAGCAGAAAATTAGCAAATGCCCTTTCAAAGTCTGCTGTGGGAGTTAACATGGATGTGTGCATATAAGGGCAAAGAGGACACTTGCTTTTCTGTCAGATGTTGAGCTATAGATATTGGATGATATGGAGCTCAGGTCAAGCAAGTGTGATACACTGATGCATGTGCTCAAGCCTGTTCAGTGACGCTCACACTCGAAAGATCTATCAGTTTGTTCAAAATGTGCATTGTTGCTACTACACCAGAATTTTCTGGTCTAGGGAGATCAAAATTGGGTCCTGACAGTAGTTTACAATGAACCTTCTGGATAAATTTTTTTTGTATCAGTCTCCTGTTTCTGCATGATAAGGTGTACTCTCATAATTAGGCTAGCTTGCCAAACACATTTCCCTGGGCCTACTGTGTGGTGAGCATGGTGCTGGATTAGCCACACATAGTTCTAAGCTCTCTTTAGGTTTAGGAGGCCATATTCCTGCCTCCTTCTCATCCAGAAGATCAGGATGGGGGATATGTGTGCTCATTTACCTGAATATGGAGTTAGGATCTGAAGCCATGCCAGGGGAGTTTGACAACAGTGGCTCCCGTGCATCTCCAGGATAATTACTCACATGATTCTGAAATGGGTCAATATGCCAAATGGGTCTTGACAACTAGATCTTTCTTCTCACCATTTTTACAACGTCTTAGAACAGCATCCATATAAGGAAGCTCTCTTAGATGCCCCACCCAACTGGAGCTTCTGAGGGCCTTTCAGAAGCATGCCTCTTGTTGAGTCAAAGGGTTAAGTTGGAGGTAAGGATTTTGGCTGCTGATTTCTAAAGGAGGTAAAAAAAAAAACCCCTCCTTGGGACCACAAGTTGGAATGCCCACTTCCAATTGTGAAGTAAAGGGACCTGGGGCAGAGTCTCAAATCCTTCATCTTCAACAATAGTCAGAAATTCTGTATCTTTCTCAGATAAAATCTCAGCTATCAGAGAAATCGCTGAAGAAGAAAATGAATTCTCAGAGTGCTGGATTTCAGTGGGCATGTATATTGATTAACAATGATGTCCTTGTTCACTTGAAGATGTGGCTGCTGGGGAGAGCACGACTTTCATTGCTCTGCTTGCTAAAAGTGGCAGCTTCTCTCCATTCTGCAGAGCTGAGAATGAATATGTTAATATTGTAACTGGGACACAGGGAAGGGGACACAGACTTTGCTGGTGACTGAACAATTCTGCTATAGAGTTGATGCCAGTGGAATGGAATTCCCTTCCTGGGAGTTTGGCCCAGAATATCTATTTGTCAAATCAATTGGCCCAGTGAAGACAAGGGCCCCTATGAGACTTCAGTTAATAAGAGAGGGCAACACTGTTTTCCAGGCATGGGGTCATCTTGGAAGATGAAGGCCATGCTGTTAATGAGGGTCTGGCTGGCAGATCCACCTAGCCTTTCAGAGTCCCAGAGGTCTCTGATCTCGTGCACAAAGCCTCCTTGCTTTGTGAGTGTGCTCTCTGACTTCTCAGAGTATAAACATTCCAAAGCATAAGTCTCATTCTGGTGTCTGAGCTGTATAGGTAACATATAATTTAAGCTAGACAGTCCAGGGTGAACACAGACATACCCCTATCAAGGCAAGCAGAAGAACATCAAATAATCTAGAATGGGTGGGTTTGTCTGAGGACACTTGGGACATGGCAGACTAGACGGAGGCACATTTTGTAAGATGCTCATTTGGCTTGGGAGAAGTAAAGATGTCAGGAAGGAAGGGCCAACCCTTTCAGAAGTTTTATCTTCATATCAATCACCTGTCTGAAAACTTCTGACTGCTTCCCATCAGTCATGGTACCTCACTAGGGATCATTTCTCAAGCCAACTCTATGCAACTCTTAAGGATTTCAAGGCCTCATTCAGTACCATGATCAATCAATAATGTCAGCTCTAGACATATGGAGGTATGACAAACACAAGGCATTTATTTACAGTCTTCTAGAATATAAGAAGTTCCATTTAAGCTAAGGAAAACCCACATTGCCAACAAGAAAGAGGCATGATGATTATATGCAATATCAGGTCACTTGCCAGTTGTCAATCTCCAGATGACAAACACATGTCATCATGCCCACAGAGCATGAAAATTCATGTCCAAGGAAAGGACATTGGACTTCATTCACCTTGTCTCTTCCAGCCTGGACTTCAGGAGCAGCAGCACAGTTCTTGCCTTTCTAACCTGTTCCAACCTCTGGGGTCACCTCAGGGTCCCTTCCTATCATTCTGTCCCAAGGGCAAAGAAGAAGTCCTTGGGATTCTAATGGGGCCAAATGCTAGATAGAAGTCAGATCTTTTAGATACAGAATATGAAACTCCCCAAGGGTCAGAGCAAAAACTATACATGAAAGCAAAATGTTGTTGGGGCTATTTGCTGACTACCCAGGGTCATATCTCCTGTCACTAGTAGGTCTCAGTAGAAACATCCGAGAGGTTCAAGTCTAAGTGGCTAAGTGCCTTTTTACTTCATTCCTCTGCCTGGGCCTGTCCTTGCCAAGTGAGACACTTCAGTCCTTCTATAAATATGTGTAACTATTATGAATCAATTAAAAGCAAAACAAAGACCTTTAAAAATTCTAAAAACTATTGAATGACAAGGTTGGGTCTAGGCCCTGAGGAGTAGCCCAGGGAGGCTCTTGTCTTGTTCTCAATGCTAGACCTGGGGTTCCTTGTCTAGCATTGTTCCAGGGATGGGCCTGAGTAGATTGGCAAGGGAATGAAGAAAAGAAAGATAAGCAGACACAGAGAGAGAAAACTAGGATCATGGAGGAGGCGGTCTCAGCTCTCTGCTAGAGAAACTGTAGCACTGCAGAAGTGCAGTTTGCTTATTATATAGGGTTTAACATGGAGACAGGGTTTACAGCATTCAATTGGATCAAGGAGACTGGTTTAACTAATCTTGGTAGAAGTAGTCTCTGTAGGAAAACAGTCTTCAGGCTCTAAATATCAGGTTGGGGCATCGGGAGAAGCTATTGCAGACATTGTCTGCACCCAATACCGGCATTCACACATGGGTTCAAGGAAGGCTTTGCTAGTTCCCTATGAGCCTCACCCTGGTGTCTGGGAAGTGTTGACATTTTCCCATGGGTCTGATGGCTTACCCATGTCAATAACACATTCTCAGGGACTTACTCACTCAGGGTTTTCTCTGCTCTCCACCCTAGGGTGAGGTTTGAAAGCTGTCCTTGGCAAGCAACCAGACAAGATACTAAGAAAGAGGATGAAGGCCAAGGTTTATGATCTCTGGTGGATGCTCATTTGTGTAGAGTGTCTGTGGCCTTTTAAGTTAGTGGCTCTAGGGGGATTTGAGAGTAGGTATCCCAACCCTAATTTTTCTAGACCATAGCGCCACTTCTCCACATTACTTTTTGGAATGACTTTCACAATGACACTTTTACCTGGAATGGATCAAAGCAATGTAATCAAAGGATCCTTTAGGGAATGTCTACCACAGACATCTGTGTTCAAGGACATGCCATGGAAATCTACTGACCACTATCATCCATTGGGAAACCACAGGAGCAGACTTTAGAAGGCACCAGCCAGGAAGAATTGGTTTTAAGCACTATGTGTCAAACACCTGCCATTGCTAGGCTTAGTCACATAAAGTATCAATTCCAATTACAGCTCCAGTTCCTACATCACCTCAGCAAGAAAGGCAGGTATTTCCCTCTCCTAAAAATTTAGAGACTGAGTCCTAGAGGCAGAGAGGAGCTTCTAAGGGATAATAGGTAAGTCATGGCCAATAACAAAGGGTTCCATCCATAGGTGTCAAACATGAAAAAAGACCTCATACAACAGAGTCTTAAGAAAGTGGAAGTGGTTATCACCATGAAGTGCACCTCTATGATTTTTGAGCATTGACTCTACCAGAGATTTTTTTCTTTAAGCAACTTCAGGCAAGTACAGTTCAGGGAAGAAAGGTATCATCTTCAAATATCTTCATTCCACTTTGGAACCCAAGTTCTCTTATCCATAATCAACTTTGATTAATTGAGATAGTTCCTCTATTAGTTTTTCATCAAAAATGTAGATAAAATGTGACTCTGAGGGTTGGGGAGATAGGTTGGTTGGTCAGGTGTCTGCTTAAAAACATAAAAACCCAGGTAAAAACTGGGCATAGTGGCTCTTGCCTGTGATACTAGGAAGTAAGGCAGAGACAGGAGTATCTCAGGCTATTTGGTCTAGAAGTATCACGTGAGAGATCCTCTTTTAATGAGTGAGGTAAAAGAGGTTGAGGAAGACACCTAATGTAGAATTCTGAACTCCACATACATCCCTCTGTGCATATGCATACTTGTGCATGCACGAACATTTACACACATAGACTCCACTACTCATGTACATATATAAAATGTTACGGTGAAAGTTGCATGAATGCACATACAAAATACTTAATTGTATGTCACATATTTAATGACTTTTCATTGTCATGCCAATTGTATGTCAGGTCAGCAATTGACTTGGCATTGATTATTCTGGAGTTTAATAAATAAGGGGACCAGAAAGGTCACTTGCTTAATGGCATCTGATTAGTTACAGAGCCAGGACCAGACTCCCTCATACACATACCCCTGAGCCTTTCCCTAAGGAGTCCAGGTAACTGATTTTCACAGCACCCATCCTGAGTCAGCAGGAAACACAACTCCTATTTGCCAGCCCTATGATGGGAATAGGCAAGGATGGCACATTAGGAATATTTCCTTCCAATGCAAATACTAAAACACGCCACTTCCAAGAACAAACTTCAGTCACTTAAAACACTCACAAATGGGGAGTAGCTCCAGAACCTTCCATGCCCAAATTAAGAGCCAGTGTGCCTTCCCCCACCCCCCACATTTGAACTCATTAGAAGAATTAACCTCAGAGACTTGGAACCCTGTCAGTTTTGTAAGCGGTGTTCCTTCTACTGCGGCCAGGCAGGATAATGTAAGGACATTTTCCTTGATGTTATTTCAGTTTCCACTTAAGTCTTAGAAATAGTGTTGAATTTGAGCCATGCTGTATGTGGACTGCCACAGGGATGCTGACTTTAAGACTGTGCTGTGAGATCGAGCCCTTGTAGTGTAAATATTTGTCAAAGAAAGATTAACTAGTGAGGCAATATATTCAGGATGATTGCATCTTTCATTAACCCGGTAAGGAAACAGGCTGGAAAGATACACAATTTGCTAAATCGCAGTAAGCAGCCATTGAATTTCTAGTTTTTTTTTTTTTTCAGGCACATACATGGGTGCTTTTCACCAATGTATACATATCCCACTCTGTCCTTGTTTATATCAGACTTACATTTTGTCCTTTAATAGCCTAAAAGTTGCTATGATTTTTCCACATGTAGGTGAATTCAGAAACATAGCTCATGCATTCATTACCTGCATTTTCTTCAGAAATAATAAATGGCATTATTGGAAAACTGATTAGGCAATTAATCCCTTGGAACCAGAGTATCTTAATGAAATGGTACATAGAATAAATGAATAGTTTCCTCACAGCTCCTGGCTTGGGCAAATGTAAGGCCATTTGCTTAAGAGTGCTATCTTAAAGTGGGGGTTTGTTTGCATACCCTCATGGGTTCTCAAAGCAGGTGCAACACCATACTGTGAGCTACCTCTAAAAATGTAACCTTTACCAAAGTCCAATTCGCAAGTCACACCCAAAGGCTTGGTGATCGGATTTATGATTGCCTAAACCTACTTTGCAGAAGACCATGAATTGCAACAAATCAGATTGTTACAGCCCTGCTCAGGAAAGAGCTTGCTGAGGGTGAGAGAAACCCGGGTCTGTGGAGCTGGACTGACAGTTCACTAGACAGCATACTTTGGGGGCAAGGGGAGGGGTATTAGCAAGATTACATGGATTATAGTGTCAGGCCAAAAACTTTGAATCTCTGGCTGGGATTTGGGAGGCCAGGGAAATCCCAGAGGATGTGAGGGTGGAACCTCCAAGCTGATGCAGAAGTGGTTATAAGGGAGCCTCTCCCGGGACGGCAGCAGGGACGATTGGTGAGACTTCATTTCTGGGTACATAGTCATGTCTTGAGAGATGATTGCGACACTAGGATCCTAGAGTGCAGCCAGTGAGAAGGTTCATAGCCTTGGAGAGAGGTTTCCCATTCCTGAACTTTCCCCTTGGGCAAAAAGACTATTATCAAATTTAGCACGATAACACAGTTTTCACAGAATCGACAGGAACATTCTCCACTGACGTGGGGGGAAATATTAAAAATCTTGAGTTAGGCTTTTCACAGAGATCATGACAAAAATCCTTGACATTTCTTTAGAAAGACTTCCACCGACAGAACTTTCCCCAGAAGTCCCATCAATCATGACCTTCATCAACTACACTGATGAGAATCTGTTCTCTGCTGCTGACAGTCACAAGCACATGGAATTTTCAGCCCTGAACTCTACAAGAGGGAATTGGTAACTTTGATTCAGTTTCAACACACACTCCTTTGGATCCCTCAAAGGTCGATGGAGGAGGGTGTTCGAAGGGGAAGTAATGAATCTGAACCCTGAATTAACAGCTCCCTGGGTGATGAGACCCGAGTCCCCCAAAGCTGCTGTTTGCTGCAAGGCTTTGCCTTGTGCCATTCCATCACAAGCGCTGCATTTATCGGGCCTCTCAAAATTGGCCCTCCTGGCTAACAGCTAAGGTTTTAGGCACTGGGCTGTCAAGGGGTCCTGGTGTCAAGTCCTCTTAGGTCTCCTAGCGGCCAAGGCTGGTCCAGGCCAGGCCCGCTGCTTTTGCAGATCCTGCTCCTGCTACCTGGGACGATCTCCCGCAGGGGGGGGGGGGAGAGACTGTGCTGAGCCCCCGCCCCGCCAGAAGGATGCTCAGGGTGATACTCCTGCAGTCTTACCTGGCCAAGCGAGTCGGATGTGCTCAGGGACCTAAATGGGCCAGCCCCCCAGCTCCGGAAGCCCGTGGCTCAAGCGCTGCGGTGCTTCCCCGGTGGCTCCAGGCAGGCTCCGGTCGCGCGCTCCCCATGTCCGGCTCAGCAGAGCAACCGGACTGCGGCTGAGTCAGCGCCCAGCGGCGGCGCGGTGAGCCCCGGGCAGCCGCCGAGAGCGGCTGTGAGCAGAGCCGGGGCCGCTCTGGCATTTTAAAGGCAAGACTTGGACGCTGTTCAAGCGGAAACGCAGGGAGAAACTTCGGCCCCCAGTGCAGTGCCGCCTGCTCCGGGAGGGCGCCCAGGCACTACAAAAGTCTCTCTATAAGGCAGAAAAGCAAAAACCAGACCCCCAAACCACGAAACTTCCTTACGCGAGGATTCTTAGAAATCTCTATTCAAGTTAGAGATCAGACTAGGAGGACAGTTTGGAAAGTGCTGGATGCAATTAGGGAAGAGAAAGAAGAAAAAAGAAGACAATGAAGTCTAAGTTACTGAGCCTGTGTCTTGGCATGTGTAATGAATGGGTCTAAGTTGGAAACCAGAAGGAAATCGCAGTTTTCAGGGATATATACGATTGTGTTAGAAAAATCCAAAGTAAAGACAACAGTTACATAGTAGTTCCCACAATGAGCTGGTAGAACATGATATAAACACAGTAAACTCACAGTGTTACTGTCAGTAATGTGGATGATAAATCCTCTCCTCACTAATAGGGCAATCATAAATATCTGGAAATATAAATTTGCTGTTAGGGTAGTCTTGCTTGGGGCTTTGCTGAGGTCCATTAAGTGAAGGCTGGTTCTTTCTGGTAAAAGAGCAGACCTACCTCTCTGTCTTTGGGTGGAGATCTACCACCCTAAGCTATCCAAAGCAGGAGAATTGATCCAGAGTCTGTGCCAGTCAGTTGCCTAGTAGAGTCCACCACTCAGGAAGGCCAGCTCACTGTAAGACAGGCTAAGGAAAGGGGAGGAGTAATTAGAGACCTTAGTAAGATACTATGCTTTTCCTTTCTAGAGAGCCTTCCTGGGGAGTTGCTTAGGGAGTCATACTTATGCCAGGCGGCTCTGCGAAGGTCTGCTTTTCTGAGTTAGAACTCAGAAAATCTAGTGTCCCTCATTTCTTCTTCCTTTTTCTTTCTCTTGGATACTGGCCACAGCTGGGGCATGCATTAGGCCCTTGCCATGTGACTGCTTGTCCACCATTTGGCCTCTTACAAATAGCATGGGTTTCTCTCTTCCTTTTCTCTATCTTCCTCTTCCAAACCACCTGCTTGTATTTATAGCCTATTTGTCCTGCTTTTTTTTTAAACTCAAATGAAACTTTCCTTAAGCTTCTTTCTAAGTGATTCATTTATTTATTTATTTTTATTAATGGTACTAAGAACCCCAAGAGAGGGCCCAAATTTCCCCCCAAAAAATTATCATGGAACATACACCAGACTCAAAACCCTTCTGTTTTTGGTTGGAGGAACTGGGGTCTTTGACTCTATTAGGACACAAGCTTTATTCTTGGACAAGAAAAAGAAGCCCTGTAATCCAATCAAATCCTCTCTGTTTTACATTTCCAGCACAATCATCATCAAATTTCAAATAGAATTTTCTTTGTAACTTGATATGGTGATTTTAGGACTCAGTTGGGAAAAGAGAGCAATCAGCAAAATGGGGACAAAGAAGAGTCTGTGAAGCAGTCCTGCTGGACTGCAGTCCATGCTGCAGTGAAGGGATGTGATGGTGTGGTGTGAACGCTACCGCTTCAGGAACGCGTTACAGGCCCGAGTGCATCTTACTGCGAGTCTACGAAACAGATAACGGCACTGCTGCCACTCACAGATAAGTAATTGAAGTAGGTACCAAGGCTGCACAGGTAGAAAAGAGGGGCCAGGGCCTGATGCCTGTGGAATCTGTGCATTTGTGTTACAGTCCTTAGTTCCACTACAGAGTAACAGTGATTACAGTGGCACTGTACTGCCCTGGAGTGAGACTGGCTGCCCAGTCAAGTACAAATGCAGGAAAACAGTTCAGGGCTGAAGGCGGTACCTCAGTGAGTGGAACAAATGGACTTTTACAGTAACTGATATTGGAATAACTGTAGTCAAAATCACGAGGTAGGAATATGCTTTCCCTGTAGTTCCCCAAACCCGAATAGATTGCACATCACTCAAATGCTGAATGTAAAATCATGAAGCAGAATAATGAATGTATAGGTATTTGCCATGAACTTGGGGTTCTGAAAGCCTTTCTAATACATCAAAAAGCCATAAAGAAAAATGCTTATCGATATAAGCATTAAAAAAAAAACAAATGATGTTTACGCTAAAAAGGCATAGTAAACAGAATTGAAGAAAAAGCTGGAAAAATATTTACTATACATGTGACAGGGGGTTACCGAATTTAATTTTGAAAGCAAAACTTTGGTTTTATTTATTTTTATTTTATTTTCCTCAAGATCTCACTGGGTGATGCAGGCTGACTTGCAGCTTGCTGACTACATGAGACTCTCCTTGAAATTGTGACTCTCCTGTTTCAGCCTCCAACTTGCTAGGATTACAGACATGAGTCACCCTGTTTGGGACAAGGAGTTACATTTCAGTGCAAATAGTTTCATTCACTGTATATCCAAACGTCAAATTTATGTGGTGGTCCTATAGCTTCTCTGATATGCCTAGTAGGATAACACTTTAACATGATTTACAAAAGGCATAAAATCATTAAATCAAGAGAGTATTAACCTCCCAGAACAAGGACTAGAAAAGAGCTGGAGACAGTTTACAACAGAACTTAAACAATAAAGCAAAACAACCATTCTCTCTGTTGATGCAATAAATATAAATAGGAAAACACGGTCTTTAAGCAAAGCTGGAAAGATTTAAAATATTGACAACATCCGGTGCTAATGAAGGGTTTAGATAAATTAGCTACGTTTATGAGAATGTAAATTAGTACAGTATTTCTAGAAAGCAGTTTGTGAAAAAAATGCCAAATTGAGCACTCATTCTTCAGAACAGTAAGCCAAGCAAATACATTTTCAGGTGTTTTCCTAAGAATGTCATTTGATTGGCTTGGAGACATAGCTTGGTGATTAAGAACATTTGCTGCTCTTGAAGAGGATCCTGTGTCCCAGCACCGGTATGGCGACTCTTAACTGTCAGTAACTCCAAGTCCCAGGGATCTGTTGCCCTTTTCTGGCCTCTCTGTTAACTTCATACACATGGTACACATGAAAGCAAAAAACACTTATATACATAAAATATAAATTAATTCATTACAAAATAAATCACTCACCATTAGATGAAACACATACCAGAAATGCTTATTGTTTTACAAAAATAACTTATAATAGTAAAAAAAAAAAACCAAAACAAAACTGGACACAATCTAAATGCCTAGATACAAGAACTAGTTAAGAGTTAAGTGAGAATGTGCATTGAGACTTTAAATTCATACAGTATGACTTTAAGCGCCTTCTGGGCATTTGTTTATCAAAACAAAATAAAGAATCGCTCAGTGAGTAGGAAGATACATCTAGCACCTCCATTTTTAAGAAAACAGGACAAAGAATTAAGCAATATGTTAGCTTAAGGTATTGATGTCACTGTCAACTCTAAGGCTTCTCCCTCGACTCCTTGTCTCTCCTCTGCACACTATCAGTTCATCTCTTCTGTAATTTCATCCTTTTATTCCTCTCCAATTTATAATATTGGGCAGCACGTAGAGCTTTGTGTAACAGACTCAGTCACCTTAAGAAATTAATTCTCTTGGGTTCCACTTTAAAGATCTCTCCCCGTCACCCCCTCCAACCCCTACAGCTTTACACGCCCATGCTGGAGCATATACACACAGGTAGAGCACGTGCTGTACAACAAAGAGCCCTTAATTCCCAGCATCTGGAAACAATTATCCACCCATGATTCAAGCTGTACATCTATGATGAGTTGGGTGTGCATTGGCTTCATATGGGTAACATCATGTGGGATTCAGGATGGAGAAGCAGTTTATATCGTTAGTGCTTTGGCTTGATGGGAAAGGCAGAATGGATGTGCTCAACTGTGGCCTGCTTCACAAAGATCATAAAGTTGTTGTCAGAGCAAGACACTTGGCCAAGCAAGAAAAGTATCAGCTTCCAAGAAAGCAAAACAGCCCCACACACCCAAGACACTGGAGCCAAGGCTTTGGCTTGTGACAGACAAATGACCGCCATGGCTATTGATGGAACAAATGCTTTTACCACAGTCTGACGTGGCTACATTTTTTAAAAGTGGAGGACTGGAGGAGGTGGCTTGTTTGGTAAATTGATTGTTGTGTAAGCATAAATTCCTGAGTTCATATCCCCAGTGTAAAATAAAAAAGATCTCCAGTGAAACATAAAAAGCCGGGCATGGCTATCTGCTTCTGTAATCCCAGCCTTCGGGAGGAGGAGACAGGAGGATTCCCAGAGCTGTCCAGCCATTCTAGCTGCATCAGTTGGCTGCAGATTCGGTGAAAAGGTCTGTCTCAAAGGATAAAGTGAAAACCAATACAAAGACATTGATGTTGACCTCGGCTATCCATATGTACCTGTTCACACATGTACACACATGTTGAGTGAGAGCAAGAGAGATGAGGAGGAGGATGGAGGGGAAGAGGGAGAAGAATAGAAAAACTAAGAAGGAAAAGAGTAGAAGGAAAAGAGGAGGAAGAAGACACTAGGTAGACATTTGTATACATCTTGACTACAGTGATCATGAAGATAGGACTCTGGTTGGAATGTGGATCTTGAAGTCAGATATCCCTGGCTATTCTTGCCCCCTAACTAACTGGATAAATAACCAGGTGCCAAGACATGGTATTTGCCATATTCTCAATCATAAAGCAGAAGCAGTTCTTGTAGGATTGGTGGAGAGTTCAAATTTGACACCAAAAAATAAGCCAGTAAGCAGCGTTGCAGGGAGGACTCAGACCTCACTGGTAAACTTTACAAAAGGAAGCCTGCTTTTCCTCTGTGTCGACTGCAAACAAATAGTAATTACTTGCAAAGAGATGTCCAATATTCTTATGAGCTATTCAAGTAAGTAGTTACTTTCACTTAGCAAAATGATGATGCACAACCTATTCTGAAGTATGTGTCCATAGGATGGCTGGATCAGGCTGTGTGGTGTGCACTTCATCTCACCTAGTTGTTAGAAATCAATCTATAGCTATAGAATTTTCTCTCATTGTCAAAGTTCAAAACAAAGGTCATCGGTCTTGGTTTTAACTGAGTAAGTAAGCACCGGAGCCGACCTTCTTTGTGGCAGTGACTTGAAAGTGCTAAATTGGGTATCAACGTTACTCTAGTACAGACCTTGTTTGTTTTGCTTGGCCTCCATCATGACTACGGCATGTACCCTAGAAATACATTCGAAGCCCAGAATTGGAGTCCATGGGCTCCTCATAACTTTACAAATATCAAATGCAGCAAGTGCCACATGCATGATAGTCACAAAGTGGGCATGCTCCTTTAGCTTCCTGACTCCTAACTCCTGTCGTTTGTTATCACAGCAAAACCAAACCTAGCTTCCTGACTACTATTCTGGACAGTCGGTCCTTTTGAGTTTGTGTTGTGAGTTTCACAAGGATATAGTTGGGGGAAAATAAGTGTCTAAACCCTATGGTTCTCGTATACATTGGGGATTCTGATTATGACAAGATGCAATGGGTATTGTCTGATGCAGTCAGCAAAAGGGTAGCTCTCCAGCAATGCTAAGGGCAGCCAGCAGGGACTTTCAGGTTATGCGTGTATATATATACCACAGTCTACTGTGGTCAAGGCTAGCCAAGAAATCACTGTGTAGCTGAGGATGTCTTGAATTTGTGATCCTCTTGCATCTACCTCCCAAGTGTTGGGATTACAGGAATGTGCTACCATGCCCATTTGATGTGGTGCTCTGGATCAAAGTCAGGGTTTCATAAATGCCAGGCAAGCACTACCAACTGAGCTAATCTCCAGCCCCTCAGGAATCTTGTTAGCCATTTTAAACTATTGGCAGCTCAAAAATCAGTATTTACCCTACATGAACTATTAATATAGTCATGGGGGAGTGTTTGCCCTACATGAACTGTCAATGCTATAGATGAAGAGTCCCTTGCTGCCTCTCCAGGGTAAGTGTTGATGTTCTCAAGCATAGTCATTGCTTCAAAGGGGTGGTGTGGAATTTCAGTTTTGGCATGGGTTTGGCTACTGTTTTCTGGGTTTCATCCAGGTGGCAGGGTCCTGACTTCCTGGCCCTTCAGAAAGGCAGTTGGGTTGCCTATGTACCCCAACCTTGTAGCTATAAGGGGAGCTTATTCAGAGAGACCATTCTACCACATGTAGTGCAGTTCAAGTAGACAATGCCACCCTGTCTCCAGACCTGGAGTCCTTTTCAGTGTTCTCTCTGTCTTCCTCTGTTTCCTGCATCTCCTATGAATACAATTTGAAAGCAACCAGTCTTCCACACAGCAGAAGATAAAGATCTCCAGATCTTTATCTATCCTCTCTTCTCTGAAGCCCCTCCCTCATTCATGCTTCTGTACTCCTGACAGTTTGTAAGCAGCATCCCGGTACTCCACATTGTTCTACTCTCTGGGGCGTCTACCCAGCCTGCTCCGTTCCTCACTCAATGATTTGTGACCTCCATGATGGTTCTCTTCTAACCCATCATTCTTCTCCACCCTCTTCCATTGCACTTGCCTTGTGTCACAGAACTTCCCTGCTCCCCTGTCATGTGACATGCTTCCTGATTCACCCCTACTCTATCTACCCATTAGACAACTCACAAGGCAGAAATACTAGCTCAATTCTGTATCATCGGAGGCTTGTCTGAGTTGAGTACATAAAAGTCTAGATGCCTAACACAGCTCTTTTCCGAGGATGGATGAGACTCCTTCCTGCTCCTAGGAAAGCTCAGCCTTGGATTTCTCTCCTGTTTGGCCTTGTTGGAGCACAGATCAGCTACAATGGCCCCATAGAGAAAGGATGAGACACCCATTTCAGAAAAGAGCTCTAGTTTCTAGCCCGGGAGCGGCTTGGTGGCTACACATTAGATAATCTTCCATCCACGCATGGCTTTGGGCCAGTCCCTTGCTGCCTTGGTCTCATTTTTTTACACTGTACTGGGTTGAGGCAGTTCTGAGAGCTTCCTGTTAGTGCTGACTTTCCTTTCTTTATCCCTGGATGGGTGGAGGAGGCAGCTTTTGAGGGAAGCTTTGGCAAATTCCCAGCTGCTGGCTGCTGTTTAGCTCAAGGTGCTGTTTATGCCTCTGTTCTGGGCTCCCTGCCTCTGCCGATGACACAGCATGGCCATTGTAGGGTCAGTTCCTCCTCCTGCCCATTCTATGGGCTTCAGGGCCACAGCTTCCTGGCTGATTCATGCTTTTACTCTCAGAAGGCAAGACAGCAGAGAGAAGCAGACATTGGTGACAGCCCGTCCTTCCTCTTTGCACTTTGGGGGAGCTGATGGATGATCCAACCTCTTTCACTTTCAATCAAGTGAAGGAGATGCCTGCCGCCTGCAGGACCAGACTCGTGTGCACAGTGCTCACTCCTATGCATTCTGGGCACATCAACCATCAACTTACAGGATAGAAGAGTAGGTGGCAAATTGTACCTGTTTTGCAGTTGACAAAAGAGAGGCAGAGAGCAGCATACCCCAGGTCTCGAGATTTCAGTTCCAAGTACCAGAACCTGTGCTCTAGCCTTCCAAGTCCTTGCTTGATAGTTTCTGCTTACATCTACCTAGTATGCTGTCACACAGAAATGCAAAGTGTTATTGAGTAGCTAAGTAGCATGTTCTCTGGGTTAATGCCTCCCTGGGTTCTGTGAAGCCATGAACTCAGAATATTTAGCTAGCCAGGGAAGACTCGAGAATGTAACTGCTTTCGGTCCCTAAGATCCAATAGTGCAGAGAAGGGGGGAATACCCAACAAGAGGAGATCCATCAAAGCAGACATCAGCCTGGGAACTCTCTTCCCTTATACTTGAAAACAGCATGCAATGCTGTTCCTTCCTGCTTGAAATCTTGTGACTATACCATGAAGAGAAGGAGCAGAGCATGAGAGACAGGGCAGGGTGTGGGGAGTACCCCATTCACCAATCCTTTGTTACCTTATCAAGAAGATGGATTCTTAGCATGTCGGGTGTGAGGTGCATTCTTCTTAGACTTTAATCTCAGGGAGTGTGAAGAGGGGAGTTGAAGTTTTGAGAGGAATGAATTATTCTACCTGATAAAAAGACACAAATGCAGTCAGGAACACAGCAGGGAGAGGAAAGGAAGGCAGAGGCAGAGAACAAGATTGTTGGAAGTGATTCAGAGCTGAGCTCTGAAGATTTCAGAGGCATGACTGGAGTGGTGCAGAGAGAACTCTGGGAAGCGTTGAGACAGTGGCGTTTGGGGCAAAGGGAGGTGAGGGTAGAGAGGTGATGTGATATGAGCAGGCTTTCAGGAAAACCATAGGCTTCCAGGCATGCTATATTGCACACACCACACCACACCCTTGCAGAAATAATTATCTTTAAATGCCTGGCTTGCTATGGACAGTTTGTAGGGTCTACTCTGGGGAGATTGCACTGTGCCAGTGAATGAAGGCCATTGGGGAAAAAGGCCTCCAGGGTCATGAAAAGCCAAATGCAAAAACTTGGTATTTGTCATGAATTCTTAATTTGGCTCTGCTACTTGCCTAAAAGCATGTCTATACTTTTCTATACTCTTCCCTCAGAGTCTCAGACTTCCTATATATAAATGAGGTTAAAGTGATATCTTCATTTTTGGTGTGCTGTGAGGGCTAAAATGTTTAAAAAAAAAAAAGGAAAAAAAAGCTCTCTATTCAGATGGAAATAAACAGGCAGGTGACAGTGTGGACAGCCTATGGGCTGGGTTTCTAATCCACAGGCTTCTAAGCTGGTTCTTGAGAATGAAAGACTTATACCCCTAGGCTTTCAAATTTGGAGATTTATAGCTCGGGGGTACTTAAGTCAGACACTTATTGCTTTAGGCTTTGAATGCCCATGGCCCAGCACTCAGCAGCCTAGCTGCTGGAGTCAAGGCTCTCGGCTCTTAGCCTTGGCAGATGTCTGGAAGCCTTCCACTGGCTGGTGCCTACAATTCTTCCACTTGGCTCTTTGTAGTGTTTCCCACAGTCTTAACTTTGTGCCCACTGGTGCCTGCTCAGCACCTTTGTAGTCCTTTGTAGATCCTACAGCATCTCTGTAGCCATCTCCTCTCAGGCGTCCTCAGGGCCTTACAGCAGTAGATAGCATTCTCTCAGAGTCATGTACCTAAGCTGGAAGACCCAGGGATTTGCTTGTTCTTTGTGCAACCAGCTTAGTTCATTCTACCTGTGATAAAGGCTAAAGATAAAATATAAATTTCTAAGACCATTTGAGAGAAGATTTAGCAGAGATTGCTGTTATAACACAGCAGGGTTAATGAACAGAAAACCTGTACTGACCCAAAGTGATCAAGAAACAGACTGCTTATATTGCCTCACTCAAAAGGCTGGGGTACACTCACCCACAACTTCCTTTGTTACCAGCAACAAATTATACATGTGCACAGCATCCTCTCTGCCAACCACAGGCTTGCTGCTGAGTTATTGGGAGAAAATGTTCCCAATGCTATGAGACAGGTGTGCCACCCAGTGCCACTGTAGGAAAGGTTATCTAAAGGTCACCAAGGTTTCTTATAGCTAAGGTATAGTCTCCAGAAGGCAGAACAAGCTATGTGGAGCACTTGTAACTAGAGAAAAGGCAAAAGCCATGGCTTCAACATCAGGCATACTCACTGCAGGCTTTGCAGCTACAGCAGAAATTATCTTGAAGATGAAGTATTCACAGTGGTCAGCATATTGGGTTGACAGTCCATCTAGTCCTAAAAATCAGGATTGTTTGGATGACAGCTCCCTGCTCAAGGCATCTAAGCACAAGTAGACGGTCTGACAGCTGTCAATCAAGCAGCTAAGTGCCTTACTCCTAAAAAGCTTCAATTATTCAAAGGGAAAAAATCAGTAGTATTTACATCAAAGATTTAATATTTTATTCAGGAAACTTTGTCCAACAGTACTGACCTCTCTCAGCCTAATACCTTTAGGCAGGGCTGGGTCAATCCATCTGACTCAGAACTGGATGATGCATTTGAAGTACTTTATGCTAAGCCCTGTGTAGCCTGAGCATAGGACAACCCATGAATGGAAATGATTGACAGTTCTCGGATGATGCTAATAGAGAACACAGAGCAGTGTGAAGAAGTAATGGACTTTGATTTAGTGTGAAACATAAAAAGAAACATTGAACTCAGTAAAGTTATTTATACAGAAACATGGACTGGAGGAAAAAATGGCTGAAAAACAAAGTGTGTTAGAATGATGGAATTGCCAAAGAATTCTCAACATACTCTTCTCTTAGATAAATTGCATATTTGACAAAGATTTTTATTACATTTCATGTTTTGTGTATGTGTGTGTATGGGGAATTAGGTGGGTTGAACATATTATAACTCAGGGTTGGAGGTCACACCAAAGAACAACTTGCAGCAGTCAGTTTTCTTTTTCCTTTTTCTTTTTTTAAAGAGGTATTTACTTTATTTTATGAGTACACTGTAGCTGTCTTCAAACACACCAGAAAAGGGCATCTGATCCTATTGCAGATGGTTGTGAGCCACCATGTGGTTGTTGAGAATTGAACTCAGGACCTCTGGGAAAGCAGTCAGTGTTCTTATCCTCTGAGTCATCTCTCCAGCCCCCTCCGGTTTTCTTTGTATAAGAAATTTGGGTCAGATTAGTAGCAAGTGCCTTTACCCATCTGGGGCCTAAATTGCATGTTTTTGTGCAATAAGTGCATAGGAAGACATGGGCAGTCTTGAGTTGCGGGAGTGTCTATCCCTGAGGTATCTGTGGTGATTTTTCTCGTTCTGGATCACAGCCAGCTCTCCTCTCCTGATCACAAAGGTGAGATTGTACTTCACTGTCTGGTTCATGCATTATAAATGTGTTGTTCCCAGGCTCTGTAGAGCTCCACTGCCACTGCAGAGGCTTCTTGTCTTCTTCTGCCCAATGGTAAGACCATGGATCCAAGAGTGTAGACACTATAGGCCTGGATTTTCCAAGGACAGAGCTCCTTGCTGACCTGTGCAAGTCATGGAAGGCTGGAACAAGAAGTACATTTGCATCCTGCAGCTACCAAGAAGCGCACCTAAACCTCTTCTTGCTATAGTCATGTGTAAAGCACCTGTGGCAGGTGGACACACATGCCTGAGTCTGTGTCTTACAAGAGGCAGAGAAAAGTCAACTTCTGTGACAGCTGACTCAAATCTCGGCTCTCTTTCAATCTCGGCGTTGTCTCTCACCTGGTGCTTCTCCAAATTTGCCAAGACAAGAAGATTTGAACCTCATTTACTATCTTCAACTTTCCCACTCAATGCATAGAATAAAATTAGCATGACATGAAAAATCAAGGGACTCATTCAATATCAGCCAAGGAGAAGATCTTTGCTTGGAGTTTAGATATCATGGTAAATAGTGAGGAAGTCAGAATCCTCCTGGGATGTGGAATTTGGAATATATATGTATATACACACATATATATCTGATACATCATACATATGATATATCACATATATTTATATATTAAATAGTATATTACATATACTATATTACATATTATATATTATAATTTATACATAAATACATAGCAGCATATATATCAATATACAGAACATATATACATATATATGTATATGTGTATGTGTATAAAGCATACAAATTGGTCTGAAGGCCCAAGTTCTCCTGTTGATTATTAACACAACTTTAATAAGTAATCACAAGTTAGAATCGAACACTATATGTCTGAGGTTCATGATCATAGTTTGCTTTTGATCACGGTTCACAGAGTAAGAGTTCCTGTGGGCATCATCTCATGTCTACTTGCTGTTCTAATTAAGATGGAAATGTACCTTGTTTAGCAATTGTTTGAGTGTTTCTGGAGGTGTGCCAACCTCGATCTGTTCCTCAATGTATTATAAATATGCCTGACTAAAAAGTAAAGTTGCAGCAGATTCAAACCGCTCTCTGGTGTGTCTGTCTGTCATCTCGCCGCACCTGTGCCTTCCTGAATACCAAAGCCCTGATTTTCCCTCAGTCATGACTCCCTAGGCTGGGTCAGTCCGTGGCAGGTGGTGCCTTTGAACAGGGACTCTTTGGACAGGTAATCTTTCCCCCTTTTCTTTTTTCTTCAAGGTAACGGTCGGCTCTTGCCAGGATGCTGCAGGTCCGCTGGTAAAGGATCACCGGTTAAGTGCAAGTAATCTTGATATAACATGGGGCAATCTGAGTCAAAGAAGGAACGAATGTTCCTCTCAGTTTTTAAACATATGATGGCCAATAGAGGTTTAAAGGTCTCAGATACTTTGTGTCAAGACCTCATAAGGCATGCCATCAGAAAAACAGGAACAGTGCAGGACTTTATAAAAGCCTGCATAGATGCCTCACCGGCCGTAGTGCAAGGAATGGCCTACGCTGCAGCTATGAAAGGTCAGAAGTTCAGTGCCTATGTTAAGCAAACATACGGAGGAGGGAGAGACTCCTCCAGCCCCACTTGTTATAAGTGTGGAAAGAAAGGACATATGCAAAGACAGTGTCCTGGAGAAAACAATAGGGGTAATAAGAAAAGAGGACCTCCTCCAGGAGTGTGTCCCCGATGCCAGAAAGGCAAGAATTGGAAAAAACAGTGCAAATCTAAGTTCCACTAGGATGGAACACCTCTTATTTAAAAAAAAAAAGAACAAAAACAAAAGCAAACAAACAAAAAACAACAAACAAAAAACTGGACTGACCGGCTGGGTCAGTCCGTGGCAGATAATGCTTCCCTCAGATGCCACAGGTTATCAAACTAAAAACCCCATGCCAGAAGGGAATTACCTCCATTCAAGCTGTCTTTACATCCCTAGAACAGACTAATTTTTTTTTATTGAAAAACAACTGAAATTTATACAAATTGTTAAAATGACTTTTTACAATAGAAGTATTTTTTGTAGAATGCTTTGAATATTTTTTAAAGATTTATTTATTTATTTATTTATTTATTTATTTATTATTTAATGTGCATGTGTCTATGTGCCAGGGTCTATGCATAGGTACCACCCAAGACTGACTCTAGAGGAAACCAGATGAGAGCATGGAGTTAATAGGCAGTTGTGAGCCACCTTTTGTAGGTGATGGGAACTAAACCCAGATCCTCTGGGAGAGCAGAAAATACCTTCAATCACTAAGCCATTGCTCCTGTCTCAGTTTTATGAGTGTCATGCCTAGGTAGCACATACTCTGAGGTCAATGAAATGTCATGGTATTGTGTGGCAGGTCACTCTTTCACATTCAGATAAAGAGACAAGGGCTGGGGAGATAGCCCTGTAGGGAAGAGTACTTGCTGCTCCAGCATGGAGACCCAAGTTCAAATCTGTGGCACCCATGGTAAAAAGCCAGGTGTAGCCACCTATGTGTATGTAACTCCAGTGCTATGGAGTGCAGACACAGAATGAAGCCAGGGGGAGAGTAATAGGACAATAACACCTGGCGCCCTCCTCTGGTCTCCACATGTGCACATTTGGGCACATGCATCTGTCATATTGTGTCCTGCCCACGCTGGTGGTGCTGGGCACTGCTCCTACTTGAGCACAGCTGGCAGGGGAGGCAGAAGGAAGGTCAAAATAAAGGTCCTCAGCCTGTGTCTTTCTTTACTGGACTGAAAGGGGAAACAACAGAGTCTGGTTCCAGGCCTCCTCTCTGGGTACTTGAGTACCAGCTGCTTATTACTAGGGGGTCAGGAACGGGGAGGGGGAGGGGTCCAAGGTCCTTGGTCAGGGTGTCCACCCACTGGACAGGAAGAGGAAGATAGAGCCTGGGGTGAGGGGAACCTGGTGCAATTTGGAATGAATATCCAGAGTACCGGAGGGGCCGGAGGGACCGATGGGGAGAAGGCCTTACTCAGGGGTTTTTGGCACTGCTCCTTAAGATGAAAGCCTTCCCTGTGGCAATCCTTAATAAAAACAACTCACTGAGACAATCTTGCTTGCTCATACTGGTTTATTTGATAGTGAATGTAAATGCATATATTTTATTCAAGGTGAACAAGGGATTAAATGCACTTTGCAGGAAGGAATACCCAAGAAAGAAAGCTCATTGGCTGAAGGCTCAGGGCTATCTAGATATCTCATTTGCATGAAGAAGAACTCCAGGTGTTTATGCTACAGGACCCAGTGTCCATGGTCCTCAGTGAGGTGTTTCAGAGTAGGTAGAGGCAGGTTGGAAAGGCCTCCAACTCCTGCTTTTCTCAACTCTGAGATTCCTAGGGTTTGAGCTCATTCAACCCTACCTTTTCTTATGCCTGTCTGGTAGCATGGCCCATGTACCCTACATGTACCTACACACATGTATGCACACTATGTGTATACCATACATATTTAACACACACACAAACACACACACCACACCACACCACACACACACACACACACACACACACACACACACACACCCTGGGGTACCAGAACTCTGCCATTGAGCTGTATCTGGTCATTATTCCTTCATGCTGGGAACTCAAGTTACCCCTCCCTGAGACACTGAGTCGTCAGGATGGAGCTTTGCAGAAGACTTTGAGGTGAGGGTGCAGAAGAAGAGGTGAGGGTGCCCTGGAAAGCCATGCAGGATTCTTACCTGTTCTTGCTTGTTCAGTGTCTAGTGTGTGCTGGGGACTTGTGTTGCTGACAGCTCCCGACAGCTCCAACTCCAGTCTCTAGCTCTCAGCAATGTCCACCTGAAAGGATACACTTCTAATTCAACAAATAAGACGAGAGAGGAGAGAGGAAAGACTGGAGATGACACTTAGGGAGCTTTGAACCTGGGGCAGGATGGTGAGTGAGGCTGAAGTCTATTCTCAGGACATTCAGTCTGTCTGCAGTCTGTTTTTTCTCTTGTTCCCTGAGCTCGGTGATTCTGTCATTGGAAAAGACCAGCCAGCAGGTACAGGTAAGTGTGCCAGATGTTCTTTTCAGTGATTCTCATCACCACTAGTCCCTTGGGATGGCCTGCTTCTTATAGCCTACTAGCCAAGCTTCAGGTGATGACCTGCTTTCTCTAACTCAGGAGCAAACCAGAACTCCTCTTGTTTCCTCAGCTGCTTCCTGCCATTGTGCCTGATAAAGTCATCTTCTCCGTGAGTCAGCAGAGCAGAAGCAATGCTCACTTTCACTTTTATTCCCTCTTTTGGCCTTCTCTCTACCACATGTTCCTTCATCTAGCAAGCACATATGAACTCATTCTAGATTTCTTTAGGGATTCCATCTCTACTTTTATTTCTTGAACTCTTTTTATTATTTCATTTCACTTATTTGTGTTTTTACAGACCTCATTACGGAATTTATTCATGTCCTCTTTTAAATTCCTTTAACATATTCACAATACTATTTTGAAGTTCTTGTCATGTATTTAAGCTATATTGCATTCTCAGGGCCTAATGCAGTAGAGTTAGTGGGTTCTGGTAGTAGTATATTGTCTTGGATGTTAATGCTTGTGTTTTTGTGTTGGTGTCTAGACATCTGTGGTTAGGAGGGTTGAGGGGATTCTAGGTGTTGATATCTGGTCTAGTTTTTGGTTTTGTTTTTGGTTTTTGGGAGACTGGGGATGTTACATTCATTGGTTTCTGCTGACCTCCATGAATCTTAGGAAAGTGTGGTGGCTATAGGTTACCTGGCCCAGAGCATGCTTCTGCAGGTCAGTGGGTGGCAGAGTGGAGTAGAGATGAGCTAGGAGAAAAAACTAAGTTCAGGTCTGGTGTGGTTACTGGGGATCCCAAGTAGAAAGTGTTTCTAGATCTGGTGGATAATACAAAGAAATGGGAATGGGCTAGACATAGAGGGGACGGGTCACCGAGAGGAGTCCCCAGGGAATGGAGGTAAGGTGGGAGGAGAGGCACTGGCAAACAGGCAGTCTGCTACAGGGCTGGAGCTGAGAGCAGAGAGATTGTAATAAAAAAAAATAGGAGAGTTACATATTAGGTTTCTTTGGTCTTGCTCATACGTTTATGCTTTTCAGGTTGGCACCCTGATACTGGATGACCAGTTACGGTGCTCATCCCTGGAGAATGCCGATTCTCCTTCTCTCAGCAGCCATTAATTGCCTATAACTCTTCACTAATCTTAAGCCCAGTTCCAAACCTCCGAGAACTTGCTGCACTCAGGCTTTTAAGTGGTGATTTAGGAAGGTCTGCATTGTTATGTAGTTCTTTCCTCCACACTGAATTCTCTTCTGGAGAGAAGATGGGGGCCTGCAATGTGCAGGAAGCTCAGAACTTCTAAGTCTCAAGAAATTCAAATTTTACAAGACCCATGAGGCCCCTCTCCAATGTTTTCTTGGGGAGAGAAATCTCTCCAATGGAGCTGCCTGCAGGGTGTCATGCTGCTTGGGTGAGTTGTCACCCATGCTCTTTGGGCATGAAGCTTCCTGAGACCCCTATGCTTCTGCAAATGGCACCAATAAACTCAGTGGTCTGCCTAGCTTTCCTTGGTCAGTATTCTATCTATGTTTGACAGATGTTTGCTTCTCTGTAACACCCACTGACCAGTCACCCCCTCACTCCACCAACCTTACTGCATGCACTTCTTATCCACTGTTTCAAGATACAAAGCTGCTTACTATACATAAACACACACCTGACACTCAAATTCGATGAACACTAATGTTTCACCAGATTTACCTTACTCTTTCCTTTTTACCAGGAAATGCAAAAATCATGTTAGAATCCTTATGTGTACATCATGCTTTTTTAAAATAACATACCTTATACTATAGTGTAAGATTCAACTGTGGTGACAATTTGTGCCTTTCTATCTCCAAAGAGCATCAAATGAGGCTCTTTTGGTACATTTTGCAGATGTGGTGCATCTGGGCCTTTAGGGCAACTAGGCCATAATGGAACTTGGGAAATGGAAGTATAAAATCTATCAGTACACTAAAGACATACATATGCCTATCCTCGCCTGTGTCCCAAAGAAACCATGAGAACAAGTCCTCTGGAGATTAAGTTGGGTTTTTGTTTTAATTTAAGTTGCTATATTATAATACTTTAATATTACATAGCTTATCAATAAGTTATTATACACAGTGCAAGAGTCCAGACATCAAAGATCAAAACATCAGAAGGTGCTGTATCTGTTGAGGGTCCAGTTCTCATAAACAGTACTTTCTGTGTCCCCAGAAGGCAAAAAGGATAGATAGAAAGTGTTTCATCCCAATAAGAATATAGAATTCCATTGCATACCAAAGTCCCCTCTGCTTATACACAGCACAAGTTAGTTTTGGAGATACACTCAGAGACTCACAGGTGAACCTGGAGTTGGAATTGTCTTTGTCTGTCTGACTCCTTCCTATACCCATGCCTCTTTCCTTTGTTCCCTAGCAGACCATCCAAGAGAAGAGTAGTCTCAACCACCTTCAAGATTTGTAATCACTGTAGGAAAGAGGGAACAACACGCCACTTTTACCAAGTTTCTGGTGACAGTAGAGCTAAGGACAATGTTCTGCTGGTGGGCTCTGCCATAAAAATGGCCAAGCAGCACTGAGTGTTTAGGGTCTGGACCAGTAGAATGCAAGGTACTGTTGGCTTTTCCCCATGTTCACTCTCACTGTCTGTGCTTTCCCCACAGCCTGGGTCTTGTGGGAGCTGGAATCTTCTCTCCCTGGCACCAGAGCATATGGTGAAAAAGGAATGAATTCTCCTATGTCATATTGGCTGAGCCAGCTCAATATGCTGTTTGTAACAGTGGGGGAAGGAGTTTCATTTTCCTGAATCCCATCAAAACAATGTAACTCTCTGGATGGCACGGTAGGGTCTACCCAGACAACACTTGTATTCAGAAGTGTACACCCCACTCTCAAATCTTTTACTGATCAGTGCTTATGTGTTAGGCACCAATGGGACTGTGGCTAGGAGAAGGACTATCCCTGGATTTAAATCCCTGCATTTAAAGTATTAGGGACTGGCTAGAGAGACAGACAGAGCATTGAATAAATTGTATCAAGAAAGCATTCAGTTAAAGGAAAGCAAGAAGAAAGCATATAGAAGCCCGTGTACCCAGGACTAGCTGTATTACCCCAAGTTCCCTCAAGCCTCCTGCTCCTTTTTCCTTTTTAATTAAAAATATTACATACATTTTTTTCCTCTCCCAACTCCTTCCAGATCTTCCCCATCTTCCTATCCTACTCAACTTTGTTCTTTCTCTTTTTTCCAAAAAGTTTCTGTTCCTTTTCTTGAGTATGTGGTCTGCACCTCTACTCACCTCTCAACTAACAAAAATCCCTTTTTCCATTCCAACAGTCCGGACACTCTATCCCACAATGGGCATCAGTGGCTACCAATGTCTCTCAAGTCAGTGGGCAATTTCCTCTTTTCCCTTTTCCTATCAGTAATGTTCAAGAACTTTTACCATTTCCCAATTAAAGGCCCAGAAGTTCAATTATCAATTAGACAGATTTTAATAGACATTTTCCCAAACACATACAGAATAACAAACATAAAAATATGTTAAACGTTGTTGTCAATAGAGAAATCAAAATGTATAGACATATTGTGATACAATCGTGTAATAGAATGTGAGTTAACTGTAACAGATTAAGTTAGACATGTGAAAAAAATACTGGTATTATGCTACAGGAAAAAGAACTGGCCACAGAAGCCATATTTGTATGCTTATAGAATAATACCATCTATGAGACAGAATTTAGATCAGTCAGTGTCTGTGTGCTGAGTAAATGGAGTTTAACTGCTAATCAGTGTGACCTTTTTAGGGTAATGAAAATTCATTGGAATTAACTGGTAGTGGTGGTTGCATAGCTGTGAACGAACTGTAAACCACTGAGCTGGGCAAGTGCAAGGATAAATACCACAGTATGTGACTTCAATAAAGCTATCAGGCACAGCCAGGAATAATTTACAAGTCAGTGAGGCTGGAAGACTGTGGGAAGATGCTGGGGCCTCTGTGTGTGACAGTGACAACAATAGACTTGTATCTTGGTAGAGGATACTTGTTAGGAGGTATAGGAGAATTTTGCAGGGAAGATGAGGATCAGTTTGTGTAAAGTACATCTGCCTGCATTTAAAGAGGTTAGGGCTCCAACACCACTTATTGATTTGGCCTCGACTGCATCTGCCATATGCTAAACTGGAACTGCCTCCCAGGCACTGGGTAATGCACTCCATTCCTTTGCCCTTCTGTTCCTAAGATTTACTACTCCTTAGCTCCTGTTATCAAGCAAGACCATCTGGATAGTGGCCCAGGTCACTGCTACTCTCCCTTAGGAAGGATCCTGGTGATGTTTTGGTTTCCACAGGATCCAGCCTCTGGTCACAAGCTAATTGATCTCTAGTCACCACTGTTCCCAGTGGGAACAACTGATTTTGTCTTCTCTGAAATACAAAGTCATAGGTTGAGTCAGCTCAGGAGTCCTGGACTACTGGCACTGAACTCTCTGATGTTGTCTGACTCCAACCCATCCTGAATCCTGGAGGTCTAGCTGTTTATGGAATGAGCTGCCATGTTCTTCTGCTAGCCCCATGAGTATGAGGGCTCCTTGGAGTTCTGACAGGCATGGCTCAGCCCAGTGTGGCCTGGGATAAGTTCACATTCCAAAAATATACAGTTTCCGAACTGTCAAGATAGAATTCCTTGACCCCCAGAAAGGATATTATAAGAAAGATTTGGGAGACTTTCACATTCCAATTTGTAGAGACTTTCTCCCTCTAGCTGTCCTGGAGAGGTGTCTCCCTCAGGGATAGTGTGGTATTCCTGCAGGAAGAAACGGATATTGTATATGCAAGATGGAAGCCATCTACCGTGGCCAGGAATGACGCTGGATGAGAAAGGGGAAGCACAGTTAACTTGGAGGTCAAGAACCATCTGCTCCAGCCTTCTATATAGAGTGACCTGCTTAGCAGACTCAGGTACAGTCCCCCTATTCTCAGACAGGTGTGACCTCTGATAAATACCAGCTGTCCCAAATTTCATTACAGCCTCTATTTTCAGAGAACCCAATGGTGATATACAGGAAGCAACTCCAGGTCTGGTGCCAAGGATTCCAGGGTTCAGAACTTACACCCCACATGTTTCTGGGACTTGTGTGGCAGAAAAAAGATAGACAAAACAAGTGTTGACCTTATCTGGCATTCAGTTGTCTCCACAGGCTTCCAAGTCCACCCACCTCTGGAGAGCAGCAGGAGAAAACAGAGGAGGAGCCATGATGTCTGAAAATCCACCTACCACGCAGGCTTAAGCCACAAAACATTCAAATGTCACTGATGTCACACAGCTATATGAGGCTTATGAAGAGTAATCCAGGTTCCTGGATTTCTACCACTTTCCGCTACAAATCTGCGGGATCCCAACACAGGCCCATCTGCAAACTCATGATGTGACCTCTAAGCCAATTCTGCTTCCTTCATCAGATGGTGTCTATTTGAATCTTCTTAGTTTCTTTCCATAACTCCTTTTGGATTTCAGGGGAGAAGGAAGAAGAAAAGGAAGAAAGAAGGAAGAAAGAAAAGAATGAGAGAAGAAATAAATGAAGGATGAATTAAAAAAGAGAGGGAGGAAAGAAGGAAGGAAGCAAGAAAGGAAAGAAGGGGATGGGAGAATTAGATAAATGTGACTTAGATGATTAAGGACAAGCATGAGGACAGTTATGAGAATCCAGATGGGGGAAGAACTGAAGCCAGCCATAATAGTTCAATGTGGACTTTTCATGGTGGAGTTTTGTATATTTATGTTTTCTTTGTGAGATGTCCTAAGATGATGTTTTCAGGAATATGAGATGTTGATTCATCCCTCTAAAAGATGGTTAATTAACTCATTCCTCCATGGCACATTGATTCTGCCTCAAATGCATATATGCAGGAGGCTGTGGTAACCCATAGCAGACCTCAGTCAGCATAGTGAGAGAGTCATCACAAGACTATTTGTGTGGGCCAGTGGAGAAGAAGAAACAATTTCCACAAGGCTTAGTCTAGCCTAGTCTAGTCTAAATAAAAACAGGGTGATGAAATCTACCATTCACAGGTGAACATAGTCAAGTGTGGAGAGATGAGAGGTCCCTTTAGGGGTTACTCCTGACATTTTTTTTAGTCTAGGGAAGATGTCCCAAGTGACAAAATTGGGAAGGGGATCATTTATTGATCTTTTGATAATAAATGCAGTAGGAGCTTCAGCTGGAGAGTTTGCAGCTCACCAACTATATATATGGAGTGGGGCATAGATGACGGGCCACATGTAACATTCCTGCAAATGGCTACAGCCTGCGTAGGATCAAGGGCCGACTATGACCTTGAAAATTGTCCATAATGAGTTTGGGCTTGTACTATGTTTATACTTGTATGTTTAAAATGCCATTTTGTAAGATATAAACATCTAACACTTACCACAATTTTTCTTAACCCATTCAGGCACCTTATAATTTCTTTTCATATACTGGTATCTTGAACAGAGAGAGAAAATTGGTTCAAACCTTTCTCAACAATGAGATGTTTTGGCAAATGCTATTATTATATTAATCTGTCATCAAGTATTCAAATATTCATATAACACCCAGTTGGTGCAAAAGGGAACAGGAAACATAGGTTATGCAAATTAGACATTTTGGTTCTTTTAAAATAATTTCCTTTCCATATGGGTCCTGTTGTTTTAAGTTCCAACCAAATGATAGAACTTGCCATTGGCTGTCATGCTATTCACTTCTCTGGCCTGAAGAGGCCTGGAAACTATTAAAACTATAATAGGGTCCCCAAATACAGGTGACAGCAGTGGTTTGATAAGAAAGTTATTATGTTTTGTGGCTTTTATTTACCAGAGGGTAGATTAGTGTCAGGACAGAGTCTAAACTCAACTCCTGACCCTATTTATTCAGTCTTCCCTGTAGACATGCTTAGATTTGTTCATATAGATTAATATCCTTATGAGGTTTACCAGCAAAAACTCATTATTCTGACTTTAGGTCTCCACAAGACAGAGAATATCTGTTATTGTCAATGGCAGGTCCAACTCTTGAGTACATTTACTAGAGGGGAAGTTGCTTGATCTTGAGAATAATTTACCTTTTAATCACCACCTGTCTTAGCTCACCTACCTTTGTTCTCACCAGCTTGATCCTGGGACTCGATGAGCATGGTCTGATGGCCCATTTTCCATAGCTGTGTGTGATGCCATCCACACCTAGGCTCTAGAAGATCATATACCTGCTGCTCTGTCCTCTCTCTTGCGTCTTTAGCTTGCTCCTCTCCACTGGGTAGGTTCTGCCAGCATCGAGCTGTGCCAGGGCTTGAAGAGGTGACAGCATGGTGATATGCTTGGATAAAGGAATGTGGGACTGGTCTATATGTCAGCCAGTGGTTATCTGGTGTCTGCTAATGAGCTGGCTCAATCTTGATTCCATAGAACTTAACCTTTATTGTGAATGGGATCTAGCTACAGACAACCAATATCAGATATTCAGAAATGATATATGACCAATGATATAAAAATGAACAGACTAGGAAGTTGAAGAACATTGAGACCAGGGCTGGGGCTACCACTGATATCATCAAGGAATGTCTGTGCCAGAGACTTGCATCAGATTTTAGCTCAAATGTTATCTCCCCTGAAAACCTGGACTGGCCAGGTCTCCACCCACTCTCATCTTCCACAGCACCTCACTCCACTACATCAGACTCTGGACCTCTGAGTTTTATATGCATTCAGGTGGTTGAGGAACTAGAGAGTGGGCACTGCTACTGAATGGAACCTCTCAGGCAAGCGCTCATGGGTGGGTTAGTCCAACATCCCTCCAGAGCAGATGATGCTCATGGGTTTGTCCCTCTCCCAGGCTTCTCAGCTATTCCCCAACTTAGCCTTTTGAAGTACTGCGGATCCTAGTTCCTTCACATGCCTCAGCCCCCATCTTCCTCCTCATCCCTTCTTCATTGTCTGAATTCAGATCTCGTATTTGTAGCATCTCTATGTTCTATTTACATGTTCCTGGTACATTCTGATTGTTCCTTTTGCTGGAAACCTCTGGCTCGTTTATTTTATTTTATTTTATTTTTTATTTTATTTTATTTTGTGTGTGTGTATCTCTTGAGTTTCTGCTGTTGTTGCTAATTCTAACCTTGTGGAAGAAGTAATTCAGACTTAACTGTGACTTTCATTGGCAAGGAAAAGTGACAGCAGGTCTGCAGTTAGAAGAGTGGCATTTTGGAAGTTTGGACTGGGGACTCTGCTTCCTTAAGTTCAAATCCCATCTCTGCTTCTTATTTAGCTTCATGAACTGAGACAAGGATCTTTAAGCTCTCAGTTTGTCTATGAAATGTGGGTTATAGCAGGCCTTGCCTTCGAGGTTGTTGAATTGACTCATTGGTGCATGTGGAACCAGAGGCCGTGCCAGGCCTCCCGTGCGAGCGAGCGAGCGAGCGAGCGAGCGTGCTGACTCAGCTTTGTGCTCTTACTTTAATGCTTATTTATTTTCTAATTATTCTTTTTTATATTGCTAACTTGCCATGCTGCCCATTTTTTTTCATGTATTTCAGGAGCTGTTTTATTTGTTACCATCTCTTTGCTCGGATGAGAAATAAAATAAGAATTTTTATGTTCAACTCTGGCTGCAGGAGCAAGGCGAGAGCTGGCACATGACTTTATGTGCCAACCTGAGTGGTCCCCCAGCCGCTCAGGCTGATCAGCGTTGGAGGGCTGAGACAGTGACTCTGGCTGTGGGCTGAGTAAGGCTGATGGCTCTCTCAATGTGGGAGTGGTACTGCCCCATCCACTGAGGGCCTGGGCAGAACAAAATGGGGCTAATGGGAGAACTTGACTGGATCTCCCACTCTCTGAGGCTTGAGCTTGGGTGTCTCAGAATTCATTCCACCTCACTCAATTCTCAGACGGTTGGCCTTGGGCATTTTGTCATCCACGTTCCTGGGTTTTTAATTTAAAAATGGCAAAAAGTGGGGACTCTCAACCTTCATAATTATATGGCCTGACTTCTATATTGTCTGTCATCTATCCATCCAAAGACCTGCCCAATCCATCATCTCTCTTTTCTGTTGCTTCCATTTCTCTGGAAAATACTGACTAACAATTGTGGGGGGCATTGAGCTATGAAACGCTCAGTAATTAGCACATGAGAATTCTTCAGGTAATTTTCTTCCAGATAGGAGAGGTATTTTTGTGTTTTGTTTTATTTTTTGTTTTTTTTTTGAGTTAGGAAGATCCTGTGGTCCATTGTCTTTTGCATCTAGTGTTGGCAGATGTAGCTGACTTTCACATAAAACTGGTCAACAGTTTTATCCCAATTGGCACTTTCAAATTGGATGCTTGGAATGTTATTTTTTTCTTAGAACATATCTAATGGTCACTAATGTACTTCTATTATCTTTATTCTTTTGGTTCATTTTCTTCTCTCTCTCTCTCTCTCTCTCTCTCTCTCTCTCTCTCTCTCTCTCTCTCTCCCCTTCCCATTCCCCCTTCCCTCCCCCTCTCCCTTCCCCTGTCCCTCCCCCTCCCCTCCTCCCTCTCCCTCCCCTTCCCCTCTCCCTCCCCTCTCCTTCCCCTCCCCCTCTCCTTCCCCCTCCCCCTCTCCTTCCCCCTCCCCCTCTCCTTCTCCTTCCCCTCCCCCTCTCCTTCCCCTCCCCCTCCCCTCCTCTCTCTCCCTCCCCCTTCCCCTCTCCCTCCCCTGTCCTTCCCCTCCCCCTCTCCTTCCCCCTCCCCCTCTCGTTCTCCTTCCCCTCTCCCTGTCCTTCCCCTTCCCCTCTCCTTCCCCCCCTCTCTTCCCCCTCCCCCTCCCCTCCCCTTCTCTCCCCTCCCCTGCCCCTCCCCTCCTCCCTCCCTTCCCCTCCCCCTCTCCCTCTCCTTCCCCTCCCCCTCTCCTTTCCCCTCCCCACTCCCCTCCCCCTCCCCCTTGTGTACATATCTTCCAAGTGCAGAGAGCTGTATTTCCCTGTGAATAATGTTTCTTCCCCATCCCCTTTATTTTCAGCATCTGGGGTTTTTCTGAACATTTGCTAGAACTCAGATAAAAAAAAAACAAACTATTTTTTCCCCTTTATCCCTCACCCCAGTTCTTCACTCCTCCATATGGGAAATGTAGCTTTATTCATCTTATTCTGGAACAATGTATAATTTTCAATCCTTTCTTTGTTTGCTGCAGTTTTCCCTAATTTTGCTCATGTCTTAACTAAAAAAAATAAAATAAAAAAGACAATAGCATTTTGGACTTGAAAACACTTTCTCCGTTGTCAGATTATGTTAGAATATCTGGGCTCACCTCCATTTTTCTGGAGGCAGGGCACCATGTAGTTCAGGCTGGTCTTGAACTCATTATGTAGGTAAGACAGACCTTGACTTTCTGTCCCTCCTGCCTCTGCCTCTCATGTGCTGGGATTACAGGTTTTCTCCTGAATCTTACAGTGCATGTGTCCCATGGAGGAGTCCTGCTCTCACTCAGCAGGGTACTTCCTGTGGACAGCAATGAGTGCAAAGGTGAAAAGCAGAGGCTCTGGAGTCAGCCTGCCTGTGTTCAAGACCAGCTCTGCACTCTGAGCCATGTCACCTGGGTCAGGTGGCTAAACTGCTCTGAGCTTCAGTGACTTCAAATGGGACAGTCAAACACTTGCCTCACTCATAAAGCTGCGATGGAAATTAGATGAGATTTAAACTCCCTTCGCTTCTTGAACAACCCCAGTACTTAGTCTTACTACCTGTGTGGTTGATGAAACATGAAGCTGGATTCTGGTCTAGCTTCTCCTCACACTCCGTCATCTTTGTTAAATGCTGAGACTGTGTGTCGCAGCCACCCAACACAAGCACACACACTGGAAGCCGATGGAGGCTGCAACCTGAAGTCTGGCTGGCCAGGGCATGGGTAGGAATACGGATCTCTGTGACTGAGAGAGTCCCAGTGGCTGGGCGTTCACTCACCCACAGTTGAGCTGACTTCTAGAAAGCAGACAAGACACTGACTTCACAGTGTCCCTGTGTTCCTCAGCTCATGCCTGTAGGAGGTAAAGTTTACATGGTCATTTGTTTTATGCCATGTGGACAGGAGTCTCCATTGGTGTGCGCTATGAGTGGGTGAGGGGAGGAGATTTCTGAGAAGGAGGCCCTTCTTTTGCTCTTTGCAACTCCTGAAGAAATGCTTTTCTTTTCAAGCCTTTTGGGGACATACTTCTGTCTTATCTAGATACATAAACTTTTTTCCTCCTTTAAAAATAGTACCATTAAAAAATATATTGAATTAAAAATTTCCAATAAAAAATAGAAAAAACAAGAAAAGCTAAACATTAACAGATAGATAAGTAGGTTTGTTGTTGTTTTAAGCCAACAAGAATGCAGGAGAAATAAAGCATAGTCTGTAGGCTAGAATCTCTCTTGATATGGGTGACTTGGGTGTCTAGCTGACCGCCTGGGTCCCACTCACCTCGCCTCTTCTCGTCCTCCATCTGTCTCCCTATGGCTGGATGGAACCACTCCACTCAGCCTTGCACCTCTCTTTTCTTCTATATCATGCTGTTGGCAGAGCAACAACTCAGTAAGACCCTAGCGCCCTACGCCGGTGTTCATTGGCTGGCTCTTGCCATCCCTGTCTTATTCCTTTTTCCCTGACTACATGTACCCACTGTGCTCCATACCTTTTAGACTCGTATGCTATCATCTATCTATCTGTCCTCAGAGTGCCACACTACCTTAGGGTTCCCAGCTGCGACAGGTATTAAAGCACACACCACACATGATGGCTCTGCGCACTCTCTACATTCTCATAGGTGTTTAGTTATGTATATTAGCTCTGGAACTGCTGGGTGTTTGAGAACATGTAAGGCACAGTTCTCACCGCTAAGGGAAGAAGAGATGGTTTATTCTAAGCCAAATATGAATGAAGCAACTGATAACCATAGCCTGGGAACACAACTTCAGATTTTCTAAATAACATGTCATAGAAATGGAGAATGAAGAAAGCCACAAGTTGAGGCATTTACCATTTACATTGATAGACTGTAGATAGGGGTGTTACCACAAAGCCAAGAACTCTCTGCTGTAGGTTTCAGATGTTCTTTAGTTAATTCTTAACTTCTGGGTTGTGGAAGTGAATGGTCTGCTAAGAATGCGTTCTAGAGGTTTTAATAGTTGCCAGGATGTTAAGTCAGACAAGGAGGTGGGCAACAGACAGCAGCCAAATGGTCCAAGAAAGCTGCCTCTTGATCTGTACCATTCCGATTCTCTGTATTGGTGTCATTTTGCCAGATGGTCAGCCTTGTTGACTCCTTTTTTAGTGTATAATTATTTAATTATTATACATGTATTTTTTTAATTATTTTGCTTATTCACTTTATGTCCTGCTCACTTGCCATCTTGAGGGAAAGGCCAACCTTGTAGACCCTTGAACGCCAATGTAGCATTTAGCTGGGCAGTGGTGCGGCACGCCTGCAATCCCAGCACCAGGGAGGCAGAGGCAGGCGGATTTCTGAGTTCGAGGCCAGCCTGGTCTACAGAGTGTGTTCCAGAACAGCCAGGGCTATACAGAGAAACCCTGTCTCAAAAAAAACAAATCCAAAAAATAAAAAAAAAAAAAAAGAAAATCCAATGTAGCGTTTTTCTCCCAAGGGAACCTAAGTTTATAAAAGCAGAAGCTCTGTCTTCTACAGTTTTATCTTTGAATCTTCATATCTGACTGAGAATGTAAAAAAATACCCAATTACTCTTAGTGATCTGTACCATCTCCCGGTCTGCAGTCGTGCCTATTGACTGAATTCCATCATTCCTGGAATCACAGGCACAACTATCAGTTCACCTTGACACTGGGTTCTTGACACGGGCAGTTTCTCCAGTGAGCCCTCCTTCTATTCTTTCATGTTTAATGGAGCACCATAGCACAGATGTTTATAAATTGACCTGACCCAGAGAGAGACATAAACAGCAGCGGATACACGCTTCAGATGTTCCACGATGAGTCTGAATCATTTAGAAGCACGTGAGAGGTCCCAGCAGCCCAGATTCCTAGCACTCCAACCATCTGGATTTGAAACCCTTTCTCACTATTGCTGCACACAATTTGTTCTGACTTCAAGTTTACTGAGTCCAAGGGAGAACCAAGGTGCGATCTTGCTGTTTATTCTAATGTAGTTTGCTGTGTAGAGGGTAAAATCACTCATCTCCCTGGGATGATCAAAGCTGGCCCTTCCCTGCATGACATATGTCGATGATCACAGCAAGTCAGTTGGCCTGATCAGTGTGCTTGGGAATGACTATGTGAACATAAAGTATGGGTACAGAGTGTGTGAAAAGGAGAAGAGAGAAAGAAGGGCACTTAGAGAGCTCATCAAAACCAAACAGGCTGATATTCGTATACCTGGCAAATGTATGTATTCACATCAGCCCAAAGCGAGCATGGCCCAGGAATCCACCAGAGGAGAATAAACAAATATTAGGTTATATCAAGCTCATGGAGCATCCCTCACCTGTGACCATCACTCAGCCCAACAGGAAGGAAAATCCCACAAGAGTCACATCAAGAATGAACTATGAAGATATGGTGAGTCACTCACAAAAGAGTAAATACCATGAATAGATACAGCTCATGGGAGCTGCCTGACGGCACCAAGTTCAGAGATTCCTGGTGGAAATGGGGGCCAGGGATGAAGCTTTGTTTTGTTAAGGGACGCAGAGATTCAGTTTTACAACATGAAAGAGGTACGGAGATGCATACACAATGCCAGAACCATGCTTAACACTACAGGGCTATCAGCTTGTAAGTAGTAAGAATGATAAATTTTATTCTTTTATTCATTTAACTACCATAAAAGAAGTCAAGCAGGCTGGATAGAGATCTGTGGAGCTTGAGCATGGCCTGAAATGTTGAGATCTTAGAAGAAATTTTGAAAACTATTGATTTCAGGTCTTCGGTTTATCTAGGAATGGGAGAAAAATGCTTTTTACTACACATGAGTGTCACCGTGTTTATGAATGAGTTCTCCAAGATCTATTTTAAAATGTATCTCTCTCAATCAGTCCATTTACATACATACATACATACATACACACACATATACTTGTATATATTTTGTATATATAATTGTATATATTGTTATGTATGTGCATATACATATGCATATACATCATATACATATATGTAGGTAAAGTTAAAAACACTAGAAGGGAACTAGAAAATCCCTTCTAGTTCCTCAGGAAAATGGATGTTTGTAACCAGACATTGCTACTTTGTGGGTTCTTCTTTTTCTTAACAACTTTCACCTCTTATCACTAGATAGGTGAGAAGCTCTCTCTCACTATTGTTGTGGATACCCTGACTTCAAGTTTGTAAAGTCAGAGAAAGGAGTACCAAGGTGCTCTTGCTGCTTATTCTAATGTAGTTTGTAGTGTAGAGTATAGATACAAAGAAAGATACATTATATATATATATATATACATAAATACATTAAGAGAGAGAGAAAGAGAGATGTCTAAATCTAATTTCTTTCTTCTTCTTTCTTCTTTAAGCATGACTACTAACATACTGCAACCAATTCTCCTGAATGACCAACAATCACCTACCCTGCATCTTGGGGCCCTAACATTTATATATCCTCTGAAAAGTTCCCACAATTCCAAACTTCACAATTGCAGAAACTATCTGAAGTTGGCAAAGCCATGCCTCTGCTAGAATACAATACAAATCATAATCACCTGCTGCTGACAGTCCTAAGCAGCCCCATATCTCCACACTTGGGATTAAAACAAAAACATTCTTATTATATTTCTGTGTTTTTCAAAGAAACTAAAATTTCAGAATTGCCAAAATGTCACTACAGAAGTTAAAATAGAAAAATGTTCTTTTCAAAACACATGTCTATAGTCAGCCCATTAGTAAAATTGCTTTTAGTAATATATATTGATAGGTGTATTTTTCCCAAGAGATTAGGCTGCTACTGTAACTTTGCTCATGGAGCCACCATGATGGCAAGGTTTCTGTCAGCATGCCCTGGTGCTCCTGACCTCTGACACATTTTAACCAGGAAGTCTGGGTGCTATTTCTGGGCCTAATCCTTAAGAATGCTATCAGCTTTCTTCTGTCACTATTTTTGCAAGCCAGCCTCCACATAAAGAAGCTCAGAAGAGACTGTTGAAGGATGACTTCCTGCAGACAGGCTGGGTTTGTTTCTTCATCAAACAGTCCGATGGATGCAGTTATGAACACCACACTGAGCTGAAGAACAGCACAATTGGGCCCAGCCAATTCCTAGGAGTGTGAGAAATATTTAGATCCTTGCTGTAGGCCACTAAGTTTTGAGGTGCAGTAGATAATTATTACATGGAAAACAGTAACAATCAGTTGTCTCAACCATGCAATGCAAGAAGCCCATTTTACTCATCGGCTTAGGGAGAGCAGTTCCATGCTGGGATGGGCCACCCACACCTTGCTGATATTTTGTCATCACCCTGAGCCAGCTGAGGGCATGAGGTGGCTTCCCCCTCACAGACCATGTGACATATTCTTGAGTAACCACACATAGAAAGACAGGAACTGCCCCTGCTTGTCTGACTCAAACAGACATCTGAGAGGTAGATCTGATGCTGCTTTAGTGACCTGTCTGTGTAATTCCTATAGACTCAGGACTAGATAGAATATAAGAGCAACTGGATGGTTGGGAATTCTGTTGCTAAAATTTGCAAAGAACCCCAAGGAATGAAGTAAAAAAGTAAATAAGATATGCCAAAAAAAACCCTGTTAAAGACACTTCTAGGGATGTGGGAGGATTCCCTTCTGAGACTGAGAATTATTTCATTTATACCTAGGCTTTGAGGGACAGAAGGACTTGGGTCAGCCTAGTGGAAACTGAAATGTAGTGACTGTGAGGCTGTTTGGAGACAAGGGAAGACCATACATGATGGAAAGAGTAGATGTGGTGCTGGAGAGATGCTTCAGTGAGTAAAGTATTTGTGGCACAAGACCAAGGACCTGAGTTTGATCCTCAAAAACCTATGTTTATAAAATGCCCACATATATGCCTCCTAGTGCAGTAGTTACAGAAATGTTATGGGAGTAACCAACCACTTTCTGATTGGACTTAAAGCCTGCTTAATAAAATGGACCCCTGTGCTTGTTGCCATCAACTAGGGAAAAGACCTGTGACTGGTCAAATCATAGACTCTAGGAGAGGACGTAGTACTCTTATTATTCATTCTGTTAAATGAATATATTAATTAACTGCTCTTCTGCAGCAATCAGAGTGGCAGAAAGATCAGAGAAGCAGAAGACAAGCTAGAGAGACAGTTCATAGGAGGTCTGGTTGCAAATGTTTGACATTATGATGGTTTAAAAGTGTCACAGAGGTTATAGAAACAACAGTATTAATTTTTCCTTTACATGGCTAGAAGTATTTGAAACAACCTGCTATTGAGATGTTGGACAGTATCAGTAGCTCCCAGCAAGTCATGTCATGCAAAGGGTCCCATACCATATGCCCATCTTTGAAGTGAGGCATTCAGGGGGATTAGTACACTGAATGCACTTTCCACTTAATCTTTCTAGTTTATAAGGGTTTATGAGAATGTAATCCAAGATATGTTAAAGAGCATCTGAATATGTCCCAGGGTATGAAGATATTAGCTGAGGCATTGCAAAATGCAGAAGGGAAGTGTCAAAGACAACTAGTTATACCAGCATGGAGCAGAACTGCAAGACATACATCTAAGCTTTCTTTTTGTAAGCCCCTCAATGTTTCTGTGTCCATGTGACAGAGTACAGCCATGGCTCACCTTGCCAGAGAATTGGGCTATTCCTAGTTCATGGATGCTGATCCTGCTGGTGACCTGTATTGTAGTACAGTTCTTGCCATAATTCTATATCCAGTGTTTTCAGTGTCCTGATATAGAATAGGGTGCAGGGAGTACAGGCAACACAGGCAATGCATCTGAGATGAGGGGCTGGCCTCTGCACTGTGCATTTAGTGTTCATTCTGAGAGCCAGACAGAAGTGAACAAATTTGGGTTAAAAGGATGCTCCAGGAGCTAGAGAGATGGTTCAGTGGTTAAAAGCACATGCAGCTCTTGCAGAGGACATGGGTTTGGTCCCCAGTACCCATTTGGCTGCTCACAACCATCTGTAACTACAGTTTCAGAAGATCTAATTCCCTCTTCTGTCCTCCAAGGGTAGTAGGCTTGCACGTAGCACACAAACATACAAGCAAACAAGCACAACATTTGTGGATCAATTTTTAAAAACAACAGCCAGTGTGCAATGGCCCACCCCTAGATCCAGAAACAAAAGGATGACCTTTATCGGTGTATTCTGGTTCTTGGAATTTTCCACCACTCAGACAAGAAGACATAGGAAGCATAACCATGAGAAAGGACAAGAAAAACTATGTAGATATTAAAATCCATAATTGTGCTTGCAATAGGCAAATAGAAAAAAAACAGCAGACTCTACAAGCAATAGCAATACAATTTATGGAACGCAGAGGGGAAACTTAACAAGAATCTGTGTCTTTATCTTCATAAATGCTCCTTTCCTATTTCCCAAACCACATAAAATCTGGGTTGGAGTAATTGAAGAAATACATCCAGGCAATGGCGGTAATTACCAAGATATGAGTTCTTCCCAAACTAATTATAAATAAAATGTGATGATTCTAATTAAAAAAAAACGATTATTTTCAAAACTTGTCAAATTGAACCTAAATTCACCTGAAATAATAGATGTCCAAAAAGAGTCAAGATATTTTTGAGGAAATAAAAATAATAATGGCAGGGCTTATGCTATTAGTATTTATTGAAACCAGTGATAATTAAAATGGTTGGCTATGGTTCAGGAACTGGCAGAGATGAGAAAGACACTAAATGTCTTAACAAAATTAATATTTGATGGCAATAGCATTTCCCAGCAGTGAATAAAAGAAAATTAATTTCAAACAAAGTGAGAGCCTCTGAGATATATATGCGTGCATACACACGTGTGATTAATATATATTTAATCCAGGTGGATGGAATGTTTACATGTTAAAATGAATTTTTAAACGAGGCTCATGGGAAAGGATACTTGCTGGGTGTGTGACTTATGTGGCTCTGTCCTGCATGTCCACTGTCCCCACCAGAGTCTTGACAACTGTAGAAGGGTGACAGCAACATGCACCATGTGGAAAATAAGTGAATAACATGGTTTATACAATCCCAAAGCTTCCACTATTTCACTTAAGCCCCCCACTGGAAGACATATTTGAAGTGCATGAAATAAAGAAATAATATCTTCAGTTTATGAAGAACATTTTAGGATCAACAAGGGTATGATAATCTTCCTCCAATAAAATCGGCATGGCTCGGTTGGTAAAGTGGTTGCAATGCAAGCACTGAATTTGATCCCCAGCACCCACATTAAAATTGTGTAGCATCATACCTCTGGGAATATAGTATTATACCTTTGGGCTGGAACAAGCGGATGTCTAGAGCTCACTGACTAGGCAGCCTAGTTAAACCAGTAAACTCCAGATCCCTGTAAGAGACTCTGTTTGAACAAAGAAAAGGAGAGAGAGAAAGAGAGTGGGGAGGATATTATCTAGTGATGACAGTAAGGGCTGAGCTTCAGCCAAACACCAGATACATTCACACATTTACATACACAGACACACACAGATACACACAGACACACACACACACACACACACATCTGTATATCCACGAACATACACTACAAAAACAGATCAGTGGTCTACGGTAAGAGGGCATGCATAAACTTCCTGAAAACATGAACTTAAGTAATAAAATACCAATGGAAAGGTACTGAGGCTTGGTGAGGCCTCAAGGCACTGACACCCTTCAGCAGTGGTTAGACTGCTTTTCTGAGAGAGAATTTGCCTCTGAAATGCACTCACATGCATACCAGTTGACTCCATCTTTCTTGGAGGAATTTTTCTTTTTTCCCAGGGATGTGTTCAAAGACTTAATTAACTGCAAGAGTTTCCATGGAGTGAACCACCACACAGTCAGCATTAAAATTCTAATCATATTCAGTGATAGATCCATATGAGCAAAGAATGTGAAATCATTAAAATGGGGTTGTGAGGGCTGGGGAGACAGCTCGGTGGCTGAGAGCACCTTCTGTGCAAGCTGGGGATCTGACTGTGAGTCTCCAGGCCCTACATGCCTGTGGCCCAGTGCTGGGAGTGGGGGCCTAGAGGCAGGAGAATTGTTAGAGCCAGACAGCTCAGCCGGAACACAGTGAACTCCATGCTCAGCGAGAGACCTTGTCTCAAGAGACTGATGGAAGAAATGGCTAGCATCCCTCTTTAGTCTCTCCAGGCACAAACAGGGATGAGCATTATTCATAATACATATGCATTATGTATATACATGTGCATGGACACATACACATTTTTAAAGGGGGACTATGAAAGAAAACCTGGCTCACAGGATTGTCTTCCTGTGAGAAGAATGACAGTTCACTGGTCTATGTTGTCTACACCGTGGCCTTTTGAAGAACAGACTGTGGCCTACTGCTGCTCTCAGAACAACTGTAACATTTATGACAGTAAAGACTCGGTATATATAAACAAGGGAGTATATTGTATCCTGAATAAATCAGGCCTCAACATATATACTCTAGAGCCCATGTGTTAGTGGGACACCCAGTGATTTTAGGTATGGGGAGGATATTTTTGTTATTCAGTGGTTTAGTAATATCTTGAATTACTTCCCACTCAAGTGAGCATGCCATTAGGTACCCTTGCTGCATTCTGGGGACAAGGTGTGTTTGGATTCCTCTGAACTAACCCCGCATGTGCTTTAACTAACCTCAGGAACCTATATAAACAGGAGGTTCTCTCCATCTTAGACAAGTTGTCCCTAATGGGGCATGTGCAACTTCCTGATGAGTTTACAGACTCTGTCTCTATCAAAGCTCCAGTACCTGGAGCACCTCTCACACAGTGACAATGTGGATGTGGCCCTGAAACTACTTAGGAGATGATGAATGATTTGTGGATTCTTTCCACCAGAAGATAGCGATGCAGAGCTGGCCCTGGCTACTAGACTAAGGATCCTGAAAGCAAATGCTGACTTCATAAGTGCCTTCTCCTACACTGCCTTTCTCAAAATCAAGGGTTCTGAATACATGGTCTCTACTGACAAGCTCCAAACTGATGCCAGCATGTTCTCCTACTTCTGAACAAGGGGCCATAGGGAACCTGTTTCAGCCTCTTCTGCTATATGAGAAAGGGTCTTCTTTGTGCCATGTGAGGCAGGTCCATGCTCGAAGTCTTTTCCACAGTCCTGTGCTTCCTAACCTTGGTCACAGGGCTTCATACAGATAGCCAAAGGATGAGCAAGTGAGCATTTGATTCCTGAGGCAGTTCTTGGAGTGGCCTGACACCCTCCCTGTTTTAAGAGTGCCATGGATATATCGGCCCCATCCTAGGACCTAACCGAGTGCTCAGAAAGCTAGTTGGCATGAAAAGACATTGAGGGAGATTATAGGATGATTTACATTTTTTGATTTGTTCTTCTCTAAATATTTGTGCAAAAAGTCTTATGTAAATATGGAAAAAGGATAGGTTAAAATAAGAAAGGTAGATTATTTACCCAGAGGAGTATACTGCAAAAGGAAAACACAGACATACAGAGGAGCACTGCAGAAACCTGGGAGGGAGCTGTATAGCTCCTTAATAGATGTATATCTACAATGGAAAAGTGACTGATCAGGGTCACAGTGTCAAGGATAGACGTGGCCTCCCTATTTAGTCGGCTACCCTAGGGAGAACATGTATGTTATGCTCTCTATATATCATATAGAGGGAAAGAGGGAGGGAGGAGAGAGAGAGAGAGAGAGAGAGAGAGAGAGAGAGAGAGAGAGAGAGAGAGAGAGGAAGAAAAGGGAGGAGAGGGAGTAAGAGGGGGTGAAAGAAGAGGAGGAGGGAAGAGGATTTGTTAGGGAAGTAGTTAGGTTTGGTAAGCAATGTCCTCCAGGTCCATGTGTTTCAATGTTATTCTCTAATTAGAGATGGTAGAACCTTTAAAAGGTAGGGACTAGTTAGAGGCAGTGGCTCACTAGGTGTCCCTTCCGGACTGGGGTCTCTATTTCATGCCTGGCTAATATATAACAAGCTGAACCACAAGCTCCCTCTGTTACAGCAGGGCCTTGGCTGCCACTCCTACCCTGCCACAATGGGTTCTACACTCTCAGAGCAGGAACAAAATAAATCTTTCCTCCCTCAAGTTTCTTCTGTCATGTCACAGCGATGAGAAAATTAATGTGTCTACCACAGGCCATCTGCAGCTGAAGAACCAGGGAGTGGCTGCAATGGCTCAGTCCAGCATATCTAAGTCTGAAGGATGGCGGCCCAGGGTAGATGGGGAAGGTACCGGTGTCATTTTGGGATCCAAAGTCTAAAGAAGACAATTCAGACTTTAAGGACAAGAAAGAAAGGGAGACTTTACCTTTCCTGCACCTTTCTATTCCACTTGCCTACCATGATTGGATGGAGCCCACCCACATTGAGGATAGACCACTCTTACTCAGTTCACTTCTGGAACTCTCCTCATAGTCCTGATCAGCCTTGTCATGCTAATCAAATGGCAAAACACCAAGTTTCAGTAGACAGGACAGGCTTGATGCCTACTGAAGCCCTGAGAATCGTCATCACATTACCAAATATCCAGTATTTCTTAATCCAGTTGACATGTCAGGCCAGCCATCATACTTGCATTACATTCATCTTCCTTCTATATATTATCTCGTATGGCATTCTCTTACAACTTCTACAAACAAAAGAAAACTATTTCTCTGCTTCTATAGTGTAATTAATCTCCTTGGGTTTGGAGTTTTCCTACGAGTGTCTTCTGTAGGGCTTATTTGTGGATACATATTGTTTGAATTTGGCTTTTTTTTTCAAGGAATTCTTGGGTTTTTTTTTTTTAAATCTATAGTGATTGAAAGTTTTGCTGGGTACAGTAGTCTGAGCTGGCATTTGTGGTTTCTCAGAAACTGCAAGACATCTGCCCAAGTCCTTTGGCTTTTGGGTTTCTGTTGAGAAGTAAGGAATAATTCTAATAGGTCTGCGTTTATATGTTAATTGGTCTTTTCCCCTCGCAGCTTTTAATATTTTTTCTTTGTTCTGTATATTTAATATTTTTTCTTTTGTGTGTGTGTGTTATTTTTTGGTTCTTTCTTTTTTATTTTATTTTTTTATTTTCTATACTCTTTGTTTACATTCTGAATGCTTTCCCCTTTCCTAGTTCCCCCTCCCCATTGGTCTCATAAGCCCTCTTCCCTCCACCCATTTCCCAATCACCCCCTCCCATTTTCCTGTTCTGGTACTCCCCTACAATGCTGGATCAACTCTTTTCAGAGCCAGGGCCCTCTCTTTCCCTCTTCTTGGGTATCATTTGATATGCTAACTGTGTCTTGAGAATTCAGAGCTTCTGGGCTAATTAATATCCACTTATCAGTGATTGCATTCCATGTGTATTCTTTTGTGATTGAGTTACCTCACTTAGGATGATATTTTCCAGTTCCAAACATTTGCCTAAGAATTTCGTGATTTCATTGTTTTTAATTGCTAAGTAGTATTCCATTGTGTAAATATACCACATTTTCTGTATCCATTCCTCCATTGAGGGACATCTGGGTTCTTTCCAGCTTCTGGCTATTATAAATAGGCTGCTATGAACATAGTGGAGCATGTGTCGTTATTGCATGCCGGGGAATCCTCTGGGTATATGCCCAGGAGAGGTATAGCAGGGTCCTCCGGAAGTGTCATCCAGATTTCTGAGGAACCGCCAGACTGATTTCTAAAGTGGTTGCACCATCTTGCAATCCCACCAGCAGTGGAGGAATGTTCCTCTTTCTCCACATATTTGCCAACACCTGCTGTCTCCTGAGTTTTTAGCTTAGCCATTCTGACTGGTGTGAGGTGAAATCTCAGGGTTGTTTTGATTTGCATTTCCCTAATGATTAATGATGTTGAACATTTCTTAAGGTGCTTCTCAGCCATTCAAAGTTTTTCAGGTGAAAATTCTTTGTTTAGCTCTGTACCCCATTTTTAATAGGGTTATTTGTTTCTCTGGGGTCTAACTTCTTGAGTTCTTTGTATATATTGGATATTAGCCCTCTGTCAGATTTAGGGTAGGTGAAGATCCTTTCCCAATCTGTTGGTTGATGCTTTGTCCTTTTGACAGTGTCCTTTGCCTTAAAGCAACTATAACTTTATGAGGTCCCATTTGTCAATTCTTGATCTTAGAGCATAAGCTATTGGTGTTCTGTTCAGGAACTTTTCCCCTGGGCCCATGTTCTCAAGGGTCTTCCCCAGTTTTTTTTCTATTAGTTTCAGTGTGTCAGGTTTTATGTGGAGGTCCTTGATCCACTTGGAGTTGAGCTTAGTACAAGGAGATAAGAATGGATCAATTTGCATTCTTCTGCATGCTGACCTCCAATTGAACCAGCACCATTTGTTGAAAAGGCTATCTTTTTTCTACTGGATGTTTTCAGCTCCTTTGTCGAAGATCAAGTGACCATAGTTGTGTGGGTTCATTTCTGGGTCTTCAGTACTATTCCATTAATCCACTTGCCTGTCACTGTACCAATACCATTCAGTTTTTATCACTTGTTTGGTTAGAGTCACCTCAAGATACTTTATGCTGTTTGTGGCTATTGTGAAGGGTGCCATTTTCCTAATTTCTTTCTCAGTCTGCTTATCCTTTGAGTATAGAAAAGCTACTGATTTGCTTGAGTTGATTTTGTAACCAGCCACTTTGCTGAAGTTGTTTATCAGTTGTAGGAGTTCTCTGGTAGAGTTATTTGTCTCACTTAAGTATACTATCATATCATCTGCAAATAGTGATAGTTTGACTTCTTCCTTTCCAATTTGTATCTCTTTGACCTCCTTATGTTGTCTAATTGCTCTAGCTAGGACTTCAAGAACTATATAGAAAAGATATGGAGAGAGGGGGCATCCTTGTCTAGTCCCTGATTTTAGTGGGATTGCTTCAAGTTTCTCTCCATTTAGTTTGATGTTGGCTACCGGTTTGCTGTATATTGCTTTTACTATGTTTAGATATGAGCCTTGAATTCCTGTTCTTTCCAAGACTTTTGTCAAATGCTTTTTCAGCATCTAATGAAATGATCATGTGGTTTTCTTTGAGTTTGTTTATGTAGTGGATAGCACTGATGGATTTCTGTATATTGAACCATCCCTGTATCCCTGGGATGAAGCCTACATGATCATAGTGGATCATGGTGGTTTGATGTGTTCTTGGATTCGGTGGGCAAGAATTTCATTGAGTATTTTTGCATCGATATTCATAAGGGAAATTGGCCTGAAGTTCTCTTTCTTTGTTGGATCTTTGTGTGTTAATATTTTTCTTTGTTCTGTATATTTAGTGTTTTGATTACTATGTGGCAAGAGGATTTTATTTTTTCATAGGATCTATTTGGTAAGCTTCATGTACATTTAGAGTCACCTCTTCTATGATTTTGTTGAGAATATTTTCTGGACCTTTGAACTCAGAATTTACTTCTTCTTTTATTCCTATTATTCCTAGGTTTGGTCTTTTCATATTGTCCCAGATTTCCTGGATGTTTTGTGTCAGAAACTTTTAGATTTAACATTTTATTTGACTAATGTATCACTTTGTTCAATTGTATCTTTTTTTGCTTGAGATTCTTCCATATCTTGTATTCTGTGGTGATGTTTGTGCCTGTAGCTCCTGGTCCCTTTCCTAGGTTTGCCATCTCCAGGATTCTCTCCATTTGTGTTTTCTTCACTGCTTCTATTTCCATTTTCAAGTCTTGAACAATTTTACTCATCTCCTTCTGCCTGTTTGATTGTATTTTCCTTTATTCCTTTAAGGAATTCATTCATTTCCTCTTTAAAAGACCCTATCATCTTCATAAGATTGGATTTAAGGTCTTTTTCTTGCTTCTGCTGTGTTATAATATCCAGGCCTTGTAGGATAGTCAGGCTCTGGTGGTGCCAAAGTTCCCTGGCTCTTGTTGATTTCATTCTTACACTGGTCTTTAGGCATCTGGGTTTAGCCCTACAGAAGACACTACTAGGAAAACTGTAATCCAAGGAAGTTAACTACACTACAAAGACAGAGATATAGTACTTTTCTTTTCTTCATCTGGTTATTATAAGTTTACATGCTGATTTCTAAGTTTGTCTTTGTTGGGCAAGTATTTTGTAATGCTTTTTAATTTTTATTTATATATTCACTTTACATGTCAATATCTTTCTAAATTTTATTTTGGATGATCTTTAAATATTAATTACTTGAAATATTTTCTTTTTTAAAAAAATTTTGAGACAAAGTCTCACAGTTTTGCTCAAATTGCTCTCATTTTTTGTCTCGGTTTCTGTTTTCTCTCTGTCTTCTGGCTTGAGTGGCCTAGGGTTCTGGTGACTAGAGAGTCTGTAGGTCAAGTAGGGTGTATCTGCTGAGTGACCTCTGGGGTTTGAAGTACTAACCTTGCATCTGGGCTCCCTAGTACCAGCTTGGCCTGGAGTCCCTGGTGCTAGAGTGGGCTGGAAAAATGGAGTACAGAGGATAGGGTGCAGTTTGTGTTGCCATTGGGTATGCTTAGGGGGGACTTGGCAGGCAGAGATTGGGGAGAATTCTTACCTGGTGTCCCTGAGGCCAGTAGGCCTCTGAGAAAGCAAGCAGATTCATTTGTCAGAAAATGAAGCTCAGGGGACAGAGTGCATCCTTTGTGTTCTAAATGAAGCCTTTTCATGGGCTGTGGGGTTCATCTAATCCCAATTTGTTGTCAATATTAACATAATCTAAACTGTCTATTATTCCCAATGAGCTTCTCTTTGATGGTATCTTTATCACTTCATTATCATTCAAGTTATACATAAGGTGACCTGAAGAAATCTGAGGACTTGGATAAGGAAGATATGTAACATATCCGTATCAAAGCATGCAATGTTCAATTATTTATTCAACAAAATATGTGATAGGCCCAAAAAGTAGAATAGCTTGGTAAATAATCATGGTAAATAATGGGATACATAGTTTGAGATTTTGGCAAAGGTGGATGCTGAACCTTAAGTTCCCAGTGGCGTGATATATTGACATCAGGAAGGGCGATGATGATGCAACTGGAGGTTTACAAGATTTTGAGCTCAAGTTTGGGTGCATTAAGTTTCAGATGTCTATGTAATCTCCAAAGAAAAGGACAGGTAAAGATAGCCGTTGCAGAAGTAAATCAGGAATTCAGTAGAGAGGAGACCTAGGAACCACTGCTATATAGATAAGAGTAGAAAATGAGTAAGGGAAGGGGGCAGGGGCAGGGAAATGAGAAAGGCCTGAAGGAACTGTAGCCTTTAATGGGTTGTCAAGAAGAGGAGAGCCAGAGAAAGTGCATTGGGGAAGGGATAAGCAATGTGTGAATGTAGAGGTATTAAGAACTTGGGTAGCCAAAGATGTGCAAGATGGGCAAGGATATGCATGACAGTGTGCATGGTTAGCAAGCTGTCTTAGGGTTTCCATTCCTGAACAAACATCAATACCAAGAAGCAAATTGGGGAGGAAAGGGTTTATTCAGCTTACACTTCAAAACTGTTCATCACCAAAGCAAGTCAGGACTGGAACTCAAGCAGGTCAGGAAGCAGGAGCTGATGTAGAGGCCATGGAGGGATGTTACTTACTGGCTTGCTTCCCCTGGCTTACTCAGTCTGCTCTGTTATAGAACCCAAGACTACCAGGCCAGAGATGGTACCACAGATGGCCCTCCCATGTTGATCACTAATTGAGAAAATGCCCCACAGGTGGATCTCATGGAGGCACTTCCCCAACAGAAGCTTCTTGCTTGGTGATAACTCCAGCCTGTGTCAAGTTGACACACAAAACCAGCCAGTACACAAGCATTCCAGGTAAATCCAGCCATCAAATCTACCCAGCCAGCATCTTTTTAAAATAAAAGATTTGATTAGGACACAGCTAAACTTGTTCCAAACAACCAAATATGAAAAAAATAAATTATAATAGGATAAAGCAAAAAATTTTATATCAAAGTTGGAAAAGGCAACCCAAAAGGAAGGTGAAAGTCCCAAGAGCAGGTACAAGAATCAGAGACTCACTTGTCCTCGCACTCAGAAGTTCCATAAACATACTAAGCTGGAAGCTATAATATGTCCCCAGAGAACCTGGTGCAAACCCATGTAAGTCCTGTACTTACTGCTTCAGTGTCTATGAGTTCATACGCACTTGGCTTAGTTGACTCAGAGGAACATGTTCCCTTGGTGTCTCCCATTCCCTCTTTACATTCTTTCCACCTCTTCTGTGGGATGCCCTGCGGTCTATGGGGGAGGAATTTGATGGGGAATCTCCCATTTAGACCCTTTCTCTGAATAATGTGTGGCTGTGGGCCTCTGCGTCTCTTCCCATTTACTATTGGAGGAAGCTTCTTTGATGATTACTGGATAAGTCACTGACCATATTTATCTTTCTGGGTCTGGATGGCCAGAGGCTGGACAGTCCTTAGACCAAGGATTGAAAAACATCAATAAAATGATTCCTAATGATGCTCATAGATCTATGCCTAGCCCAACGATCATTAGAGAAGCTTCCTTGGGTAGCTGAGGGAAACAGATGCAGAGAACCACAGCCAAACATTAGGCAGAGAGAGAGAGGGAGAGAGAGAGCTCCAATTAGAGATTTCAGTGGGGGTCCTTTCTCTGGGAGCTTGGAGAAGCCTGCAGAAGAGAGGGAGAAAGGATTGTAGGAACTAAAGGGTTCAAGCTTAGGAGAACAGAGCACACAGAATCAACTAAGCAGGTCTCTAGGGGCTCACAGAGACTGAAGTAGTAATCACAGAGCCTGCATTGGTCTTCACTAGATCCTCTGCAAATGTGTTATAGTTGTTAGCTTGGTGTTTTGTGGGACTCCTAACAGTGGCAGTGGGGGTGTCTTTGAACATTTTTGCCTGCCCTTTGGACCCCTTTCCTCCTACTGGATATGCCCAGCCCTGATATGACGATTTATGCCTAGTCTTATTGTAACTGGTCATGCTGTCCTCGGCTGATATTCCCGGGAATCCTGCTCTTTGATGAAAGGAAACAGAGGTAGAGTGGATCTGAGGGAGAAGGGACATGGGGAGGGGAATTAGGAGGAGTGGAGGGAGGGAAAGCTGCAGTCAGAATGTATTGTATGAGAGAAAAATTTAAAAGTGGCATACAGATCTAAACAGAATTTTTCATAAAGAAAGCTCAAATGAACACTTAAAGAAATGTTCAATAGCCTTATCCATCAGGGAAATGCATATTAAAATTACACTGTCGTTCTATAATACACCTGTCAGAATGGCTGCATGCAATAACTCAAATGATGGATTATTCTGGCAGGAATATGGAATAAGGAGGATGCTCCTCCATTGCTGGTGGGAGTGCAAACTTGTACAGTCACTACAGAAATCAATACGATGGTTCCTCAGAAGGTCTTGTATCAATCTACCTCAAGATCTAGCTACATCACTCTTGCACATACACCACAAGGACACTTGCTCAAACATCTTCATTGCTGCTCTGATCATAATAGTCAGAAACTGGGATAAGGTAGATCCCCCTCGACAGAAGAATGGATAAAGAAAATGTGCTACACTGACACAATGGATTATTATTAGTCAGCTGTTTTTTAAATGACATAATAAAATGTGCAGGTAAATGGATAGAACTAGAGAAAAATCACCCAAAATGAGATTTGAGCAGTTTAAAATAAATCCAGAGTAGAAGGGAGACCTTGCAGTGCATAAGGAACTAAAAAGAAAACTCAACAGTGGCAGCAATTTGATTCCCAGCAAATTAGTTCCAGTGGGATCAGCATATGTTGAAAGTATAGGGAACATTTGTGAAAACTTAGTCTCCATTCATTGACGTCAAAAATTGCTTCTCACGGTGCTGGAATCATTATTTTTCACAGTCCAGTGTAGCCTGCAATCATCCTCCATTGATCATTAATTGTGCAGTACAACTGAGTTGCACTGATCTTTCCATTCCTTGGGTATTCCAGCTGAGACTAACTACATCTTCTCCATCTTCTCTCTCTCTCTCTCTCTCTCTCTCTCTCTCTCTCTCTCTCTCTCTCTGTGTGTGTGTGTGTGTGTGTGTGTAGAATGAGAATTGGCATGACTTTCAAAGACTGCACAGAGGAGAAAGAAGGCGAGAGAGAGCAGCAGGCACTGGGAAGGACCATATCTTGTCCACAAGGGCATTTCTTTCTTCATGACTGAAAGCGATCTTTGTGGAAGTTACAGAAAGGATCCCGTGCAGATTTCTAGAGATGGTGAAGTAGCAGAATCTTGGCAAGTGGCACCATTAGAGCACTGACAGTGGAGAAGATTGGTGTCTTGGAAGGAAAGAGCAACAGTTTCAAAATAAGCCTGTCCTTTAGTGACAGATGAGCATTCTCCTTAGAACGAGAATTGCTATACCTCCCATTTCTGTTTTCTTCATGTAAAACTTACTATAAACAAAACTTGCTCTAGAGATTTCTAAGGTAGCCTTCAATCCATCTGTTTATTTATTTCTCCTTACTAAAGCCATTCTATTTATCTCCTGACTCCCACACCTGTTTTGATTAATGTATCACATATATGTTCAGCGTGGAAGCATAACTGAATATAAGTTTAAGTTCATGTTCTCCATTTTATGTATGAAAGGGTGGTGTACTATTTTTGTTTTCTCTCTCTCTCTCTCTCTCTCTCTCTCTCTCTCTCTCTCTCTCTCTCTCTCTCTCTCTCTCTCTCTCTCTCCTTGACACAAACTGAGTTATTTGGAAAGAGAATGAACCTCAGCTAAGGAATTGTCTCCATCAAGTTGGCTTGTAGGAGCATTTTCCTTATTAAGGATTGGAGTGGGAAGAGCAGACCACTGAGGCAGAGCAACCTCTGAGCAGAGCATCCTGAGCTGTGCAAGAAAGCTGGCTGAGCAAGCCAGCAAAGCAGCACTCCTCCATGGCTTCTGCTTCAGTTTCTGATTCCAGGTTCCGGCCTTTAGCCCTCGCCCTGACTTCTCTCAGTGATGCACTGAGACAGGGACATATATAACGAAATAAACCTTCCCTCCCCAAGTTGCAATTTGGTCATGGTTTTTTATCACAGCAACAAAAAGCAAACTAGGACAGAGGGATATATTTGTGATTTTCTGTACTTGTTAATTCTAGCTCAGCGAGAAGAGAGATTTATTTCCTTCCCCGGTGGCAGAGGATTCCATGAAATCTGTGTGCACCAGTGTTTCAAAAAAAGTTAACCTCTTTCTGTTTGTTGAGCATTTGAGTCATTTCTAGTCCTTTGACATTACAACTGTAGAGCTACAGTGAGTGATTTGCTGCATGAGTTATGTCCTACATGTGCCAAGCTATTCCTGCTATGAACTCTGTGAACTGAACTGAATGAAGTACGAAGTACTTCCATAATGTCAATTTTTTTCTCTTACAAAGAGTGTGGAGTTTCTCAAGTGCTGGGCGCTTTCAGGGGGCATTTCTAAGTTAGAGAGGTAGATGGACTCTGTTTCCCACCCCCACCCCAAGCAGGCCATACACACATACCATCTGTGCCATCTTAAGAGGAATATTTGTCCTATGGTTGGGAATATATCTCAGTAGTAGAATGCTAGCCTAGCTTGTCAAAGCCTTGTATTTTTTGTTTGTTTTGGTTTGGGTTTTTTGTTGTTGTTTTGTTTTTTGTTTTTGTTTTTGTTTTTTGAGACAGGGATTCTCTGTATCACTGGAACTGGCTTTGTAGAGCAGACTGACTTCCAGTTCAGAGATCTGCCTGTCTCTGCCTGCCAGGATCCAAACTGACCTTACTTTATGTTTAGAGTTCATTTTAAAGACAGCCTTAGGTTTTGACTTCTCAGCTACAGAACTTAGAGAGATCGGGTGGTCAATGGTCACTGTGCCCTCCCAGAAGAAGAAAACATCTTACAGCTGCCAGAGATTCACCTTGGCAGATTGCCCGGGCTATGTGGAAAATCCCACTTGCCTTACTTCTTTCCTGCCTGTATAAGTTCCCTGAGAAAATACGGTTTTGGGGTCCTTGAACAAAGTTTGTCTTGGCCTCATTCTTCGTGTCTCCTGTCTCTATTTCTCTGCCCTTCTCTTCTAGGGTCCCCTGTCGAAAACTCTCGCAGGCCGGGGCATCTGCCTCCTGAGTGCTGGAATTAAAGGTATGCACCACTACTACCCAGCTAAAGCCTTGGGTTTTATTCCTCACATTTCAAGAGAAAAAATAGAAATTCAATTTAAAACTGCCACAAAATTGGTGGGCTCCTTATTGACACCCTGAACTGGAAATTCTACAGTCAGTGAAGACGTTCTTCCTCCTTCAGATCATTGAGCACTCAGTTCTGATAGCTTGTCAGCTTGACAGGATGGAACCCTGCCCAGACAGCACAGCCCTTCAGGCATGCCTTTGATGTGTTTCTAGAGAAGTTTAACTGGGAAGGGAGGACCCACCTTGAGCAGGAGTGGTACCTCTCCATGAGCTGGATTCTGGGTCTGAACAAAAAGGAAAGGAGGAGGAAGCCAGGCAGGGAGCAGTCAGTTCATGCTCAGGCTGCTGCAGCTGGGAGCTGTCCCTGTCCCTGTCACCTTGCCTTCCCTATCACAATAGACTGTAATCTCAAACCATAAGCCCCAAACACAACTACAGTTCAGTGCCTCCCTTAAGTTGCTGTTGTCAAGCGTTTTGTCACAGCAGCCAGACAGATAGCTGATGCAGAAAATAGATTGAGAGGCTGTTGCTGGGACAAACCTCATCATGCAGTCCTTAAGCCTTTGGAACTGATTTGCAGGATGAATGTGGAGGAGTTTGGAGCTATGGGCTAGAGAAGCCTGAGACTGTTGTAAGCAGATTAATGAGCCCTCTGCTGGGAGTGTAGAAGACCAACTTGTGACATTTTTAAGGGGAGATATTTCAAAGGGAGCAGGGACTCTACTGGGAGCAGGGCTCATGGACATTTGGGTCATGTTCTGACAAAGAATTTGCCTTTATCTTGTCCGTGTCTTTAGGATGAACTCAAAGGTAATGGAGTAATAGGTTCAGTGGTAGAAGTTTCCAGGGAGAACAGCTCTCAGGAAGTATTTTGGTTACTGCTTGCTAATCTCATCTAGGTCTACAGTAAGGGAGGTAGCAGGAAACACAGCAGAAAAATACAAAAAATGGACAAATTGTCCCCGAAAGGCATTTAAATTTACAGATTGGGTTGGTGTGGAGGAAGTGTCTGTGATTGCTGAAAAGATTAGCATCATCATAAAGAAATCTCCTGTATATACTGAGACAACAGGAAAAGTACTCTGGGAGTGAGACCCTCTCCATCCACAGCTCCAGACAGTGAAAATACAAATTTACTAAAAGAAAGAGCCTAAGCTGAAAATTCCACTGAAGGTATTCCCTGCTTAAAAATAGCTGTTTAGGGAAGCCATATTTACACATTCAACTACCATAATTCACAGAGGCCATTATGGCTATGGCTAAATGGGGTCAAACCACATTTCAGGCTGACAGTAAAATGTGACAGTATCATTTGCATAGTGATGCTTTTACAGACATTCAAAAGAACTGTAGAGTCCTGGATACTAGCATCAAGATTGCTTAAAACCATCAAAATTCGGCAACTTTATTTCCCGTAAGGAGACCTCAGGAGGTCATTACATAAAGCTATAAAGATAAAGCCTACACTGCAATGGAAACCCAAGAATGTTGGAGATGCTGGATCTTGGTGACACCTACCAAGGTAAGTTACTCACACTGAGTAGATTCAGCCCAACACAGAGGGTATGCATGCTACAAATGGCAAAAATGGAGAGCGGGACTTCTCAAGGCTGTTGGAGCTCAGATGATTGTATTATGAATTCTGGATGCCAGAATTTGCTTTCTCTTCTGGATTTGGTTTTGGTCTAGTATTTCCTTGCAAGGCCCCAACCTTCCTTTTGTAATAGGGATATTTACTCTGTAACATTATATATTGGAAGTTTACAACATGTAGACTCACATACACCGACAGTCAAGAGATTGCCTGAATCTTGGAAGAGACCTTACTTTTACACTTAACATCTAATTGCCTGAATCTTGGAAGAGACCTTACTTTTACACTTACATCTACAGTCAAGAGATTGCCTGAATCTTGGAAGAGACCTTACTTTTACATTTTTGAACACTTTTGGAACTGGTAAGACTTTTGGTCTTTAGCAAATGGACTAAATGCATTTTGCATTATGAGATAACCATGAGGCTTTAGGGATCAGGTGTGGATGCTGTGAAGTAAAGGTGATGTTTTTCTTGTCAAATTGACAAGGGTAGAGTTGGGGGTGATTAATCTTGGCTGTCTACTTGGCAGTATTTAGAATCACCTAAGAAACAAAACCCTGGGTAAATCTGTCAGGGTGTTACCAGAGAGGTTTTTCTGAGATGGGAACACCAGCCTTCCTGTGTATAGCACCATCCCATAGATGGAGATCCCAGACTAAGTGAAAATGGAGAAAGTGGGCTGAGCACCAGTATTCAGTTCTTCCTATTTCCAGAGTCTGGAGGCAATAGAAGGAGTCACAGAATATTACTTAAGTCTCAGCTAGATCGTTTCTTATGGCCACACCCCCCCACTATGATGGACAGAACCCTCAAACAATGAGACAACATAGGTCCCTCCCTCCTGCCATCCATAAGTAGATATGGCCAGGCATTTTGCCACAGCAATGAGAAAAGTAATTAACTAATATATCTACATTCTGAGTTCTTGTTGCAGTTAATGTGGGTTACAATAATATATGTGTATGCATTACCTTCTATCTATGTGGAGGTTAATTTGGAGACCTCATGGTCATAAGGTGGCCCCTCCAGCTATGGCTACATTTTCATGGGCAGAAAGAAAAACAAGATACTATGAAGGAGAGCTTCTAGGTGCAAGGGGTTTTTACTCTATAGGCATTTATGTCTCCAGACTCCTTGTGTCATCCATGTCTGCATTTAAACGGATTAATAAACTTAAAAGAAGTTAGCATAGAAAAATGACTGAAAAGAGGAATGGGACTTGAGTTTCTTCAATTATGCCCTTCAGTGTGGTAATAGAACGGTCATTTTCAAAGCTTAAAATTTCACAGAAGCTAAGGTTTAACAAAACCTTCAGGGTTACTGTTCAGTCCTGTGATGACTATTATGTAGATGTCACTCTATGTTGAAATTTTAAAGCATCAATCCACTATGTATTGTTCTGTAATGCTTATTTTAGTTTTGTATCTTGTCTTTTTTTTTTTACTGATATGACTAATGATATAGGTCATCTTCAAAAAGGAAAAAAAACTGCATTTCTTTTCAGATCATAGATTCCTGTTTAATTAAATTATTAAAAAATAATTCATGTATCATAACCTATAATAAAAGCTCATTTAAAATGAGGCATGATGGCTTATATCTGTAATCCCAGCACTTAGGGACACTGAAGCATGAGGATTAGTCCAAAGTGGCCTCCAAATCATGGTCATGTGTAGCCACCTTGGACTACAGAGTGAGATGTCTCAAAAACAACAATAAAATGGAATTTGTAATAATTCACTTATATTGAAGAATACCTTGTCATTGTGCTGTCCTGCCAGTCCGGATGAACAGTGAAAGGTGAAACTGATGGTTTGTTTTCTTCTCTTTCTGTTGTGAAGAGGGGAAGGGGAACCCTTTGCCACTACACACACAAGGCCCTGACCCTGGGATATGAATTCTGTTGTTCTTGCAGTGCATCCTCCTTACTTTCTCCTGGGCAGACTTCACTTGACTCACCCCCTCAGAGGGCAACAGGCGCAATGCAGTGCCCTCCACAGCTGTGAGACTGATCATTGCCTCAAGACCAAGACCAAGGCCATCTGCTCCCTGGTTCTGGAAACTGTGCTTCCATTAATACCTTGTTAGAAGTCATTTTCAGCACTTTGTCCCCTCTTTGGCTGACACTGCATTTAGAGTCAACCTCACCCTCAATTCCTTTGAATCACACCCTTGGTGATGGTGATGATACCTACATTTCTGGATCAAGCAGTTTCTCTTTTGAACCCACTTGGAAGCGTGCTATCTCATGGGCACATTTGTCCTTAGATTTATGCTGTGGTCCAGCTTGTTGAGGTTATTTTGTCTTTTGCTTCTGGCATTTGTGTGCCTCTAAGGCTGTCAGCATCACATTAAAAGTCAATCTGGAAGGACGGAATGATCCATCCTCATTCTGATGACTGAAAAAGACATCAAGCTCAGATGCCAAAGCTAGAGCCCTGGGGCCAATTAGGAGGTATTTCTACAAGTGGGCATGCCACAGAAATGACCACTGAACACTTTTTGATGTTTTATCATTAATTAGGAAGAGCTATATGCTCATTATAGAAAAATCACAAGACACAAAATATACAAAATATGTAAAATTCTACTTCTCAAAAGAGATACAATGCTATAGCATTATCATATAAAGTACCTATCATATATATCTATGTACATATATATATATATATATATATATATATATATATATATATATATATATATATGTAGATATAGATGTACACGTAAGTATATAAGTAAAACCTGCTGAGTCTATTTAATGCGCCTTGTGTCTGTATGGTTTCAAGCCTTTCTACTTTGTATCAGGTAAGCGATTAAGTGGCCATCCCTGGGATAACAGTTCGCTCCTCAGCAGTCACTAGTTACCTATAGCTCTTTATCTAGCAGTAGGACCCTGTAAGATTTCCTTCTTCTGCATTGACTTGTCTGTTGATATTGTCGTTATTATGGTCTTATTTAGGCAGCCATAATTATGGAGGCATCTTGGATGTAGCTTCTCAGTCATTTCTAGAAGCACAGTTTCACAGCAGACTTCCTGGTCTTCTGGCTCTTACAATCTTTCTGGCCCTTCTTCCATGATGTCCTTAGAGCCCTAGGCAGAGAAGTTGTGTTGTAAATATATCCTTTGGGATGGACTCCACCTGATATATTGCTACATAATGATCTATTGTGGTTTTCTGCAATGGTCTCTGTTTGCTGTAAAGAACTTCTTAGATGATGGATGAGAGCTATGCTTATCTATATGTATACAGTAGGTTTTAGAATGCAGTTAGTAATTATACCTGTCTTAGTTAAGGTTTCTATTGCTGTGAAGACACCAATACTATAGCAATTCTTATTAGAAAAACATTTAATTAAGGCTGGCTTTTAGTTCAGAGATTAGTGTTACTCCCATTATGGCAAAAAGGTTGATGGCACGCAGGCAGACATCATACTGGAGAGGTAGATGAGAGTTATACATCTGGATCCACAGGTAACAGAAAAAGCAAGGGAGCCATTGGGCCTGGCTTGAGCTTCTCAAACCTCAAAGCTTCTAGTGACAAACTTCTTCCTACAAGGCCATACCTTCTAATAGTGTGACTCCCTATGAGCCCATGAGATCATTTTATTCAGATCAGCAGAAAGCCTGTCTAGTAAAACTGACCATAGTAGGTTATCTTCTAAGATCCTTGGCCATACTAGCCCTGAATAGTTGGCTAGGTTTCTAGTACCAGACATGACTTCCCTCCTATTGAGTAGAGAGAGGGAGGGAGAACAAATCACATCAATGATGTTTGATAAAACTTCAAGGAACTACATTATTTTATATTTACCTACCCTTATATACAACATGTACATGTGTTTGTGTGCATGTGTGTACGTGTATGCATTAAATGAAGTAATGCCACTTGGGATGACAATGCTTCTCACAAAAGCTATAGACCATCTAACAAAAACCCCAGTTCCAAACATGTAAATTCCATTTTGAGTTGTTAGTCAATAGAGTCCAAGTAACTCCAAAAACAATATAGGCCATTGCTGCTGCTCTTAATTGCTTCTCAGTGGTTAAAAGTAAGTCTCTATTGCTGAAGACACCACACATTTTAGACACAACACTCTGAAGATTCAAGCTGGATCTAACTTGAAGCCTCTTTCTTGGGATCTAGCTTTTGTAATACGATAAAGTTTTGGGGGTTTTTGTTGTTGTTTTTGTTTTTGTTTTGTTTTGTTTTGATTGATGAAAAAACAAGAGGTTTATTTTCTGGTGCATCAGGGTCAACCTTCAATTAGTCCCTCAAGGAGTTACTAAGAAGGCAACTCCAAATGGCTATTACAAGTAGTTTTTATACTTTTTAGAGGCACAGGTTACATCAGCAAGGTTACAGTTCAAACTTATTGGCTAAGCATATTGACCTTTAAATCTATTGGCCAGCAAGCTTGACACACATTTGAACTCTACCTGGAACTTTCCAGAGGGTCAGGTAATTATCAGTCAGTACATTCTGAGAATTTTTTTACTCAAGAATGTTCCTGTGGATGGAGAATGGAATTTGGCCTACCCTTGACATCAGATGGGAGGGGGAAGCTATAAGGAAGCTGTGGGACTGGAAAACCCTTTAGGGTCTCTCATTCCCCCTTTTTCTTGTACAAGCTCCAATCCTGGAGCTCCGCTCAGGGGTCTTGGATAACTAACTCATATTCTTCAGATCCTGTCCTCAGGGTTTCATATTGTTGGAGCAGGACCATCAGCTATACTGCTCCTAGTCTCTCTTTTATGAAGGCTATAAGGTTGTTCAATATGCAGGGCCCAAAGATCAACAATAGCAGGAGAACAATTGGGGTTCTAATAAGGTGAATATGAGGGTGGTTAACCAAGTGGAGGAGTTAAACCAGCCCTGCCTCTGTTCTCTTTCTTTCTTCCACTTGGCTAGCCCTTCTCTCACCTTGGCCATTGAATCTTTCACAACTCCAGAATGGTCTATATAAAAGCAACACTCCTCAGCTAAAGCACATGCCCTCCTTGCTGGAAGAAAAGTTAAATCTAATCCCCTCCTATTCTGTAGTACTACTTCTGATAATGAAGTCAGTGATTCTTTAAGGTGACTGATAGAAATTTCTATTCTTTATATATTTAAATCAATGGCTGCCCTCAGACTTTCATAAATTTTCCCTTGTAAGACCAAAGCTGAGGTCCTGGAGGCTGCCCTGGCCATCCCCAACCCCAACAGAAGGGAGACACTGAGCGCTGTAACAGGTTTGGTGGACCGGCACATAGGATGGGGGAAAGAACCAGAATCCAAAGGTACCACCAGGTGGTCACGATCAAGGTCAAGTGATCTTGAGATTGAGCAGATTGTCTGTCTTTTGTATTGTTCAGTGAAGGTCCCCAGGGAGCAGGACATCTGCAGTTTTCACATGGGAAGTATGTACCCAGACTGTTCACCTTGAGGGTGGGGGAGTGGGTACCAGGAAGGGTCCCTTCCACCAGGGTTCCAGCGACTATACCTTATGCCTCCTTATGTACACCCAGTCACCAGTCTGGAAGCAGTCAGGGGTCTCTGGCATCCCTGGAATAGTTAAAGAAGACAGTTTGGGCCAAATCTATGCTGTATTGAGTGAAGGGCTTGGAGACTCAAGAAGAGGTTCCTATCAGTGAGTTGGGATACCTCTAGGGAGGGCCCAGTGGACACCAAGGGAGTTGAGGTCAAGGAAGTGGGAATTCCACATAGGATCTCAAAAGGGATCAGGGTAAAATGGTAGGCTTGTTCCAGGCTCAGAAAAGGGCCAGGGGAAGGAGCACCACCCAGTCAATGCCTAAATCGTCTCTAAAGACAATTTAGTTAAGGTCTCTTTTAGGGTTCTGTTCATTCACTCTACCTGCCCTGAGCTCTGGGAAACAGTACGCACAATGGAGCTTCCAATTAGTCCCCAACATCTCTGCCAATCCCTGACTTACCTTAGAAACAAATCAGAACAATTATCCAATCCCATTACTTTGGCACTCCGAACCTTGGGAAAATTTCTTCTAATATCTTCTTGACTACCATGGTAGCTAATTCCTGATTGGTGGAGAACGCCTTAACCCATCCAGAGAAAGTATCTGCAAACACTAGAAGGTATGTGTAATCAAAATCAACCTCCCAGTAAACTCCAGGCTGCCTTCCTTAGGTCTTTTGCCCTGTTTGCTCTTGGCTGCATAAGCATTTACTTGCTGACATATCTTACACTGTTCTACAAGGTCCAGTACATATACCTTAGATCCCTTGATGGCTTGGATGAGCTTCTAATCCTCCAAATGGGTCCATCTTTGCATTTGGTCAAGTAATTCCTCAGCTTGTTTTCTGGGGAGTATAGTTTTTCCTTTTTGTGTGTGCCTCCGTCCTTCCTTCTCTAGGTAGTTGCTGGTAGGGTGACCAGCAATCTGAGTCCTTTCTTCTTCTATATATTCTAAGTGAGGCCATCTCTTAGTCCAGTCCCATTTTCTAGTGGGTGTCTCTTGCAGGCCCATAACTGGGATAGGCTCCTGTATAGCCACTTCTCAAGCCACTTGATCTGCCTAATTATTGCCTTAGGCTACTGAGTCCCTTCCCTTTTGATGTCCTAGGCAATTAATAATACTCACAGTTGCCAACTTCATCAACCTGGTCAATAAAAGCTACAGCCACAGTAGCTTTGCGCTCCTCAATGCTGAGGTCATAAGGTCATACTGACAGAATGCCTCCATGAGTCACTCTAGAAAGATAGCAGGTGACTCATCTCTGTTTAACCTCACGTACCTTAGTCAAATTTGTGGGTCATGGTGCAGCCCCCTTGATACCTGCCAATGAGCCTGGAGGTAGACCTTCAGGTGCCCTTTACCTTCTGCTGTATTAAATTCCCTGTCAGGTCTAGTCAGGGGAAAGTTGCCATTGATGACAGCCTGGTCAATCGATGTCGCCTCCATGTCTGAGGGGGGCATTCACTCTGGCTTCCTGCATTATCCTCTCTTGCTCTTCAATTGTGAAGAGAACTCTCGTGAGTTGTTGGATATCACCCCAGGTGGGCTGATGAGTAAATAAAACAGTCTCAAAGAGATTAACTGGTGTAGTAAGCCACCTTTTGTTCATCTCCATTACAAGATGGCGCTGGCCAGATGCAGCTCCCTGGTAGTAAATCAACTTTAGTACATGCGCAGTGTGCTGTATTTGTTATCACACTTATATGCTAATGAAGAATTCACTTAGTTCACCAATTAGGAAGCGTCACACTATCTATTCTACTACAGACGGGCCTGTAAGGCTATATAAGGGCAGCAGGGAGAGGGCTCAGGGCCGCCAAAAGAAGAAAATAAGCTTTGTTCAAGGTTCCCAAAATAAACTGTTAGAAGGAAGAGACTCCCCGGTGTTGCGTCTTTCCTTGCCAGCGAGGTTGGACATGACAAACCGGCCCCTTGGGGTTATCTGAAAGGGGAGGTACTGGGCCTTCCAGTTGTACAAGTCAGCCAAAGAGAAGGGCCAATATTGCATAGCCTGATTGCCCTTATCTAGAGGCCCATATGCCCTCAGCAGGAGAGCCACTGTGGTATCAGGGGAGGTGGCTCTCAGTCTTCAGGTCCCCATGGCAGGTCTGAGAAGTTGGGGGGGTCTCCTCCCACTCCTCCCTCTGGTAAAGGAGGGTACAACAGTCCCAGTCCCATATGGTCTGAGGATCCCAGAGCTGGCGCTGGTGCTGGTGAGACCATTGGCAAGGGAAGGGGGATATGGAGGAGGAAGGTCTTAGAGCAACAGGTCCACTTTTGAAGGGTCTTGGAGGATTGACTTCTTCTCAGGTCTGGATCCTTCCTTCTGTGTTTTCTTTTTCCTGACAGCCAGAACCTGTGAGGTGGGTCTTGGGGAAAGAAAGGCTTTTATCCATGGTGCCATGTCCTCCACTAGATTCTTCCAGGTAACTATACAGGACACTTGGTCTGGGTACTCAAGGGATCCTGGCCTAAAGACTATTTCTTCTACTGCTTTGATCACCTGAAAGTCAAAGGTCCCTACAGGTGACCACCCCACTTTGAAGGTAGGCCATTCAGAGAAGCAGAGAGTAATTACTTTCTTTACTACTACTGATGAGTTTTCTCCTCCAGTGGTTAACTGGGGTGTTTAATGAAGTAGATCCAGTCTGCCCCATGTCCAAAAATGTCATCAGTCCAAGTCCAAGAACACAGAATGGTAACCAAAACCAACAAACACAGAGAAAGACAATCAACATACATACAGTTTCCCCCCTGCCATGGGTACAGACATTCAGAGTCCAAGAACACAGAGAAAGACAACGACACTCAGTTTGCCCCTGCCAGTTATAGCAAGACTCAGCTCCCGCAGATACTGTATCTTGCCATTTCCAAAAGGAGCAGAGTACTTATTTTGAAATGTCCCCAAGTGAGACAGAGAGATGCAGATCGATACCAAAACAAGAGGGTTCTTTCCAGGCACATCAGGGGTCAACCTTCAATTAGTCCCTCAAGGCAACTTACTAAGAAGGAGACTCAATAGTCTTTTAAAAGCTGTCAAGGAATGAAAGCAATAGTTTAACCAGTTCTGATGCCAATGAACTATAACCAATATGGCAAGATATCCCTAATGGTACAACAGTGGCACTCATATCTTGGGTAAACAACAGCTAACTGAAAGTATCTTATTTCTATTGATTATATGTATGGTGAACTAATGTCCATTTACATCTCTATTTGGAGATGTATTACAGAATATGTTGCTGATAACAGGAACTTGGGTGGCTTTTTACTTTTTTAATGTGATTACAGAAAAATGTAAATTATAGGTTGAATCCTATGAAACCTCAGTGGCACCATTTCTATATGTTCTCTGTGCATTAGACTTTCTTGGTTTGATGATGCCTGGAGTGATCTTGAAGGTCTTTGCTATATATGGGGTTATCTTTGTGCTTGTTTAGGTATAAATTTGACCACGTCATGCAAGGCAGAACAGGTAGAGACATGGGCAGATGCCCACAAGGAAACATCTGTTCAACATATTAGTCCACATTAATCTGACAGAGCAGAATCCTCAGCTGGTTAAGAGAGCCACAAGTCCTGCATACAGGACCAGCTGCACCATCATCTCTGCAGTCAGCACTGTCTCCATTCTGTACTTCACTAATGCTAAAGAAGAGACTTGTTCTTTCTACTGATGTGGCCTACAGAATGAAAGTCTTCATTTACGGGTGCCATGTCTAACCACACTGAAATGAATATACAGGAAAGAAGCCAACAGAGATGACTGGGGACAAGACAGTTTGTCTGGTGCCTGGATACAGCATTGGTAGCATCTGGGCTTTTCAGTCATGAGCCTATATATCTGCTTTCTACTTTTGTCAATATCTGTTGGGAAACTCTGCTGCTAAGATTGAAGTCTGACATTACCAAACAGACCTGAGCTAAGTGAAAAATTGTGGTTTTCTTTTGTTGATGGGACCTTCTCTTCTCTGGGGAATCTCAGACCCCATCTAAGGAATGTCACATAGTCATCATAGGAATGTGCACCTGAGATTCCTGGAATGCCTCCCTATGCTAAAGAAACATCTTAGTACCTCAGTCTTCAGCCAATGACCTATACCCACCCTGAGTATTCTCACCCCCTTCCCCAAAACTATATAACCCTTGGTTTACCCCAAATAAAGTGATGTACACAAGCTATTAAGTTGAATACTGTCTGAGAGCTGTTTCATTGAATGTCATCATCTAAAAGAGCTGTAACATTAAAGAGCTATAACACTGAGATCTCCACAGGAAACCTCCTCCCTTCCTGGCATTCACTGTCAGAAGGGGTCTACTGACTCACCCACCTGTTCTGGACTTCACTTCCTTTCTGCCTGGTGTGTACTTGAGTCCAGACACACCAAGGAAAGACATGGGCCAAAAACTCAGTTCTGCTCTGTCCTTCCCTGTTTGGAGCACAGTGCCGCCTGGACACAAGGGAAGATGCAGAAAAATGGAACCACATGCATCAATTCAACTTCAGTTGAGTTTCTGCCACTTGAAGCTCAAAGATCTATTACATGGTCACACATGTGTGTGGAGCCCAATATTTTAGTTGGTAAGAGGGTAGGATGGTGGCCCCAGCATCTGTAGGTCATGCCATCATACTGCCCACACTGTTAAGTGTTATGAAGCAATAAAAACATATTTTCTTTAGCTTTGTTCCCTCTTCACTCACCTAACCCAAACCCTAAACCTGGCAATAAAACAGATAAGTGTTTTAATATTTTATGACATTTTAGACAGTCAGTGCATGTCACCAGCAGAGAGAGAAGCTGACAAAACTGCGAGGACACATCCTCCAGCCAAATTCAAGTACCTGTTTTCCCTTTCTTTGTCTCTGTAGCCACATTCCTACTGCCCAGTAACTCTATTTGATGTCATGCTGCCTGGAATTGTTACTTGTGAAATTTTGACTTTTGAGTTGTATTATAAACATTCTCCTGAGCCAATAACATTTGAAAATTTAATCTGTAATGAATCATGACAATCAATTTTATAAAGATAATAATATTCCCCCTCCTTTATCCAAAGGGTCTGGGAGAGCATCACATAATATTCAAATGAGTTATTGATTTTACACTTATAACTTCATTGCACCCACTGTTAACTGTGGCTCTTGAGTGATCATAGTTTGAATCTTAAGATTTAAGGTGAAATATGGTAAATTTAATAATTTTCATTTGGAAATTATGCCATCTTTCAAAAAACAAAACTTGCTATATGTATTTGTGTATTTGAGCACACATGTGTGTGCATGTGGAGGCTATTGATGCAACAATGAACTCGGCTCCTCAAAGTCTCTGATGGCATCTGTCGAATCTGTTCAGTGCTGATAGCACTGGGTTCCAAACTCCAGTACCATAGGCCAGGGCCAGAGCCTGACTTTGTAAAAAGCTTTCACAGAATGAAAGTCCACATGCCACTCCACCCTCGGTCAGCTTCCAACCTCCAAAATTCCCAGGAAGCACACAACCTCAATGAACGCCTACTCTGTTTCCCAAACTGGTCTGAAGATAAGCCCTAGACCTCTTCCAACCAAATTACTGCCAAAACATTTTTAGAAAGATGATTTAATGTTTGCTGCAATGATAAACCTGTTAAATTGCATTAAAGTCCTTGAAGAAATGGTTATTGATCTTCAACAATTATATACAATGTGAAATATTTTAGTTTATCTCATTACATGCCTAATAAGTTTGACTATTTTATGTCATTGTTCTGTCATGCCTGTTGGTTATTTTGCTGTTCACAGTACAGTAGTACTGAATTTAAGTGACTTTCCCTTATCCCTCAATACACAGTGTACCAATTATCAAGTTGTGCCTCTCAATTCTTGGTGCACTTTTCTTTGTTTTACCTTGTATCACTATAAGTGGTCCTATAACATTGTGTATCATATGTATATGATGCTGCTTTTGCACAGACAGACAGACAGACAGACAGACAGAGTTGTGTGTGTGTGTGTGTGTGTGTTTGTGTGTGTGTGTGAACATGCATGTGCAGGTGCAGTTGCCTGTAAACACACATGTAGAGGCCAGAAGATGACTTCAAATATTTTCTACTATTTCTCTTCACCTATTTTCTTAAGCAGACTTTTATTGAACCCAGAGTATTTCACCTAGATTAGCCAGCCAGTGAACCTCCTGAGCTATATACCAAGCAAGTAGCCTTACCACAGAAGTCTTCTATTGAGACTTCTCTATAAGTTCAGTATCATATTTTTCATTTTAAAAGTTTTATTAATTCATTGAGACTTTCATACAATGGGTTTTAATTGTATTCATCACCTCCCCAATTCTTCCCAAGTCACATTCTTCCACCCACCCAACTTTGTGTCCTTCTAGGAAAAAAAAAAAAAAAACTTCCTAAAACAATTTGGACAGATCCTTGCCTGGACATTGTGGGCATGTGAATGTCTTCACAGTCTCAAGACAAGCAGGTAGGAGGTCAAAATGCTCTGCAAAACCCCTGATGACTTAGAGATTAAAGGGCACTGGGGACAGAAAGAAGGGGAAGGGCTTTCCTGCAGTGGGGACACTCAGTCTGCTGCTGCCTCCCAGGACAGGGCTGTTCCTCGTCTCGGTGCTCTTGGTGACCAGCAGGAAGCATGCTCGTAGTGTTATCAATGAATCAATGCATAAGTGGGAATCAAAGTCAGGCTTAACACAGAAATAATCAGCTGTGAAAATACCGCTTGAGCCCTTCCATCAAGAAACACGTGGGTTTGTCTGTGGGGGCACTCGCATTGTACACACAAAGTACAGAGCTCTGCACCTCTCTTTGGAACATGCCCTTTCTATCACCAACTCAGTGACTAGGCAGGCTGCTCTCCAGGCATTTGGTAGCAGAGTGTGCTAGGTCAAAGGACTACCTACCATCCTTTTGGCTTGAGCAGCCCTTTATTCTTTCGATGAGGGATTTCCATTTCAGAGAGGCATAACTTGAAAAGCACTTTAGTTGTGAAATGGAAAATATGAGGGAAATGCTCTGTGCCTACATTGAGAATGATTCATGGCCCTCAATTTCGCTTTTAATTTCAAGTAAGCTTGCCTGATCTTACTTCCTCTACCACCAACTGAAATATTAAGAGTAATTTCATCATCTATCCCTAGTGTTATTAAATAAAGCTGAAAGCTCCACCACACGTGATATGGACTGCCTAATGAACACAATCGGTAGCATTCATTTTTTAATTAAATCAAATATGAACTTGAACAGATGTGCATCTTTTCAATGGGGTCTGAAGAGTCATCTCCAGCTGGGTGCTATGGAAACCCACACTCAGAAAAGCTTATCCTTTAATTTCCAATTAAATATAATCTAATTTCTAATTCATTTCTACTTACAGCTTATACTGAGTTTCTAGTTCTATGGTCAGTAACATAGAGACACAAAGCCAAAAGAAGGAAAATCCCAGAATCCTTAAATATCAGAGCTAAAAGGGATGAAGACTTCATTACATCCTTTGTTTCATCTCATAAAGAAAGGTAGAGGCTGAGCAAGAAAAGAAATGAACCCATAGTGGACGCTTGCCAACTCTGCCAGGATCAGACAACATTAGCAAACAAAATGTGCTTTATAAAACAGCAAGGTACTCAGTTAAAAATTAGAAACAAAACAGCAACGACAAAAACAGACAAAAACTCAAACCTTGAAATGTTTTGTAGAAGATGAAATGTTCGAACAGCTCAAGAAAAATGTGTCTTGAGAAGTCATTTGTTTCATTCAAGGCCGTTTGTCTTCTCCCCTTAACACTCTCAAGCATGAATTTAATATCTTTGCTCTAAAACAAATAGCTCCTATAAGGCTCAAAGGACAAGAGGGATGTTACAAGTCACCAAGCCCAATAAGATCATTAATTATTTTGCTGGCCATTAAGCACTGGTCCTCAGGGATGGTTGAGGAATGATGAGCTGGCTAGATTCTTCAGCACATCCTGTGTTGCCAGAATCCAGTGCCATCTGCTGGGTGGGTTTCAGGTCTTCAGAGTCTGCGACTCTTCTGTTCGGTGGGTGAGGAGCCCCCATAATCCATTATCAATAAACAGGGTGTGAGTCCTTGGTACAGTTTTCCAGCCCTAGTCTTCCTCTCTACTTGGAAACAGGTTGGAACCATTCCTTTCTCCTTCACCTCTTTCTGCTCAGCCCTCAGAATTTGCCCATGTTTCATTCTTCTAGAAATCTCTCCCCTGATCTTCGGTGGAACCCCTATTTCCTGGCCTGACATTCATTTCTAACTCTCTCAAATATATCTTACCAGACCAGGCCTCAAAAGAGCTCTTCCTTACAACTCTGAGCATCCCTAAAAGGGTGTCTGTCCCTTTCCACACCAGTCCGACCCTAAACATCTATTATGGATACACATAGGTGCCTCAGGGAATTGGCAGAAGTGTGCCTGTGAACCGGTTCTCATTTTCCTGCAAGCCAGATGTTAGGACAGAGAAGTAGGAGGGGGTTGATAGGAGAATGGGCGAAGGGAAGGGGGCTTAGGGAACTTATGGGGAGGGGGGAACCGGGAAAGGGAAAATCATTTTGAATGTAAACAAAGAATATTGAAAATAAAAAAAATACAACCTGAAGATCCCTGATAATAGCACCAAGACTTACACAGGCACTGTTAGGGAGTAGTGGGAAGAAACCAGAAACCAGAAAATGCTGGGTTGATTATGAGCATGTTCTAGGAAGCACTCAGCCACAAATGCACTTTTCCCTCTAAGTCACAGAAGAATCTTTTTCTCCCTCCTTCCTTCTTCTTCACAGTTCAGTGATAGAAAGACATAGCAAAGAAGCCAGCTCTCCTCTATTGCAATAAATGCCAGTGCTTAAAGCACAACAAACTCATCTGGGAATTTCTGCAGTCATGGCAGGTTCTTCTCCTGGGATCATGATCAGGGGACATGTTGACAAAAAGGCTGAGAATGTTCTAGAATCGCATCGTCAGAGCTGTGGCCACCAATGTGAGTCAAGGTGGGAACCAATTACAGGCAGAAGAGTCCTGAAAACAGGACAAGCCTGCCTTGACAGGCAAAGCTGTCCTGGAGAAGAAGGGGTTGGGAGACCAGTGAAGACTTCTCTTCAGTCATCCCTTAATGAATTCTTCCACCAGAGGAATTAAGAGCAGTCAGCGTTCTTAATTACTACCAGGTATCTCTCCAGTCCCAACAGGAGGAAAATTTCAACATTTATTTGTGTGTCTTCTATGTGTGTGCATGTCATGGAGCATGTATGGATGTCAGAAGACAGCTTGCAGGTATGTCCATGGGTCCTTACACATGTGTGCTCCATGGGTTAAAGTCATGGCTTTGTGGTAAGTTCTTTTACCTGCTGAGCCGTCTCACCAGTCCTGGAGAGGAGGGGTTTTCAAAAAGAGAGTCACTGAGAGAAGAGACTGGTGTTCTTTCTTCTGCCAAGGCTGTTGGAGGGGAGTTTATTAGGGTGGTCCTCACAGCCCTTTGGCCTCCTGTGCTAGGTGTGGGCAAACAAGACACACACTGTTGGACCAGCAATATAGATCTATGTACAACTAGCTGTCTGAACAGTTGTCTCAGTCTATGTGAGAGATGATAATGAATTACCATGAACTAAGAGAATTACAAAGAAATTTACCATCATAGTGCCAGGGGCTAGGAAATCATAAATCAAAGCACTAATAATTTGGTATCTGATGGTGGCTGTCAAAATTATCTAATATGGAGCCACTTATGTCATATCTAATAAAATAGTGTTAGGAGGTCAAAGAAAAAGACACTTAGACTATGCATCCCTATCTCTAAAACTTAGTCCAGTCGGAATCATAACACCAAGGCCACAAATCCTACCTAGCAACTAGTGACAATCACCAATCAGAATTTACCAGCTCTTGTAACACTAGCTTTCTTTCAAGGCTAACTAGCTTTCTTTCAAAGCAGGTTCTGTAACTTATTCTTTACTCAGTGAAACAAACCCTATACAGTTCCTTTTACCTCTGGAAGTGCCTGAGACTCATGTCACTGTGCATCCAAAATTGTAAATTCTGTATCTTGCATGTTATGTTTTGGTTGGAGATTTAGTACCTTTGTTTTTACTACAAGTCAGCAGAAGTCAGCTCTTTGTGTAAAGTCCAGTATCTTCCCTATGGCTCCATGTAGCAGAAAGAGGGGCAGCGTTCTGAGGCAGCCATAGCGAGGACGCTTATCTCATACCTTCCTAAACTTCTCTGTACATATTGTGACCTTTGAAAATCACAATTTATAGTGTGGCTTTGTGATTGAACCTTAATTGTACAGTTCTGGATGTTTAGGGGTGGGTTTCTAGAATCTAGTTGAAGCCACGTGTCCTGAGTATAGTTCCCAGCAGGTCTTAGGCCCACTTATGGCCAGGGCCACAGACCACAGCCCAGGGTCATTCATTCTCTGAGAGTCCCTGCTACTGTACTGTCCAGTAATTAAGGGAGCCACCTGGAACGGAACCAAGTATCTGGGAGATGTCAGGCATGTGTTGTGATAAAGATCCAATAGAAAATGTGAAATATGGCAATAGAAACCCAAACGTCTGTCAGAGGGGGACAGACTTTATACTCTGCAACAAAATGATAACAAAGCACATGCACATTGATTTCCAGAGTTTTTTTTTCAAATGTGAAATCTCCTGATTCTGCTAGTAACATTCATTCTTAAAACTTTATCTATTCTTTCAATTTCATGCATGTATATAATGTGTTTTGATCATATTCACACCCTACCCTCCTATAACCCCCATCCTCAAACTACTTTTCCCCTAGGAACCCATCAAGGATCCCTCCTTGTTTTTTGGTTTGTTGTGTGTGTGTGTGTGTGTGTGTGTGTTACCCATTGAGTTTAATTATGGTTGTGTGGATAAGCATGATGGGGCAAAGTAATAATGATGTGACTGGTACTGAGGTATCCAACCGCCTCCTGACTGTATTTTAATACAGTTTTAGAAGCACTGCCTGAGCATAGTACAGTGATCTGACCTGTAGACAGCCTGTGTCTATCAGTTTTTTGCTGTCCTGTACATTGTAATCTACAACATGTTTTAATTCCACAAGGATTTTTGCCTACTATAACTTTTAAAATCTTACTCTCTACCACCTCTGCTACAGACAGAGACAGCAGTATAAACTTTGTGGTCTAAGAGACAAGGGTGGCATTGTTTCTTGAGTGTTCTGCAAACAGTTTGTTTGGCGGTTGTGGGTTTGTTTTTTTTTTAATAACAGAATTCATTCCCAAATTAAATCTTGCACAGAACTCTAGTAGATAAAGTCCATAAAGGTGATAAATGAGTTGTTTCTACATCGAACATAGATTTAGGGTTTCCCCCCATTGATTATATAAATAACATGTTTGTTGAGAAAAATAAAATAAAATGCAGCACAGTTTGAGGCAAATTAGAGGGAAGAATCTCTAAAATTAAATTTATGAAGTTATTGCTATCTTTCCTGGCATCTTTCTTTGTGCAATTTTTATGCATATGCACATACTTTTTCAAACACCCCCCCACACACCATCATATACTGCAGTTACTGCAGATAGCATTTCAAATGCCTGTTCAAATCCTTCTCTTTTCTTGTATGACTCCTTCACCTCTCTCTTTTCCTTCTCAGTCCCTTACTTCTTTGTCTCTACCCTTGTCTCCAGAATGTTAAAAAACAAATGGGGTTTTTCCATATCTTTTTTTCCTTTACCCTACATTCTACATTCTATGTGCATTTATCTGATCTCTTCCAATACCTGGTATGAGTAAAATATCTACAAAAGCTGATCATTAATTCTGAAAAATGAATGGCCTTGCACATAGGTGCAATCTCCTGTGTTGCTCTTAACCCTTGGAAATTTGCACACAAACACACATGCACTGGCCAGCCTGCCAGGGCAAAACCTCCTTACCACGCTTCCTCCTCTACCGATACACATCTACATGGCTTTTAGGGGTGAGGCTGCACAAATAGGAATGTAATAAACAACTCTGTGCATGGGATTTCACATTTGGGTCAATTTTCACAGTAGATAGAATATCGGGCCCAAGATTACAAGATTCAATGTATGTGCTTTTACTTCTTAGTCTGAAAACAGGTTGCCGGGCTGTTTCCTAATTCAGTTCCCATCTCTGCCGGCGAGGCTGGCTAGAATGGGATTTGAGACTCATTTTGACTTTGTCAGTTGGTCAGGCTCAAGAAGACAACATCTATTTTTGTAAGTCTCTTGGAGCATTCACAGACTTAGTAATTGTTTGGATTGGATTTTTTGCAGTCTCATCACTTTAAGTGGGTTTGGAAATGATGGACCCTGGTTACTGCCACAGGCATTGGACTTTTCCATCTTCTTATTTATCCATCGGGTTTATGATTTTCAGTCTTCTTTGTGAAACTAGAAAGAATAACTAGCTGCTTTGAATTTGTTGCTTGTCCCATGTGATACCAAGGCATGATGCAGTTAACTCCCATGCCTGTAGCTTCTACATCTGTGGATTCAACCAAAAGCACAGGAAAATCATTTTTAAAAAAGAATCTGTACTTTTAGTGTAAACATTATTTTTATTTCCTAAACACAACATGACAACTATGTAAACAGACTTCACATCACATTTACAATCATATTTACAGATAATGCACATGGAGGATGCATGCAGACTTTAGTTGCTATTTTGTACAAGGAACTTGAACATGTTCAGATTTTGGTGTGTGTGTGTGTGTGTGTGTGTGTGTGTGTGTTCATTACAATCATTCCCAGTGGATTCTGAGAGATGACTAGGTTCAGCAAATGTATTATTTTCCTACAATTGCTGATCTTGTTTAAAGATGTCTTTTCAGGCTCATGTATCTATGTAGTGAACAACATCAGGAACAGCTAGGCCTAAACATGACAGCTACTGCTGTGCTGCAAAATACACTGAAGCTCTGAGCAGCAACGGGAATGAGCTCACAGCTTTAGTAGGGCTCAGAGGACGGTGTTTCAGAGCTCTCAAGCCACCATCCAGCCAGTAGATGGGGCCTCAGTCACCTTGAGACTGACTAGGAAGAATTTGCTTTCCAGCTCATGTGGCTGTTGGTAGACAACAGGCTATCTACAGGCCTGCCAGCTGGGCCTCTCTCTAGTGTAGCTCAGTGCCAGCTGCTGGCGTCGTCAGAGCAGTGAGAACTGGGGGCAGTGCCAGTCAGGGAGAGGGAAGTCACATTGAGAGTGGCATCACAATGTTGTGCTCCAGTCTCTAGCCAGCAGGCACGAGGTCTAAGCCACACTGTGGAGATCATGTTCTGAGGAAGTGAAAACGCTCGGGTTGGAAGCAGGTGTGATCATCTTCAAGAACTGTCTGCTGGTGTGAAAGAGAACATGCATTTCATTCTGGAAGTACAACGGCAACTCTGCCCTAGAGTAGACGTTCATGTTCTGGTTTCTTTTTTGTTCTATTTTAAACTTTAATTGAATCTTTTATTAATGGGAAGTTGGGAGACAAGTATGTACAAGTAATATTTTTCACTGTGTATTAATTAATACACCTTTAATCAGCAAGATCCACCTTCAGGCTGAGTGTGGGAACCGTTCAATTAAAAGTTCCTGGTTTTCAAACTGCATCAGTCCAAGCAGAAATTAACTTTCAGGTGCACAAGTGCTCAGCAGGTATATGTCATCTGCTACCCATGGGTCTTTATCATCTCCTTAAGCCACTCGGGGCTTAGTGGACGGATAGTCCAGAGCCTGCTTGTCTCCACTCGCTGTGCAGAGGTTGTTTGATGTGCTCTTTAAAGCCAAATCACGGACTTTTTATATTTTCATTTTGAAAAGAAAGGCTTTATAAAGACTTTTTTTCAAACCACATCAAAATAAAAACTCTGTTTAGCTACAGGCATGGAAATATAGGGCCCCAAGGACTTGAGAGATTACACTTACATCAGTATTTTCTTGGGAATTAAATGTCTATTCAAACACAAAACTCAGATGGAAAGGGCATCCATGAATTATGCATTTATAATTTTATTTAGCTGTGCAAATTTCTGTTTGCTAGCTAAAGTTCACAAATAACCAGGATGGAGTTTTGTTTAGAAGCTGCATGGAAAAGTAAGCAGAGAAAAGTTTTGTATGTGTGTAAAGGGGAATATTTATATTTGGGATGGGTTTTGCAACACTTGACAAGAAAATAGGAAATTCATGAAACATATGGTGAAAGACAGCCTTTGAAAAGGCCATCTTTGGTCACAGAAACCAATTATGCCACTCCCAATCATGTCAGGAGGATATTTATCCACATAATTAAGCTTGCAGTATAGACACTGAATCAGCATAAGAATGTCAGATTTATTTCAGATTAAAGAATTATAATCTAAAAAGGCATGTTAGAGATTTTCTTCGTGTGAGTGCTGTATGTGTATCCACATGAGTGTGCAAATGTGCATGCATGTGTGAATGAGAATGTGCATGCATGCATGTGAATGTGTATGCATCTGTATGAATGCGTGTGAATATGCATGGTGTATGAATGTGTGTATGTGATTGTGTGTGTGTGTGTACATATGAATGTGCATGAATGTGTGTGATGTGCATGGGGGCTAAAGGTTATAATGTCTCTTCCTCTACTGCTCTCCATCCTATGTGAGACTGTATCTTACTGAACCTGGTACTGACCAGTTGCCCAGTTAGCTCTAGAGATGAGGCTGCCTCCATCCCTCCAGAGCTAGGACTACAGAGGCATTTATCTTCACCTGGTATTTTTATGTGGATGCTGACGATCTCAAGTTCCCATGAAGTGAGATTACCCTCCGAACCACTGTGGCTCACTGTGGCCTTCTTTTTCATTTCTTATACATGACATTATTTAACACCGTTCTAAGTTGTCAGCCTTCTTCCACCAGCACACTCCCTCGAAGTTACAGTCATGTTGTCGTATGTGTCCCAGATTTGCTCCTTGTTTGCTGCCAAATCATTATTTACAGTATGAATGAGCAAACCTTGCTCATCAGTCCTGTTGACGGACACTTGTGTTTGCTGGTTTGGGTGACAAACTGATAGACGTGGAGCGCACTTGTGTGTAGCAGGCATGCGCTTCCATTGCTCTTGGGTGAATATTTCACTGTGGTGTCGGTAGGATGACCAGTAAGGGCACCTTTAACTTTGTTTTACTAAACTACCTAAAGTTCATTTTGTGAAAATAGTGTATCATTCTACAGTTGAGCCAGCAGTGGGCGCTGGGCCCCACATCCTGAAAGTGCTACCACCTACCACTAGCTCCACCTTGGGGCCTTTAAGGAGCATTTATCCAAAGGCCACAAGGCTGGTTTCTTTTTAATTCAAAAGTGGAGGAATTGATGGGTGAAATGTGATATCCATCTGCCCGTCTTTCTGTTGGGAAATGTGTGGGGGGTATTTTTTTAATCCATAAAAAATAATGAAGTCCTATTGTTTGTTTCAAGGACAGATGCAACTAGAAATCATATTAAATTAGTTAAGCTGTCTTAAAGATGAATATCATGCTTTCTTTCATTTGTAGTTTCTAGAAAGACACAAAAGCATATGTGCATATTTAATATGAAAACAGAACTAAACTGTTTGGGAGACAAAGAGGGCTAATGAGAGGGATCAGAAAAGGGAGGATTGGCCTGAGAAGAGATATGTGCTCAACATACAATATGTACTAGTGTGAAAAATTAAAACCTCAAAGAAGTTTCTTTTTAGCTTGAATGAGCTTTGGGCTTCTGAAAGGGCTGGGGACACCAGGAGTTTGTACCTTGAGATCAGATTGCCTTAGCTGAATTCTACCTGTCACTAGCAACTCTGTTGCCTCAGTTTCCAAATTGTAAAGTACATTAAATAACTGTCTACTTTAAGGTTTTGGAAGATAATACATTGATGCACATAAGCCACTATGTGCTGTGAATAAATTTTCACATAATGCAGATGGATTACAATCTCTTACCGTTCTTATGAAAAAATTCTTTTAGCATTGATCCTAGGGATTAAGAGAGAGATTCTTGTAATCACATTTTTATTTTTATGAATGGCTCTTTATTGAATTTCAACAATATATTCATTATAGAGAATTTGGAAAGCAGAGCTTTGGCAGCACATCAGGCTGAGCTATGTGTACAGATTTTTCCTATGATACTTCATGGATAAAATAGAAGAAGACAATTCTGAAAAAAATGCACAGCTAAGCCTCTGGAAATGGGGATCTAAGAAGCATTGATCAATATTCTTCCTGGACAGATGGAGAAAAATAAAGAACATGAACTGGATGTAGGAGAAGATGTAGAAGAATGGTTGGCCATGGTCCAGGGGAGAGCGGTCCTGTGAGAAAGCTGTTTGGGGCTGAGACCTTCAGGTGGATATGAAGTAGACATGAGTGCTGCAGGCAAACACACCCCCTTAGACCTGAGCTCAGCCCAGCTCAAAATCTTTAGTTCTCCCACTGGGTCTGCAGGGAGTCTGGGTTGACAGTCCTGGAGGGCTGGCAGAAACAAAGCATCTGCTCTGGGCAGGATAAGAACCACCTCAATCATTTCTATAAACAACTTTGCAAAACCAACCACTGTTGGCAGTCAATAGTAAGCAGATCAAGAGGAGAAACAAGCAGGTGAACCAAATACAGCAACAAAGATTGTGTGTGGTAAACAGAGTGGCTCATGTGGCCTCCAGGAAGCAGAGTGAGTGACTGTGTTGGCTGGCTTTCTGCTCCTCCACTTTATCCCATCCAGGTTCCGGCTGATGGGTGCTGCTCTCCTCTGCTCAATATTTAATTCTCTTTCAAAACAACCTCACCTACACATTGAAGTGCACTTTGCTAGTCAATTACATATTTCTCAACCCAATTAAGGCCAACTGCCTCAAAACCCTTCATCAAAAGGTTTTACAGTTTGCCAATCCTTAGCTTTCAGTGACCATCTAGACAAAAAGCTGAGTCTAGTACAAGAAAAGGTCAGCAAACTTTCCTTCATTGTCTTCCTGAGCTCCAAAATACATGAACAGTGGAGACCAACCTTCCCGCCATTCAGGGGTCCTGAAACAGTGCCTGGGTTCACCCATGGGTGACATGCCAAACATACTACACATTCAAGACTAGTGGAGAAGGCTGGGTCTTTTGAGGAGTCTCCATTCATTCTTTCATTCATCAAGAGTACATGGAGTAGCTCTTGGTATGACACCTGCCCTATTTTATGCAATTCAGAGATGAGACAGAGCCCATCTTTGCCTTGAGTAGTGATATATTTGTAAAATGGCCTCCTCTTGATCCTGTGACAGGCTCATCAAAGCTTATACCATACAGAGCACAGCTGTCACCAGCTTGGACATCCTCAGTAGTTGTGACCCCCAGTGCTCATGACAGGAAGAACACCTATTGAGAATTCTGCAGCATCTGGTGTATTAAGGGTTGCTTGGCTTAGCCTGTGAGGTAACAGGGTCCTTTCAGTCAGAGAGTTGAAGAGATGAAGAATATATCACTCACGGGCTCCAGGCCTACCAGGTGCCTAGGGAGCCACTTCCACAGCAAGAGCCTTAGCAGGCAGCTGCATGCCACCAGGTGTACCTCCAAGGGAGGAGACAGGCTTCTGCAGGGAGAAGAGTTTGGGCAAAGGCTGGGCATTCCAGAGATCTCAGATCTTGTGTGACCAGTGCTGGGGAAGAAAATTACACACAAAGGCCAGGAGAAGTCTGAGAAAAGCCCACGGAAGTCTGTGCCTACTCTCTGCATTCACCTTTCTCTTCTGTAGGTGGAACCCAGGAGGACAGGGAGAAGCTCAACTCTCCCTCACCACACCGCTGCTTCAACAGTTACCATGGCTGCTTTGTTGCCAGGTTGAGATCCTGCTATGCCCTGTAACTAGGCTGTCAGCAATGATGTCACAAAATGCCTTGGAGTTTGCAGGACAGTACAGAGCTAGTGATAGTTTCCAGACTGTCAATGAAAGCAGAATCTCACAGAAGCTGCGCTATCACCTAAAGCAGAGATAAAGAACAGGGCCCTTTGGAAAACCAGAATTTGGACCAAATCTACCAGCAATGCAGAGGTTGAAGAGTTTATATAGGGGAGAGAGAGGTATGGTCACCACTGTAACATCCTGAATCCTGTTTCTTTCCTGGTTCTCTGACTCCTCTAAAGAACATCCCCCTCTCTTTCCAGATCTTTTCCTGTACTAGAACAATCCCACAGGCCCCTCAGCACACTGTTCATCTTCCACTCTGACCTCCAATTTATCCACATGCCCATACATATACACAAAGCGTGGAGATGGCTTGCTCCCACCCAGGTCCACTCATCACCATCAGAAGAGCCGGCATCAAGAAAGCTTCTAGGCAGTTTCTGCTTTCACCCTGATTGAGATTATCTGACAAGGACATATCCAGGGACATTCTGCATAGAAGGGCCATTCTTATCTACCATTGCTTTCTTTCCTACGGAAGTCATAAGGAAAGACAATGCATAGGAGAATCTTAAAGTACCAAAATGGTTCCCTAGCTTCTACTGTAAGTTCTTTCTTCCCTTAAAAAGGTGGGAGATGAGTATGTCTAAGGCTGAAGGCTAACTGAATTCACTGAGAAAACTCACTTCCCTACCATGTATCTCAGCACACTCATACAACACATATATTCTATGGGTTTTTAAATTGTTTTCAAGGGTCAAGAAAATTTATATAGTATTGTACTGACTGGTTTTGTGTGTCAACTTGACCGAGGCTGGAGTTATCACCAAGCAAGAAGCTTCAGTTTGGGAAGTGCCTCCATGAGCACTTTCTCAATTAGTGATCAAGGGGGAAGGGCCCCTTGTAGGTGGTGCCATCCCTGGGCTGGTAGTCTTGGGTTCTATAAGAGAGCAAGCTGAGCAAGCCAGGGGAAGCAAGCCAGTAGGAAACATCCCTCAATGGCCTCTGTATCAGCTCCTGCTTCCTGACCTGCTTGAGTTTCAGTCTTGACTTCCTTTGGTGAACAGTAGTGTGGAAGTGGAAGTGGAATAAACCCTTTCCTCCCCAACTTGCTTCTTGATCATGATCTTTGTGCAAGGAATAGAAACCCTGACTAAAGCAAATATTAAACAAATATTGCAATAAAGGAATCAACTTGAAGATCCACATGACAGTGAAATCCCTAAATATGTCACAGATCAAACATCAATTTCTAGAGTGTCAGGTTGCTAAATCACTGATGTGACCACTTGGCTCTGTGCACAGGGGATGTCATCTCCCACACCAGGACACATATACTCAGAGGCAAATGAAAGTTGTGGCAACATGAAAAGCATGATGGAGATTCAAGAGGAGGAGGATGCCAGGAATTGAGCCCACCCTACACCTCCTATATCAGGCTCCAGCAAGCTAACACACATGGCAATGTTCTTAGAAGCCCCTGGCTAGAAGACAGAGCCACACAGTCTTCCACAGCTGAATGAACAAGCTCAGGTTCTTGCCTCAAGAAGATCTCAGGAGTGTGACAAGGTCAGCATCCTTTAATTTCTCCATCATCTCTTACTATGAGTGGACATCACAGAAGCAGAACACTGAGTTGACCATGTTTTTACCTGGGCCTTTGAGGTCCAGCTCCCTTCCCTATTTAGGGTTCTTGCCCAACTCTATCAGCCCCTTTACATACTGAATCTAGCAATGTATGAAACAGGATCAAGCCAGATTTATAAGAATAAAATACTAATCCAAACTATGAAAAATTAATATAATAAACCATACTAATAAGATGAAGGGGAAATTTCATAAGATCATCTCAACTGATGGAAAATAAAAAGGTGCTTGACAAAATTAGTTAACAAACTAGGAGTAGAAGGTGAGTTCTTCATGATGAACGCCTATGGAAAATACCCACCAACATTCTATTTACCACTAAAACAAAAATCCCTTTTAGTATCAGGGAACAATGACATGCTTTTGCCACTTTTGTATCAGGACAAAGATGTTTTTAGCACTTATTTCATCGTGGGATTGGAAAATCTAGGCAGGGAAAATTAGCAGAAAAAAAATGAAAGGCACCCTGCTGGGAAAGGAAAAATAAACTATTTGTAAGTGATAGATTCTTACATATGGAAAATCTTAAAGAATCCACAGAAACAACTATTAGAGAGAAAAACAGCCATTAACAAACAAGTCGGCAAGATGCCAAGTAAAATAAAAACTGTGTTTGTGAATACTTGGAACTGAGCACTTTCTGATTATAAATTTTACTACAGAGATAATAATCAAGACAATATGATACTGGCATAGAAATACATCTATAGATGCACAAAACAAAACACAGTCCAAAAATAGTCCCTCATGGTTATAGTCAGACAGCTTTTGGCAAAGCTTCCAAGAAAATTCAAGGAGGAAATAATAGTGTTCCAATAAGTGATGCCAGGACAATTGGAGAGTATGTTAGACTCTTGTTTGTTACCGCATTAGTTAATTTGCTCATTGCCGAAACAAAATACCTGACCAAAGCAACCTACAAGAGTTTGGTTTCACTCTCAGTTTAAGGGTGCTCTCAATGGTGGTGGTGAGGACAAAGCAGTGTGCACTTAAGCTCATCTGGTCACATTGCATCCCAGTTAGGAAGCAAAAGATGATAGCCAATGCTCCCTTAACTTTACTTTTTTAAAGGAATCCAGAGAATCTTCAGGTTCTGTCCACTTTTAGAGTGGGTCTTCCCACCTAAACTAATTTAATCAAGATAATCCTAGATAATCCCACACAGACCCATAGAGTGTTGTCTGTTTGGTGATTCTAGTTCTTGTCCATGTGACAATATATTAACTATTAAAGCTAAAAAATACACATAAAATGGGGGAGGGATTTATGCTGCTCACAGTTTGAGATATTTGTTAGCTGTGGTGGGTATGTGGTGTTGAGCAGTATACAGTGTATAGTAAAGCTCATATCCTGATAGACACAGAGCAGTGTAGAACAATGGTAAGATCCAGACAATGCCCCTAAGAATAGCCTCCGCGGTAACCCAGACTCAAAAGGTGAATCATGGTATGCACTCACTAATAAGTGGTTATTAACCTAGAAAACTGGAATACCCAAAACATAATCCACACATCAAATGAGATACAAGAAGAAAGGAAGAGTGGCCCCTGGTTCTGGAAAGACTCAGTGAAACAGTATTCGGCAAAACCAGAACGGGGAAGTGGGAAGGGGTGGGAGGGAGGACAGAGGAAGAGAAGGGGGCTTACGGGACTTTCGGGGAGTGGGGGGGCTAGAAAAGGGGAAATCATTTGAAATGTAAATAAATTATATCGAATAAAAAAAAATTAAAAAAAAAAAAAAAAAAAAACTTCTGTGCCTGCCACAGCAGGAAGCTAGGGAGTGGAGGTCTCTGGAAAGGTCAAATGGCCACAGCCAATAAAAAAAGAAGCATGTAGAACATAAAAAAAAAAAAAAAAAAGAATAGCCTCCGCAGTGACCTGCTCCCCCGAGTAAGGCTCCATGCTTCACAGATCCTCTGCTTCACAGAAAGGGCTGTCTAATTTTTAGTCTACCAATGTATTAAGCTGTTTGTTAGATCATGGCCCTCATGATCTAATTTCTGTGAGCACTCAGACACCCACTTCTGGGTGAGCTTTATTAATCTGCTATGCAGTTTTCAAAACCAGAATAAAACCATTTTACACATACAGGCACACACGCACACATGCACACACACATGTATAAATATGTATGTATACACAAAAGAATGTAGCCATTCCCCTACCTCATCGAATAGACAAAATTTTCTTCAACATGGTCAAGGATTTAAACATAAATGATAAAACTATGAAACTTTTTAAAAGAAATCGTCATTTCCTTGCATTAGGCAAGGTGTCTTAGATATGACATTATAAGGAGTAATTAAAAGGCACTTCATTAAAATGAAAATCTTTTGTATTTTCAAAGACTCAGTCAAAAAAGTTAAAAGACAACCTGAAAAAGAAAAGCCTTTGTAGATATCTTTTCTGTGTCTAGTATTCAGTGTAGATAAAAATTATTCTCACTCCCTGCAGTGTTACTTAAAATGGGCAAGAGAGTGAAATGCTAAAAACAAATATTCATTGTCGCAGATTGAAAAATAGCCCCTCAATCAAATCTAGGTCAAATACTCAGACAATATTAATGTGATCTCAGTCTCTCTTAAGAAAGAAAATGAGTCTGTTTTAAACCACAAGACATGCTTATTGGAATTTTATCGCTAGAACACTTTGTTCTTGTTTCTGGCATGTCTAGACTCCCCATTAGAAGCCTTCTTCAATCCTGAAGAGCTTATCAAATATGTCCATCCAACTCAAGGTTTTAGAACATTTGGAAATGAAAACTCATCTTAGGCCTAGTCTCTGAAGTCATCATCTAAATGTTGAGGATTAAATCTTTCTGAAGGAGACATTTTCATGACATGATTTCCAAGGAAAGCTCCATTCTGGCTATTAAACACTCAGCAATAAAGGGTGCTATTTAGGTTGTGAGGATCATACAGTGTATCCCAGTGGACTTGGATAACCCATAAGATAGAACACAGCAATCACAAGTCTACTAGAAATCTATGATGGCTAATTGTCCACAGCAGCTTGGTGAGGTAATAGTGCCCAGACAGTTCCTCAAACACTATCTAGATGTGTATTTAGACTTGAGATGTAACTCATTTAAAGCATATATGAGGTCCTGGGTTCAAACCCCAGCACTGCATAAAACATGCATTGTGTGACATGCCTGTAATCCCAGTACTTAGGATATTGGGAGATGACCCATACCAGTAAGAGGCAGGAGATCCAAAAGTTCAAGGTCATTCTTGGCTACACAGAAAGTTGCTCCTGTTAAACAGATTTTCTAAGCCAACAGCATCTCAGTAGATGCCACATGCTTGGCAGAAGCTGGGCACTGAAATCAAGACCAGTCTTTAAGCAAATGAATCAAACCAGCATATCCCAGAATGAATCATACAAAACTGATCCAGAACTCAGAGTTTATTTTATCATCTGCATCTACAAAGTGTGGGAGTCATGTGACAAGGTGCAAAATCTATATATGGCACAGCCATCAGATCCAGGTGAGACCATCAGACACAAGATGAAGCCAGGGTGAAGCCATTAGCATTAGAAGGTAGGTATCCTGTGTTTGCTTTCACATGATTTAGTTTCTCCTGGTTCAAACTTTCCAGCAAAAGAGAATGCCTGGTGGCACATAGTAGGAGGTGGTAAAGCAGCACCAGGGCTCAGCATACTTAGCTGACCACCATTTGTCTTTGTAAATAAGGCTCTACTGAAACATAGTCATGCCCTATATTTTAAAAAGATCTTATTAGATTTAATAGATTTCCAGCATCTAGGCTATTCATGCATAGTTTTGGTTTGTGCTCATTTAAACCTGTGATTGTAGTTCACCTGAGTCTGCTTTGTTTTTTGAGACATGTCTTAGTAGCCCAGGCTGGCCTTGGAGTCACTATGTAACAGGAGATGACTTTGGCCTTTTGCTTCTTCCACCTTGACCTCCTGTATGCTGGGTTAGAAGTGTGTGCCACAACAGCTTTTTAGTGTGGTACTGGGTATTAAATAGAGATTACTGAATGTTAGTAAGCACAATACTAGCTCAGCCATACATCTCCAGCTCTTCATTACATATTTTTAGTGGCTGGTCTTACCCCACAGTTGACCTCACATGTGGTCTTCAACCCCTAAACTGTTTACTATTTGTCTCCTTACATGATATCTTTGATGATCTTAAATGTCTGAGTCTCTCTTCATTGCCCTCCTTAGTCCCTGGCCTTTATTTAACTCATTGTCATGTGTGAGTTTAGGTGGGGCATACAGATGTGATCGGTTCTAGTGATGATGTCACAGAGAGCCCTGGAAGCCTTGCTGGTCACTCAGAACCTCACTGGAGCTTTCTGTGGTAAGGGCTTTCTGGAGGAGATGACTTTAGCCAACATACCACCACAGACTGGAGAAGTCTGCGAGAAGAAGTATTACCTGGTGCCAAGAAGGGGAAAGGACATTACCAGTGGCTTTCCTCATAGAACCAGGTCTCCCTGGTAGAATGAAGCATTAATTCAAAAGTGGCAGATCTGTCCCCACATGCTCTGCTAAGATGGAGTAGATACCTTTCTCCAAAGATGGAGATGTAGCAGATGGTTGATCTCTCTAGGAGGAGAGAATCAGAGGAAGAAAAATGATGTGGACCGTGGTTGGGAAGAAGCCTGCTGAGCTGCAACATCGCTCCATTGAGAGATGCCCCAGCCACAGCACAGTTTCCACTGCAGTGACCAGATGGAGGACGGAGAGCACAAGAGTCTTACCTTGACTCTCAGGACCTGCTCAGTATAGCACACAGCCTCATTTCTCCATTACCCAGCTCTGTGGTCTCCCTCCAGTGATCAAAGACTTAATAAGAGGGTTCACCTTCACTTAATCACATCTGTGAGCTTTCAAAATACATTTTATTGTGAACAGATTCAGATGGGTGGAGAGTGGAAGGAAATTGGAGAGTGGAAGGAAATTGATCTAGGGCAAGATCCTAGGAAAAAGACTCAAATTGAATGTGCCTTGGGGGTGGGAGTGTTTCAAAAGAAAATGGGGTAACAGTAAAGAACAGTTAGGGGTAGCAGAAGAATAGAGGGATGCCCATGTAATAAGGAATGACTGTTGCCTCTCCCCGCCCCCCATTTTTGTTTTGTGCCATAAACTGGTTATGCAATATAAATGCATCAGAGGAGACCTCTTCTAGGGGAACTTGCTCAGTTTTGAACCCCGGGGGTCACTGGCAATACTCAGTGGGTAATGAATTGAAACTTGGTGAGGAAAAACAAACAAACAAAAAAACATGTTCAAGAACTCCACTCCTCAGAAACAAGGAGAGTACTTGATGGAGCCAACAATGACTCCTAGGGAGATAAGGAGAGGGTAGCCTGAGGCAGACATTGAAAGCAGGAGAGAGCAGCATGTGTGTGTGTGTGTGTGTGGCCTGACACAAGTGCTCATCTCTTCATCAAACTGCATATCAGAAGGATCTAGAAAGCAAACTAACAAGAAGACCAGCCGGTAGTGTGAGCCTACACCATGGGCGTGTGTGCCCATGTGTGTAGATAAACATGGGATGGAGACAATGGTTGGAATTGTGATGTCTCCTGGGAGGCAGCTAGTGTATCAGTGGAGGAATATTACATCTTTGTTACTGTGGATTATTAAGACCATAACTATGTAGTATTTGAGTTCCTTTTTATAAAAAAAGAACTATAATTGAGGAACTACTTAGAGTCATGTGGGATTAGTGCAAGGTTCTCATGGGCTCCTAAGAGTAGGGGCTGATCACATGTAGCACACATATACACAGCACACATGAAGGCCTCATCTCTTCTGCTGGACTTTGCTTTGCTGGGAACTTTTCCTCTGACATCAAAGATTTTAGGTGAGGTCACAGAGATGCTTCCTATTCCAGGAGGGCCCTTAACACCGCCTCCGTGGAGTGCACATGTCTGATTGTAAAATAACCGTACTGAAAAAGGTTTTTTAAAAAAATGTACTGAAACCCCCCAATTATGCTTTGCCATTTTTCATGGATTTTATCAATATTGAGTATATCAACTTATACATTTATTTCTTTCCATTAAGCATACATATGTGTATACACCGAACATATTTTTAATAAATAACATTATTATTCTGCAAGTCACTTTAGAGAAAGGAAGCATCCCACTATAGCTTCTATTTAACAGTATATAAAGAAACTAAGTGGAAAGGGATCAGATATACTTTGAGAGGATAAACATTTAAAAATGCAAGTAATTTTATCAAGCAGAAATGGCTTCTTATTAAAGGAAATCAGGCAATAATATTAAAATATTAAATCAATATGTAATGAAACACCATGACCAAAAAGCAAGGTGAAGAAAGAGTTTACTTGGCTTACACTTCCCACTGCTGTTCAGCATTGAAGTAAGTGGGGATGGGAATTCAAACAGGGCAGGAACGTGAAGGCGAGGGCTGATGCAGACTGTAGAGGAGTGCTGCTTACTGACTCGTTCCTCATGACTTGCTCAGCCTGCCTTCTTATAGAACCCAGGATCAGGAGCCCAGGGATGGCACCACCCACCATCATCAGGGATCTCCCACAACAATCACTAACTAAGAAAATGCCTTATGGCTGGATATTATGGGGGCATTTTCTTACCCGAGGCTCTCTTCTTTCAGATAACAGCCTGTGTGTCAAGTTGACATAAGACTAGCCAGCCTACACACGTGCAGCAGAACCATTCAGGCAATCTGAGGAGGGCCCATATCTTGACCAGAGTGTTTAGTTATTCATGTTTCTATTTTCACATGGTCCATGTGTTTGAATGTACGTGTGGCTGACAGGGAATGCTGAGTACCTTAGCACACATGTGGAAGTCACAATACAACTTATGGGAGTCCATTTTCTTCTTACACCATGTGAATCCCAGTGTTTGAACTCAGATTGTCAAGTTTAGATTCAAAGCACACACTGAGTCATTTCACCAGCTTACCCTAATAGGACTCTGAAGACAGACGTAGGGTGAGCAGGGGCTGGTATGACCTGATAGGATCTGATATGACTATTGAGTGCATGCTACATGTATTGAAGGGTCACCTGATCCTTTGTAAATACAGTTACTATATGTTTCACCTGGTCCTTTGTAAATATACACAGTTACTATATGTTAATTATAAAATTAAAAGTACAATCTAAGATAGACATGATAACTCACACCTATAGATAAAGTATTGCAGAGACTTGGGCAGACTTTTGTGAGTGGTGTTTGCTTATTTTGTTGTTGATATCTTTGTTTCTCTCCTCACACTGAACAAATCATTTTCTACTTTTGACTAAAACAACAAAATACAATTAAAACTGAGACAATAGCATTGATATCAAATGAAAAACATGGGCTTTTCCTCACATTAATATCACGAATAGGCAGTTTCTATTAGTCTTTGTCCAATAGAAAAATGTCTTGATGTTGAACCATCATAGCAGAAACGTTTAGTTTTGTCTCTAACTTTTCTGATACTCAAAGCTCATATCTTGTAAAACAAGATGTTCATTATCAGTGATGTAAATATGACCTTTGTTTCCCCTTAGAAACTTTCCACTTCATTCCCCCCTCCCTGCAACTCCCTCTTTCTGACACAGGATACTCAGATTACATTATTTTAAGCTTTATTTTGGGCAATAACTCTGCATAGTCCTGGTATAAGAAGTTAATCATTTGTTGAGTCTGGAGGAAAATATGTTAGAGAAACGAACCAGATACTAAGAAGAAAAATCCAATGTTCTTATGTATCTAAGGTAAAGTATGTTCAGTGCTATCTGGGAAGGAATGGAGAAGGGATTCAGAGAGGGCTGTAAATGTTATGGGGGCAATTTGACACAACTTCCAATGTTCTAAGCACAGTAGTATTTCAAATAGCCAACAGGAAGGATGTCAAATACTTCCAACACAAAGAAATAAGTATGTAGGGTATGGATTTGTTTGTTACCCTGCTATGACTGTTGAGTGTATGTTACTTGTATTGAAGGGTCACTTGGTCCTTTGTAAACACACACAGTTCCTACATGAATAATTATAAAATTAAAAAGTACAATTTAAGACAGATGTGATAGCTCACACCTATAAGTACAGTATTGAAGAGACTTAGGCATACTTTTGTGAGTGGTGTTTGCTTATTTTGTTGTTGAAAGGTTAAGTTCAAGGTCTGGTGAGCTGGCATGGCTAAAGTTCTCCTGGACTCTCTTGAACAGCCTCCCCAGTTGGGTGGGGCTCCCACTGTATCACATGGGAGGCAGACTTATGAGCCCTGACTCAATGTCTTCATTAATTCTCCTCAGCCAAGTATGGCTTTAAGTCAGATCACATATTGATCTAACCTAGTGCTATGACATTGAGGAGACAATGACCCAACCTCAGATTGTTTGAAGTCAGGGGTTGCATATCAAGGAAGGCTTACATTCTCCTTACCAGAAACACCAGCTTTCTTTGTGGAAAATAAAGTCCCCTGCTCTCTGCCTAATATATGCCAGCCTCACAGCAAACAACCAGGATAGGTTTAGATAACAAGGGCTTCTCAGCAGAGGATAGCCATAGGTAGGAACCGGTCAGAGAAGGAAAAGGCTACTATACTATAGTCTTACCGTTAAATTTGTAAAATATACCCAAATGCATAATTTATTCACATTCACTCCTGAATACTTATTTTAAAGTGGTTCTATCAAACTTCAATTATCCATTTGCCTGTTGGTAAACGTTATGTGTTTTTGTTGGTTGTGTATTAAATGACTAGAGAGAACTGTGTACTTACTTGCCCCCTGGTACCATTTTATAATCGTTTCTTCAGGATATATATCTGGGAGTGGAATTGCTAGTTGTAAACCATGTACATTTTTTAAAGTTTTTTTTTAAAGATTTATTTATTTATTATATGTAAGTACACTGTAGCTGTCTTCAGACATACCAAAAGAGGACATCGGATCCCATTATAGATGGTTGTGAGCCACCATATGGTTGCTGGGATTTGAACTCAGGACCTCTGGAAGAGCAGTCAGTCCTCTTAACTGCTGAGCTATCTCTCCAGCCCCAACCATGTACATTTTTAATTTGCCACAATGTTGGCTGGGTTGTTCTCAGTGTGGTTTCCTTCATGCCTGGAAGTGCCTACAATAGTTCCACAAACCATATTAAACTACCACAGCATCCAAAGTATTACACTGCACATCCATGATTAAAGTGACCACTGGCTAACACTATATAAGGCCAGGTTTTTGGATCTGTGCTATACACTGTAGGATGCTCAGCAATATCCCTGATTATGTCCAGAATCCTGGGTTAAATATCTCTGGGCAGGACACTGCTGCTTTGGAGAAGGCTTTTTCCCAGCAGGTATGAGGGTCACAGCTGGTTCTGCTGTCAGCCTGGCTTCTAGAGATGGAAAAGGACGTACCACCCATGCAGAGAAGACAGCTGTGGAGCCTGAATCACCCAAGCCATCACTCCAAGGGCTTTTTTTTCATTTTCATGTCAAAATGTAATTTAAAAACACAGACCCTCGCTTTCCTCTAGACCCTTGAATCCATTAAGCTCTTCATACCAAGGTTCTTTAAGAACCTTGGAAAAATTGTGTTTGAAAAAAAAATGTTCACGATTGACTTGCCTCCCTCAATCTCTGTGCTGCATGGTTTAGTGTTCAGCACTGTCAGTTTCATTGTGAGTGACAGGACTGTTCTTAACAGATGTCAGGGGTTGGGCAAGCTTTCTCTGTAGTTACAGAACCATTATTTCAAAGCATCTCTGCCCTCATAGTTTCTTTTATCAAAAGAAGGAAAGGCCTCTCCCCAGAGCTGTCACTGCAGTTAGCTGTACTTCTGTCCCCACAGCATTCACCCAGAGTTGTTGCTTCAATAAGTTAATAGACATTAAGAAGACTATTTGATGCTCATGGCATTCACAAACAACTCTCACATCATTTATTACAGCCCTTTGTTCTCACTGACTGCCCTACTGGGCAAAACAGGATTGAGAAAACCCATATTCAGCAAAAGCCTCCTTAGATGCTTTTGTTTTTAAAGTGCCAAAGCACGGGTCTCCTCTTTGCAAAGGGCACAACTATGCCAAGTTTCCCCCCTTCTTCTGTCTCTTGGAACTAGACCCCTGTCGATCAGAGTTGTTTCTGAACTCCTCTTGGAATTCCAACCTCATGCTCCTGGAATGAGACTTAGTCTTTTCTCTCAAGGAACTCACAGGGTATAAGAGAGAGAGTCCCCCAAAGCAGAGAAGGCTGAGGTGAATCATCTCTGGAGGACGAAAGATGGTTGCCATGGCACTGTGCCTGGAATTCAAAGCAGAAGAACTGAAAGAACATTGTGCTTAGAGCTGGAGCCTGCTGTCTGCTCTAGCTTGTGACCTAGCATAGTGGAGAGATGGATATTTTGGTTTTTCTTTCCTCATCTGCAAAATGGGGTTAATAAAACTTATTCATAAAGCTGGCCAAAGGATAAAGTGAAGTAAAGGATGGTAAAGCCCTTTTATTCAATGAAGTAATACTCTATTTGAATTATGATAGAGGTTTTCATCCTGAGGAAAATTTAAAAGTAGGCAGAAGTGCATGAGTCACACAATAGAGCTTACTGAATGTGCCAGGCACTACTGTTGGCTTACCTATGGATCCTACAAGCATGTTCTAATCCCTTGTTGTATGTTAGAAATATATGCAGAAATCAAAGGCAGAAACAAAAAACGAGACATTTGAAGTCCCTGTTTCGCATGAGAAACAGAAATGCTGTGTCAGGACCACAACACTCTGTGAGGAGGCAGGGCAATAGAGCAGAGCATAAGGAGGCTGGCACACTATACTATGTCCAGGTGGGGTGTCCAGCACATCAGAGACACACAGGAAGTGAGGCTAAGATGCAATGATCTGGAGAAGGAAGAATCGAGGCCACCGCAGTATGGCTCATAGAAGATCCTGGACGTGGGGCCATCAGAGGCGGCATAGTGGAGGCAGAGAGCAGGATGGTGAGGAAGAGTGATGAGGCTGGAAGACGGCTGCAGCGCAGAAGGGAGATTCTATTGGAGCCCATCGAAGATTGTGAGCGGAGGCTGGGTTTGATTTAATTTGAAAATAGCCTTCCGATTGTATGAAGGTATGAAGGGTGGAGGCAGGGCTAGAAGAAGGAACTACTGCTCACTCAGGTGGTTCAGGGTCTGGTGGCACAGGCTATGGTTGTGATGGGAGAAAGACATGGTCTCCATAGTGAGTATGAGCCCAAGAGAGGAGCTGAGAGTGGCTGTCGGAGCGGCTGCCGGAGCGGCTGAGTACACAGCACGGCTATGGAGTGGTCAGAGGACCAGTTGGGGTACAGCAGAGATGAGAGACGGAAAAGTTAAGAAGCTCTTAGTCGTATGTAAATGGAGCTGTTCTGAAGGATTGAGGCCACTCCAGTTGGAGACATGAATCTAGAATTCAATTATTGTACTTTGCCCAGGGGGATAATCCTGCCCACAAATGGAACCATTTGCTCCCATGATGTCTATCTTACAGGTAAGGAAACAGGCTCCGAGAAGTTAGGAACATTTGAGCTGTTGGGAGCTGTTATGACTCAGGGACGGAGAACACAATTCGTGAGGAAAGTTGGCACTCGCCGAGAGAGAGGATGCTGAGCCCATTATGTAGCTGGAGATGTGGTGGAAGAGATCCATTATCCAGACCCCAGAAAAGCAAGAGTGCAGGCGGGAATCGGACTCAGACACTACAGCTCCTATGTGTGCATCATTCATTGGCGTTCCCACCGTCCCTCTCCCTACCTTATTTTTCCCAACCATGGGTCCTAGATAGGACCCGCTTACCCAGCTGTGGCTGAAATGACAAGTGAGAATCGCTGTGGGACACGGGAGGAGGGGGGTCGTCTCCACCCTGAAAGATTTCCCTGAGTCTAGTTGCTAATGATGACATCTTCCCCTTCAGCCTTTCCCTCCTGACAGGCTGTCTGGAAGCAGCAGTGAGCTTCGGTGCAGAATTAGATCGTTCCCTAAACCTGGGTTTCTCTATTCTTTATCTGACTAGAGTTGCAAAGCCAGGATTTGGAAGGAAAACAAGTGCTCCCTCGGGCATCTCCCAGAGTCTGTACGGCTCTGTGTCACTAAAACTACAGGAGCAAGCAGAAGGCAGCCGGCCTCCACCACCCTGCCTGAGCTTCGAAACCGCCCTTTGTGTTTCTCAAAATGATTTTCCTCCGTGTGCTCTCTTCACCAGAGAACCTTGGAAACCCGCAGCGAAGGCATTTGTATTAAGTTCTAACTCTGGAGGTTTGGTTACTGCTCGGCAGCTTTCCTCTATGACACAGAGATATAAACCTGCTCTCTCCCCCCAACCCCCAGCCTCAGGTTCAGGCCTTAGGCTTGCCTTTAGAGACATCCCAGCAGTTGAGCAGGATGAAGGGTAGGCTCCCTAGAGCTTCGGTTAGTCTTGTCTTTCAGCCTGCTGCTGTTCCGCGGTATTTTCCAGCAGTGAACTTCTCCCACCGCTGTCATTTTGATGCCATTCATTTTTACCGTGAGGGTTTTCCCATTTACCTGAGGGTTTAGTAACAGAAACATAGGGCCTGAGTCACGAGGGGATAAGCAATGGAACTGGCTGGATTGGGGAAAGACAGGAGCTGAACTCCAGCTTTACAAAGCCAGAAAGCCAAGGTCTAGGAGGCCTGGGCTCACGGAAGGAAGGGGAGAAGATACCCCTAACCTGAAGTGGTAGCAGGCAACAGAAAATAAGGAGCAAAGGATGAGGCTACCCACAAGAAAAGGGCTAGTGGCAAGGACAGGAGACCTGGAGGAGGCTGGGGACCCAAGTGGTGGCACCCTATAGTTCACCTGCTCTGACTGCTTGTGGCAACCTATTGTCATGTTTGCAGTCCTTTTGTAAGCCAGATGACATCACTTCAGCCACTGAAAATTTGCAACAGTGTAGCCTATATAATTTACTGCAGAAATTGGCAAACTCAAGTGCCTGCCCCTCATCCAGCCTTCACGGCCCAATGTTAAACATTTTTGGACTGGCCACTGGCCCCAGTGATCTGAGATCCCAGTGATCTGAGATCCCAGTGATCCAAAAGACTTGGTTTGGAACATGAGCTAACCAGATAGCTGCCAAGCCTGATTTTGCTGTCCCAAAGCATCATGGAGCTGTCTACTGCCTGTGAGCCAATTTCCAGGAGGAAATCCCTGTAAGAGAGTTAATGAACCTAGCAGAGTCACCAGACAGCACCATGCCAGCATAAATTTCATCTGGGAACCTGTTTCATTTCTCATCCCCTTCCTACCTTTGGTTTATTAGAAAATCTAGGAAGGAGGTCTAGGAACCCATGAGTTCTTTTTTCTCTTCCTTCCTCCTTTCTTTCTTCCTTCCTTCCTTCTCCTTCCCTCTTTCCCTCCCTCTCTCCCTTGTTCCACTCCTTCTTCCCTTCCTCTCTTATTTCTTTTTTCTTCCTCCCTTCCTTGTGTGTGTGTGTGTGTGTGTGTGTATGTGTGCTGAAGCACAATCCTGTGTAGTCAGATGTTAGGTGTATTCCTCTACAGCTCTCCATTTTATGTTGTAGGCAACTTCTCAGTGAACCCAGAACTTGCTTCCTATGTATCACCCAGCACTGCACCACAGCGAAGCTTACAACATCCATCCACCAACCTGTGTACTGACTCATTTACTCTGAACAGTCACCTTGAGAAATGACCATTATTCTCAAGTTCGGGGCATTGAGAAAACCCAATTGAATAAATCACTCTCCCTGCTCATAACTCACACTCTGGACAGGACCCAGGGGTAAAATATAATTACAGCACATGGGATGAGAAGTGTGTCTTAGCTCAGCAAAGGTTGGGAGCCATTTGTCCACCACCCTAGTGGGGAAGGTTGTCTTCCCTTTATCCGCAGTGATGACTTCCCTTAAGGAACCCTGGTAGCTATGGGTGTTCCTCTGCAGACAAGAAAGCTAATGATGGGGAATGAGGGGGGAGGGAGTGGGGAGGAGGCTGGTGGAAGTGATAAGTGACTTCTAAGGACACACCGCCTTTAGAAGCCAAGGCCAAGGGTAGCTTCAGGTGTGGTAAGGCTAATTCTAGTTCTTTTTGTTACAGTTGGAGCCTGGAGATCAGAACATTTTCAGCTCTGCCCTGTGTGTTTCCTGAGACCTGTAGCATTAATATTATAGACACCAAACAAAACCATGCTGGGACTTTCATTTATGCAACACTTCAAGGACCAGCCATGTCTTTCCTCATTGAAACCATAGTCTGCTTGTTTTAAAATGCAGAGAGGACGTGGTGGCTGAAGAGATGGTTCAGTGGTTAGGAGCACATCTCGCTCTTGCAGAAGGCCTGAGTTCAGACAGCTCACAACCAGCTGTAATTCCAGTTTCAGGAGAATACCCTCTTCTGGCCGCCTCTTACAGCTACCCACCTACACACACACACATGCACACACAAATGAAAATTTCTAAAAGGAGAAGAGACGTGGACCATTTCCTCTGCAATAGACATAATTTATAGAAGAGAAGATAAAACATTTAGCCATATCACAACACACTGTATTAATCACATATTTTTCTCCTGTGATAAAACACCATGACTGAAAGCAACTTATGGAAGAGTTTGTTTAGCTTCTGGTTCCAGAGGAGTAAGAACTCACCATGGAGGAGAGGTATGGCAACAAGCAGCAGACATGGGGGTAGGGAAGGAAGCTGAGGGCTCACATCTCCACCACAAGCACAGAGCAGAGAGCAAACCAGACATGGTTTGAGCCTTGCTCTCAAATCTTGCTCCCAGTGACATACTTCCTCCATCAAGGCTGGGGACCACATGTCCTAATGCTGGAGCCTGGAGGGGTGTGTGTGTGGAACTTTCTCATCCAAACTACCACCAACACACACACACACACACACACACTGAGCAGTATAGTTATATGTTATTCAGATTCTAAGAAAATATTACTCTGTTTTAAAGTTTACTGCAAATCATGTGATGGGGAATGGTAAGCAAAGTTCCCTAGGATGATCTTCTACTATCTACTGATATCAGTGCTCTAACGCCACAGGAGGAGCCCTGGGTGAAGCTGACCTCACAGAAGCACAGAGTTCTCTGATGTAAAAAAAGTAGTAATAAAAGTCTTCCCCTCGGGGTGTTTGCTCCTGTGCCACAGCAGTGTGCATATTGTTCCAGGAGAAGAATGTGTAGTCAGTAAATGCTGACTCTTGTTTGAAAATTCTGCCCTCCACCAATGTATCTCTTAAAAATAATTTCCCCCGGTAAATAATATATGTGTCTTGTGTCAATCGCCGTGCATAGATGGTATTCAAAGTCTTATCCTAAACTTATTGGGAAAACGTAAACATTTCAGGTTAACATTCTGATAAACATTTTTTACCTAGAAAAAGAGAAAGCAAACAGGGCCTTGTAGAACAAGCAAGTATCTATGGGCTGCTGGGCCAGCAAGATGGAGTTCACAGGGAAATGAGTTATAATCCCCAGCCTTTGTCAAACACCAAACTAGGGTGTAAAATGGGGACATGTCCTTTGTTTCTCCAAAGCACACAGTTCAATGGGGGAAATAGCTCAGGCTGCACAAAGAGTCATGGAAATGGTGAAGCGTCGTCAGTACTGAGGAGTGTACGGATGAAGTTCTGAGGTAAGGCCTCATTGAGTGTGATAGAGAGGAACCCTGATAGAAATGCAAGGAGGCAACATCTTGGGAATGTTTCCACATGTCCGGGGTGAGAAAGAAGCCCAATGTTTCCAAGAGGGAAAGCAAGGCCAAGGGCATTGACCAAAGGAGAGCCAGTGTGCACAGGATTGCACATGAGAAGCCGTAAGCTGCCCAAGGCCCTGGGTGTGCAATGCTACTTGGTACCCTTCAGCAGGTGCATCGTCATAGGTGCATCTTCATAGGTGCATCTTCATGGGGCCACCCTGGCCCCATGGTCCCATTCCCACTCCGGAGACATCTCATTGACACCCAGCAGCAGCTTACCTGACGCTAGGCATGGTGCGCCTCTTGTCTCATGGGTTTCCACAGCAGCGAAGTGATTAGCCTCAGGGCTGCCATTCCCACAGCACACATGAGGCAACTGGCCAAGCAAACTGCTCAGGGCCTCACCACAGGTGGGCGACTGCCTGAGTTACTCTCCTCACTACTGAGACCAAATATCCTACAAAAAGCAATTTAAAAGAGCAAGAATTCATTCCAGCTTACAGTTTGAGGGAATACAACCCATGGTGGCAGGAGAGTGGTGTGGAGGGCGGTTGTATTGTCTCTGCAGACAGGACACAGGTGAATACTAGTGCTTAGCTCACCGCTTTCTTCTTACTCGGTTAGAGACCCCAGCCCGTGGGATGGTGCACCCACACTCAGGCCCAGTCTTCTGTGCTCAGTAAAGCTTTTCTGCAATAACACATACAGACACCCAGAAATACACATTCCACGGAGACTTTAAATCCTATCACGTTAGTGAGAAGGATTAGCCATCAAGATGACAAATTTAAGTTTGTGTGCCATCAATGCCAGTGTCTATGATATCCCTACTGTCTATCCTTCAAATAGTCTGTCTTTTGCTTTCTAGCTTCCAGATGGTCAAAAGACTAGTGTCCTCCACACTAGGTTTTTGTTCTTTCTGACCCAATTGCATTGTTCGTTTCTGCTCTTCTGTCTCTGTTGTCTCAGCTGCTCTGCTGAGAACGTGACCTGTTATCGCAGATCCCCTAAAGTTGGTTGAGGGGACAGAGCTGAGAATGGGAAATCTATGAGCCCAAAATTCAACCATGAAATTGCCACACCCCTGTAATCTCAGTACTAGGGAGGTGAAGCAGGAGGACCAGAACCCTCAAGGTCATTTTCGGCTACATAATGAATTGGAGGGCAGCCCAGGCTACACGAGACCCTGGCTGGAAAAGGAAATAAAAATCCTGGCACATTATAAAAGGGAGGCTGGAACCTAGAATTTTCCATGAGGGTTTATTTATTTATTTTGGTCACCTTTTATGTTTCTCTGTGTTCTGAGCTCTAGACATTGGCACCAGCACCTGTTTTCATTTATAAAGCGCCTTACTGCTGCATTATGGCTTCGATGAATGCTGCTGGAAGCAAAAGAACATTTCACATTGAGCACAGAAGGTCAGAAAGTGCCCATGAGCAGAAAAACCTGTGTTTACTCTTTTGTCTCATTTGAATAGTAAGATAAATTTAAGTGTCGTTGGCGTCAACAACCCCAGCCTCTTAAATCAGAAAACAGCACGTTGAGTACACAGGGCAGCATTAAGCCTTCTCCTCGTTACCTAATTATAAAGCACAGGGCTGAAATCAGTCGCGTTCATTTACCCAATTTCCAATCGTCAAGCTCTGTGTCTAAGTTGATGTGATTATGTTAATGTGCTAATTAAATTGAATGTGCTTTATTGAACATTCTGCTCCCAGCAAAGTGGGAAGCTTCTATGAGAAGTATGTCTTCCCCAGTGTGGTCTGGAAGGAAAAGGGCAAATGATTCCTGAGAGTAGGAAAAGGTGTCTTTGGTGTTCGTCTAGCTTAGATGCAATTCTGAAGTGCAAGAAGCAAAAAGGAAGGAAGTCTGGCTTTGTCACAGGCCTTGCTATCCCCTTCTGGCCTTGAAGAACAGCCAGTGTGGGTGTACATGGGCCACAAGGGGGCACCACAGGGACCAAAAATAGAACATAGTCTTCCCATCTACTCTACTCAAGACTAACTTTGAGCTGAACTTACTTTGTTCTGTTGATTTACTGACATAATAAATATATGCAGACACTTCAGACACAGCCTGGTGTGGCCTCTGTCACATGTCACAATAATGTTTGGGGATAGCTTTATACACACAAATTATTAGATAATTAAGATAACTTGGCCTCAAACAAATGGATCACGGAGAGCAGAGTTTAACTAAGTATGTAGTTAGTTGAACAACAATGAGCCCCAACTTAGGAAAGGTTCAGTTAGTTATGTTGCTCACGGTTAATTAAGAAAGGTCACCTCATCAGGAATGAATTTGGTCTACATAATCTCATTGTGACAAAATTTTGTAGTCAGTGTTGCTGTAAGTCCAGAGATACAATCCATAAAAGATTTTCTTATATTGTTAAAAATAAAAACAAATACATGTCAGTACTACACACCTACTAAACTATCTACATCACAAAAGGCATGGGGCAACAGGAGATCCCATCCATTGCTGGTGGGAATGCAAAATGGAAGAGATTTGGAAAGCAGTTGAGCATCTTTCTTTCTAAGAACCTAGATGTATTCTTGTTATGGCTCAGCAGCCACCCCCCCCCTCTCTCGTCCATCTGCATTGAAAACTTCTGTCCATGCAAATACCTACACGTAGATAGTTGCAGCAGCTTTATTCCTATCTTCCCAGGCTTGGAAGCAACTAAGATGTCCCTCTGTGAATGAATAAATGAATGAACTGTGTACAGACCGACAATGGAACAACATTCATTGCTAAAAGAACTATTCAGCCATAAAATGACATAGCAGAATGGCATGTGTGTTAGCAAAGTGAGAAAAGTCAATCTGAACAGTGTATACACTGTAGAATCCCAGCTATATGGCATCTTGAAATATCTATGGTGAGAAATGAAATATCAGTGGTTCTTAGGGACTGGTGGAAGGGGAAGGGTGAATGGGAGGAACTCTATGATACTATAATGGTGGACATGCATCACCCTACGGTTGTTAAAACAAGAGTAGACTCTGGATGTCAATGATGTATCAGTGTTGTATCATCGTTTGGGTGTTGACGGTGGGTGTGGGGAGATGTTGAAGGACAGAGAGTAGATGGGAATGCCACATACTTCCCACTCAGTTGTGCTGTGAACTTAAAACTGTTATGAAAATAAAGTCTACTTTAAAAAAAAAAGGCTTCAGAAACATCACTATATGACAGGGGACTGAAGAGAGACAGAGAAATGAAAATGAAGTGGCCTGTGATCCTTCATTTGGTTCTGAACCGTGATTTGCTTTTTCATAAAGGTCACTTCTTAGATAATTAGAAACAAATGAATAAGATTTGGAGCTTGTGTAATTATATTATACCAATGATAAAGTCTTGATTTGATAATGGAAATGTGGTTATATAAGCAAATGCACTTGATCTTCAGAAATACACAGTGGAGTGCTGGGGCAGAAAGGGGTGTAATATCTTCCAGTCGGCCAGAAAAACAGCACCAATACACACAGAGAAATTATAAAGCAAATGTTAGATAAAATATTGTTAATTGGGGTATAATGACTGTGATAGTTATTTCTACTGTTTTTTTTAATAAAAGCTTACAAAAACTAAAATTATTTCAAAAATTTAAAAGGTATAAAAGGCTGAAGAAACAAATTTACTGCAAAAAAAAAAATACAGGATGCATAAGTTCATTAAATGACTCATTGGAACCAACGACAGCATTCTGAACTCCCTCACAGGCTTTTGTGATTGACAGGCACATGGATAGAAGTATTGTCAAGGGTATCCTTCCTTCTGCCTGCCTTTTCTAATCTAGTTATGTTTCATATGAGTAATCTTCACAGTAGGAAAGTTCAGAACCATGCTACATTCTAGGGGCCCATCACGTATCTATGTCTGGGTAGATCCTCTGCTTTCTTATTGTTACCTTTTCTCATTATTTCTGTCATTTACTAATGATATAGTGGTTTTTTTAGTTTATTTTATCAAAGTATAAAATGTAGTGATAGTGTTGTTTTTAATTATAACAAGCCCTATTATTTCCACTCCCCAGCTTGCTCCTCAGATTGTCAGGTATTTATCACAAGAGCATCCAATTGTTGGGCGCAGCCACACAACAGTCATAGCTGAGTTGTTACCCTATTAGATCCTATGTCCATTAGTTGACATGTGCACCTGGTTTGGGATCCTGACAATGTTATTCACTAGTTATTTGATCTTAAACCAGCTAAACACTCTTTCTCAGCCACCATCTACCTTTAAGTTAATCTTGAAAGCTTGAGTGTACATTTCTGCCCAAGTAAAGCACAGACATCTGCCTGGCTGTTACTTGTTTCCTCTGTTTACAAACCCCTACTGGATCTTATGCCAATTACTTTGCTAGTTTCTAGTTTAATAAGAGAAGTTCCATTTCAGCTCTCTGTGTGGAAGATGGAAGTCTGATCAGCAGGGACAGTTCTGTTCTGCATAAATCAATATTCTGAGGCTCAGTGAGCCGGAGCATTGAAGTCAGAGTGACCTGGGTTCACATGTTTAGCTATGAATACTAGTCTCAGACAAAGTAGAAATAAAAATGACAGTATTAGAATGTATTTGATGGCCTCCCGCCAGTCAGGAGAGGCTCACCTCCATCTTGGTTTCAGATTCCAGAGAGATCGGACAGACTGAGGTACACAAACATAACCCGAGGCCAACATCGCGGGGGTCTGAGCCCGACGAGCTTTGGCCTGCACCCAGGTCCTGGGCTGTTCGGGGGGCCATCGGGTTGCCAACCCAGCCAGGAGGTTTTTTTGCCCTGGCCAGAGTGCGCGCCGCCATTTTGCCTACAGGACCCAGAGAGCTCAGGAGGGCAGAGACAGCTAACAAGCGGGGGTCTAGGCCCCAACAGGCCCTGGACTGACCCCAAGAACTGGGCAGCTTGGTGGGCCATCTGTGTGTCAACCTGCCAGGAGGTTGTTAGCCCAGCAGACTCTCCCAGCGCTTTCGGGAGCGCGAGCACGCACGCCCACCATCCTGGTCATCTGGCAGACCCCGTTGACAGTCATAGCCCGAGGGGAACTTTGCTCGGACCTTGGCCTCCCAGGCTTCTGCATGGACTCAGGGCCTGGGAGGCCAGGCTAACCTTGTGTGTGCCAGCCCGGTTGGGGGATCAGCTGCCCAGCGGAGTGATCAGAACACAGGGGAGGTCCCAGCAGCATACACCGTCAGCGCTCCCTGGGGCTGCACACGGGCTCCATCTGGTTCACAGACACAATCTGGGGCAAAGCACACTAGAGCTGCAAGGGCACCCAAGAACACATCAGCAGGCCAGCGGGGAGAAGTCGGTGTGCTCCGGTGAATCCAGCAGGCCCCAGCAGGAGCCTTCGGGTGCCTGCTTTGGGATCTGAACGACCAGGGCGACAGTGCTCGGTCTCCAGGAAGTACAGGAGACCCGGTGTGCACCCAGAGGCAGTCTGGGAGCTCGCAGCACGCGGCCCAGAGCTTGGGTCCCAGTCCTGAGGCCTCTGGCTGGAGCCCTCAGCTCAACTCTCTCCGCTTCCGGATCCAGATCAGCCTGGGTGGCAACATCCAGGTCCTCTCCAGGTCCTTCAAGAGGCAGGAGGGGCTTCTGGGCGGCCAGCTGGGAGAAGTCGGTGTGCTCCGGTGAATCCAGCGGGCACCAGCGGGAGCCTTCAGGTGTCTGCTTCGGGATCTGAACAGCCTGGGCAACAGCACCCTGTCTCCGGGAAGTGCAGGAGGTAAGCTGTGCACCAGAGGCCACCTGGGAAGGGGCAACTTGCACTGGTGAGTCCAGCACTGACGAGACCAACTAACACCAGTGAGAACTAGATGGCAAAAGGCAAACGCAGGAACGTCACTAACAGAAATCAAGGCAATATGGCAACATCTGAACCTAATTCTCCTCTACCAGCATGTCCTGGATACCCCATCACACCAGTAAAACAAGATTTGGATTTAAAATCACTGGTCATGATGCTGGTACAGGAACACATGAAGGACATACTTAAAGAAATTCAGGAGAAAATGGATCAAAAGTTAGAAGCCCTTGCAAGGGAAACACAAAAATCATTGAAAGAAATCCAGGAGAATACAAAAGCCAATAATGAGGAAACGCAAAAAACACTTAAAGAAATACAGGAGAACTTTGGTCAACAGGCTGAGGTCATGAAAGGGGAAACACAAAAATCTCTTAAAGAATTAGAGGAAAGCACAAACAAGCAAGTGAAGGAGCTAAGCAAAACCATCCAGGATCTAAAATCAGAAGTAGAAACAACTAAGAAAACTCAAAGGGAGACACCTTTGGAGATAGAAAGCCTTGGGAAGAAATCAGGGGACAGAGATGCAAATATCAACAACAGAATACAAGAGATAGAAGAAAGAATCTCAGATGCTGAAGATTCCATAGAAACCATGGACTCAACAGTTAAAGAAAATGCAAAATGCAAAAAGCTTGTAACCCAAAATATCCAGGAAATCGAGGACACAATGAGAAGACCAAACCTAAGGATTATAGGCATAGATGAGAGTGAAGATTTACAACTTAAAGGGCCAGCAAATATCTTCAATAAAATTATGGAAGAAAACTTCCCTAACCTAAAGAGAGAGATGCCCATGAATATACAAGAAGCCTACAGAACTCCAAACAGACTGGACCAGAACAGAAATACTTCCTGTCACATAATAATCAAAACACCAAATGTTCTAAACAAAGAAAGAATATTAAAGGCAGTAAGAGAAAAAGGCCAAGTAACATATAAAGGAAGACCTATCAGAATCACAGCAGACTTTTCACCTGAGACTATGAAGGCTAGAAGGTCCTGGGCAGATCTCATGCAGACTCTAAGAGAACACAAATGCCAGCCAAAACTACTATATCCAGCAAAACTCTCAATCACCGTAGATGGAGAAACTAAGATATGTCATGACAAACCAAGTTTACCCAATATCTATCCACAAACCCAGCCCTACAAAGGATAATAGGAGGAAAACACCAATACAAGGAGGGAAACTTCACCCTGGAAAAAGCAAGATAGTAACCTTTCATCAAACCCAAAAGAAGTTAAGCAATCAAATTTAAAAAATAACGTCAAAAATGATAGGTAGTAACAATCACTATTCCTTAATATCTCTTAACATCAATGGACTTAATGCCCCAATAAAAAGACACAGACTAACTGACTGGATACGTAAACAGGACCCTACATTTTGCTGCTTACAGGAAACACACCTCAGGGTCAAAGACAAACACTACCTTAGAGTAAAAGGCTGGAAGACAATTTTACAAGCAAATGGTCTCAGGAAACAAGCTGGAGTAGCCATTTTAATATCAGATAAAATTGACTTTCAACCCAAAGTCATCAAAAGAGAATCTGAGGGACACTTCTTGCTGGTCAAAGGAAAAATACAACAAGAAGAACTCTCAATCCTGAACATCTATGCTCCAAATGCAAGGGCACCCTCTTTCGTAAAAGAAACTTTATTGAAACTCAAAGCACACATTGTACCTAACACATTAATTGTGACTTCAACACTGCACTTTCCTCAATGGACCGATCAGGAAAACAGAAACTAAACAGGGACACAATGAAACTAATTGAAGCTTTGGACCAATTAGATTTAACAGATATATATAGAACATTCTATCCTAAAGCAAAAGAATATACCTTTTTCTCAGCACCTCATGGTACCTTCTCCAAAATCGACCATATAATTGCTCACAAGACAGACCTCAACAAATATAAGAAGATCGAACTAATCCCATGCCTCCTATCAGATCACTATGGAGTAAAAGTGGTCTTCAATAGCAACAAAAACAACAGAAAACCCACATACACGTGGAAACTGAACAATATTCTACTCAATGATACCTTGGTCAAGGAAGAAATAAGGAAAGAAATTAAAGACACAATGAAAATGAAGACACAACATACCCAAATCTATGGGACACAATGAAAGCAGTGCTAAGAGGAAAACTCATAGCCCTGAGTGCCTCCAAAAAGAAAATGGAGAGAGCATACATTACCAGCTTAATGACACACCTGAAAGCCCTGGAACAAAAAGAAGCTATTTCACCCAGGAGGAGTAGAAGGTGGGAAATCATCAAACTCAGGGCCGAAATCAATCAAGTAGAAACAAAGAGAACCATACAAAGAATCAACAAAACCAGGAGCTGGTTCTTTGAGAAAATCAACAAGATAGATAAACCCTTAGCCAGACTGACCAAAGGGCACAGAGAAAGTATCCAAATTAACAAACTTAGAAATGAAAAGGGAGATATAACAACGGAAACTGAGGAAATCCAAAAAATCATCAGATCCTACTACAAGAGCCTGTACTCAACACAACTGGAGAATCTGGAGGAAATGGACAATTTCCTTGACAGATACCAAATACCAAAATTAAATCAGGACCAACTAGACCATCTAAACAGTCCCATAATGCCTAAAGAAATAGAAGGAGTCATAGAAAGTCTTCCAACCAAAAAAAGCACAGGACCAGATGGTTTCAGTGCAGAATTCTATCAGACCTTCAAAGAAGAGTTAACACCAATACTCTTCAAACTATTCCACAAGATAGAAACAGAACAAACACTACCCAATTCCTTCTACGAAGCCACAATTACACTGATACCAAAACCACACAAAGATCCAACAAAGAAAGAGAACTTCAGACCAATTTCCCTTATGAACATCGATGCAAAAATACTCAATAAAATTCTTGCCAACCGAATCCAAGAACACATCAAAATGATCATCCACCATGATCAAGTAGGCTTTATCCCGGGAATGCAGGGTTGGTTCAATATACGGAAATCCATCAATGCAATCCACTACATAAACAAACTCAAAGAAAAAAAAACCACACGGTCATTTCATTGGATGCTGAAAAAGCATTTGACAAAATTCAGCATCCTTTCATGCTTAAAGTCTTGGAGAGAACAGGAATTCAAGGCCCATACCTAAACATAGTGAAAGCAATATACACCAAACCCATAGCCAGCATCAAACTAAATGGAGAGAAACTTGAAGCAATCCCACTGAAATCAGGGACCAGACAAGGCTGACCCCTTTCTCCTTATCTTTTCAATATTGTACTTGAGATACTAGCTCAGGCAATTCGACAACATAAGGAGGTCAAAGGAATACAAATCGGAAAGGAAGAAGTCAAACTATCATTATTTGCAGACGACATGATAGTCTACCTAAGTGACCCAAAAAACTCCGCTAGAGAGCTCCTACAGCTGATAAACAACTTCAGCAAAGTGGCAGGTTATAAAATCAACTCAAACAAATCAGTGGCCTTCCTATACTCAAAGGATAAGCAAGCTGAAAAAGAAATTAGGGAAATGACCCCCTTCACAATAGCCACAAACAGTATAAAGTATCTCGGGGTGACTCTTAGCAAACATGTGAAAGATCTGTATGACAAGAACTTCAAGACTCTGAAGAAGGAAATGGAAGAAGACATCAAAAAATGGGAAAACCTCCCATGCTCATGGTAGAATCAATATAGTTAAAATGGCCATTTTGCCAAAAGCAATATACAGATTCCACGCAATACCCATCAAAATCCCAACTCAATTCTCCACAGAGTTAGAAAGAGCAATTATCAAATTCATCTGGAACAACAAAAAACCCAGGATAGCTAAAACTATTCTCAGCAACAAAAGAAATTCTGGCGGAATCAGTATCCCTGACCTCAAGCAATACTACAGAGCAATAGTGTTAAAAACTGCATGGTATTGGTACAGTGACAGGCAGGAGGATCAATGGAACAGGATTGAAGATCCAGAAATGAACCCACACACCTATGGCCAGTTGATCCTCGACAAAGAGGCTGAAAACATCCAATGGAAAAAAGATAGTCTTTTCAACAAATGGTGCTGGTTCAACTGGAGGTCAGCATGCAGAAGAATGCAAATTGATCCATCCTTGTCTCCTTGTACTAAGCTCAAATCCAAATGGATCAAGGACCTCCACATAAAGCCAGACACTCTGAAGCTAATAGAAAAGAAACTGGGGAAGACCCTTGAGGACATCAGTACAGGGAGAAAGTTTATGAACTGAACACCAATAGCATATGCTCTAAGATCAAGAATTGACAAATGGGACCTCATAAAATTACAAAGTTTCTGTAAGGCAAAGGATTTGTCCATCAAGAGGACAAATTGGCAACCAACAAATTGGGAAAAGATCTTCACCAATCCTACATCAGATAGAGGGCTAATATCCAATATATATAAAGAACTCAAGAAGTTAGACTCCAGAAAACCAAACAACCCTATTAAAAAATGGGGTACAGAGTTAAACAAAGAATTCTCACCTGAAGAACTTCGGATGGTGGAGAAGCATCTTAAAAAATGCTCAACTTCATTAGTCATTAGGGAAATGCAAATCAAAACAACCCTGAGATTTAACCTTACAGCAGTCAGAATGGCTAAGATTAAAAATTCAGGAGACAGCAGGTGTTGGAGAGGGTGTGGAGAAAGAGGAACACTCCTCCACTGCTGGTGGGGTTGCAAATTGGTACAACCACTCTGGAAATCAGTCTGGCGGTTCCTCCAAAAACTGGGCACCTCACTTCCAGAAGATCCTTCTATACCACTCCTGGGCATATACCCAGAGGATTCCCCACCATGTAATAAGGATACATGCTCTACTATGTTCATAGCAGCCCTATTTATAATTGCCAGATGCTGGAAAGAACCCAGGTATCCCTCAACAGAAGAGTGGATGCAAAAAATGTGGTATATATACACAATGGAGTACTATTCAGCCATTAGAAACAATGAATTCATGAAATTCTTAGGCAAATGGATGGAGCTAGAGAACATCATACTAAGTGAAGTAACCCAGACTCAAAAGGTGAATCATGGTATGCACTCACTAATAAGTGGATATTAACCTAGAATACTGGAATACCCAAAACATAATCCACACATCAAATGAGGTACAAGAAGAAAGGAGGAGTGGCCCCTTGTTCTGGAAAGACTCAGTGAAGCAGTATTCGGCAAAACCAGAACGGGGAAGTGGGAAGGGGTGGGTGGGAGGACAGGGGAAGAGAAAGGGGCTTATGGCACTTTCGGGGAGTGGGGACCTAGAAAAGGGGAAATCATTTGAAATGTTAATAAAAAATTATACCGAATTAAAAAAACAGTAACAGTGGAAAAAAAAGAATGTATTTGAGAGGACTGAGGCTGAAGTGAGGTATGCAAATTAATTTTGCGATCCCTTAGCCATGGTATAGACATAATATACGAAGAAATTGTCTTGTTTTGGTTTATTTGGCTTACAAAGTTACAGTACATCAACATGGCAAGCTAAGTCAGATACAAGGCAGGAACTAAAGCAGAGGTCATGGAGGAACACTGCTTACTGACCTACTCTCCATGGACCACTCATCTTGCTATCTTATACACCTCAGGACCACCAGCCTAGGAGTAGCATCATCCACAACCACAATGGCCCTCCTACATCAATCACTAAACCCTCCCAAAAAAATGATCTCATAGACTCGTCTACAAGGCTATGCTTCGGATAGCCTCGAGGACTTTTTTCAATTATGGTTTGCTCCTCTCAGATAGTGCTAGCTAGCTTGTGTTGAGCTGACAACAAACCAACCAGGACACATATATTATAGATCACACACACACACACACACACACACACACACGCGCGCGCGCGCGCGCACACACACACACACACACACACACACACACACCATAAGTTATATGAAAATGCACACACAATGTAAAGAGTATACAGTATTGCAATTTAAACGTGAAATGTCTCCTATAAGCTCATGTGTTTGAACAGAGTGCCCCCAGATGGTGGCACCATTTGGTAAGAGTGTAGAAGCTCTAGGAGGAAAAGGCTTACTGGAGGAAGTTGGTTACTAGGTTAGACCTTGAGGCTCTTGGAGCGCAGTCTCACTTCCAGTGTGCTCTCTCTCTCTCTCTCTCTCTCTCTCTCTCTCTCTCTCTCTCTCTCTCTCTCTCTCTCTCTCTCTCTCTCCTGTGTGTGAATGCAATGTGACCAGTCAGCCTCCTGCCCTTACAGCCATGCCTTCCCTACTATGACAGGATAAACTCTTTAACTGTGAGCCAGAGAAGCCCCTTCTCTCTTAAATTGTACCAGGCATTTAATTGGTCAGAGCAGTGAGAAAAATAATTAAAGAATAGTGTGCCTAGGACAACCAGAACTCGGAAAGATAAAGACTATTTGGAAAGCCTGAGCTGTACAGTGTTGCAGTCAATGGCCACAGCTTCATCAGAGAAACTAGCATTTGTCATTTTTCATCTCTCAAGGAGAAGTTATCAGGCCTCAAGGAACAGATCAAACTAACCACACACCATCTGTTTATGATCCTGCATGCTGGTCTGCTCCTTACCCCTCCCCAGTAAGAAAGCCATAAAAGGGCAGATAGCACTTTGAAGGCCGTAGAGCAGTGGTTCTCAACCAGCAGTGGTTCTCAACCTGTGGGCTGTGACCCCTTTGGGGCTCACCTATCAGTTATTTGCATTCTTCATAACGGTAGCAGAATTACAATGATGAAATAGCAGCGAAAATAATTTTATGGTTGGGGGTCACCACAGCATGAGGAACTCTATCAGAGAGTCCCAGCATTGGGAAGGTTGAGAAGCACTGTTGTAGAGGACAGTTTGCTTGCTGAGGAGAGGTTTGAGCTGGAAATGACAAAGAGTGCTTGTAGTTGGGTCACTGTATGTGACAGCCCATAGGAGGAAATGGCCACATGTCTTGGAGAGGGCCCAAGTCCTCACCCATTGTGCCCTTTGATGTTTCTGTCCACAGCTCCTTCTCTGACTGTTCTCTCATCAGCAGAGAGGGTCTAGAGACTACTCACTTGTTCAGTGTTCATTTCATGTTTTTAATTTTTACCTGCAAATCCCTCCTGCAATGCTACATTATCCTTAGGTTTCCTGGACTTCCTCATTCTGCCTTTGACTCCTAAAAGAACCTCCTTTGCGTTAGTGCCAGAATTGACAAATTTCATCTACCTTTGCATCGTTGTCAATTCCTGGCTTTCTCAGAGCTTCAAAGGCAGCTCCAGGATCCATCATGGTGACTTACCAAACAGCTCCTTTGCTCCTTGGACACTTTTAGTAGGTGCTTCTATAAAGTTCACCTGGAGACCAGTGAAGCCTTAGAAAAAGAAAATCATGGGCTCTCAAAACTTACTGTTTTTGAAATAGCATTTAACATTTTTAAATAGCTTTTGCAATACCCATCAGCAGTATCTTGAGCATACTATTATCAGGGAGGATGCAGTGCCTTTCTAGAGGGCTCTTCATATCCCACATTATTAGGAGTGGAATAAACAGTTCAGTGCTAGGAGATACATAGGAAAAATATAATTTTTTTGCAGTGACCTGGACTAGCAGGTCTTCTTCAATGACAGGGTCCTGAGACAGAGGACGAGGAGAGTAGAAGATACAGAGGATAGAAGATAAGAAAGTTTGAGATCTAGAGGTCTTGCATAAGCTATATCTTATGCCAAGTAAGCTTATTAAGAGGTACAGCATTTTATATACTATTTCGAGGAGCTAAATGGGACAAAGTCAGCAGAAACTACTGTACTGTGGGGCAAAATCAGAAAGAAGCTAATCAAACAATGTTGCATAAAGGGAACACATGGTGTCTCAAAAGTATTACAGCCAGAGCACACAGAGGCCTTGGGACACATAGCCAGAGCCCCTAAAAGGTGGGAAGCATTGTGTTCTGAGGATCTGAAGCCACAGGTTCCTCCAGGGCTATTACCTGCTCTGTCAAGCATATTCCTGGTTTCTGAAGGAACTTAGCTCCTTCTCTATTCATCAGGTCCTTGGGGGGAAAGTTCCAAATCCTTGACTCCAGTCTATTCCTGGTTCTGCCAAGCATATTTCTCGTTTTGAGAAAGAACTGTTCCTTCTCCATGCATCAGGGCTTTGGGGAAAACCTTGGTTGAACAGTCCAGTCCTCAACAAGATTGTCAATGACTTTCCAATTCAAAAGTGAGATGAAACTTTGCAGATGCCACTGTCCACCATGGTGGTCCCCTACTAGGCGTGGTCAACCCCACAGCATTGTTGACATTGCTATTGGATAGTCTTTGGACTGTGTCTTCTTTGAACTGTTTGCAAAGTTCCAGACAGCAAAAAACATCTGTTTTCTGAACACTTGGGAGAAAGGATTTGGTTATAATATTTACCACATTCACAATTATTCTTGGTATCATGTGCTTATGTGCTTAGGTGGTGAACTCACAATCTTAGGGACACTGGGCACAAGAAATCTAAGGGTGAGAATATATTGAAGCATATAGGGTCTGGCATCTTGTCTTGGCAAAGGCGTAGGCAAAAAAAAAATGGTTCCCAGGTTTGCATTTTCTCTGTCAAGATGGATGGATAGTAAATATGTGGTCTTTGATACAGATATTATAGATACCGTGTAACACTTGGGTCCAGGAATGGCGAAAGGAAGAAAATCTCCACTACAGATTACCATGGACCACTCTAAAGAATTTGACTTATATGCATCTTACCCACCAGACCACTCCTCTGTAGCTCAGGCGAATGCACCCACCCATGTGCTCACAATCCCCTAGAAGCTTTATGCTCTTCACTAGGCTCCGATTTTTCCATCCAGCTGAATGTCAGAATTATATGTATCATTATGAGAAAACCTAAATGACAACACCTCTAATGAAAGTGAGATGGATATGATTTGATACACAAAAACTTGCAAAATCTCATGTGGTGTCAGAAATGATGTTTATTGTAAATAAAGTGTGAGAAACTGGGTTTGAATTTTATTTTTCCATCTATATCCCTTTAGGTAGTCTGGATTGGCTGGCCATTGGTGAAGGTTACATCTTTTGGGGAGTGAGAAGGAATTGGAGTTGCAGATGTGACAGGCTCTAGTGCTTGGATTATGAGAGGGACATGCCCACAAACTCAGACAGGGCAGGTGATGATGATCTTGCCTGTGTTTGGTTTGGTTTTGTTTTCAGCGGATTGTAAGTTGAAATTTAATTCAGGTAGTGAGTGAATAAGCCCAGCAGCTACTGAGATATCTAAAGCTCATCCTGTATCTTGCCTGAGGTGCTAAGAATTTTTGGTTGTCCTGGAGTTGTCTGGGGTTGACCTTGGTGTTGCTTTTGTGCCTTCCCAACTCCAGGAGCACAGAAATCCTCCAGGGTCACCAGGAGAAATGGGGGATGGCTGGGGGAGAATGCCGAGTTAGATAGGGCAAGGAGGTAGCCAACCTGGATGGCAAGGGAAAGATGAGTGGCAACCTCAAATCCCATGAAGATGTCATGAAAGGAGACCCATGGGATAGACCAAGGTCTTCAGTGATTATCTTTTCCACTCCAACCCACAACTCTTCCCTTTTAACCTACAAAGCTAAAGTGGTACCAGCTTCTAACTTCTGTTATATCATAATTTAGTCTCCTAACACATATAGCAAGACACATAAAGGGAAACCTCCAAAGAGACAACCTTACACTGTATCCCAAAGAAGTTTACTCTCTAAACTTCTATGGCTGTTTAAAACAGCTAGATATTTAATCACCTAAATCCACTCCCTCCACAACTAGCTGGAGGAGTGTCAAACTACATTTCCTAACTCAGAAATGTGCTTGCTTTTATTCAACCATGTGTTCTACAGGAAATCATTGTCACCTGCCCTTTGATTGCAGTCATTTGCACGGTAATGATTAAGCAGTCTCTAAACAGTCAATTGGGTAACAAACCTGGTCTAGCTATATCCTTTCAGAATAACCAGTGTGGAAGGCAGCCAAATGTTGAATATCACTTAGAGAGAGATTAATTTTTAACCAACCCTATTTATTCTCTTGACATTTGAAAGCAAAGTTACCTCTGTTTATATAATTTAAGTAAAGCTCAAATACAGATATTTGGCAAGTCTTACTAAAAGGCCTAAAGAACTGTCATAAGAGAAAAAGTCCTACTCCTTTTGTAGGACTTCCAGTTTGAATGAACACCACAGGGAAATTAGTTAGCCATTAAAATCAGCGACTGGGGAGATGGTTTAGTGGATAAAGTGCTTAGTGTCCAAGTGTGAGGACTAGAGTTAGATCCCTAGAACCCAACTGAAGCTGCATACAATGACACTCACCTTTAATCCCAGCATTCCCATGGCAAGATAGGAGGCAGAGCAAGGAGCAAGCCGGAAAGTCCAAGCACCACCTAGGAGGATGAGAGCACAAACCCAAGGCTATCCTCTAACTCCTGCCTGTATCGACAATCATGCGTAAACAACGTCCATGCACAGTAGTGACAATCATGCGTAAACAACGCCCCGTGCACAGTATCGACAATCATGCAGAAACAACCCCCCATGCACAATTAAATCAAAGTAAGTTTATAGATATAACATTTCTCCATAAGAATTAAATCAGAAATGCCAGTGAAGTTAACAGTGCGAAATGATTTGAGAGTCAGAAGGCATTTTATATAAGAGAGAGAATCCTCACTGAAAAATAGGGTTACTGACAATTTTCTTATGGACTGGGGAAAACTGATAGAGGATAGAGCCTTAAGTATTGCATGAACTTTCTGCTGTTCGTTTTTCTTTTGTTTCCAAGGGGAATTGATATGGCTTTTAATATGAACCAGAATTATAGCAGGATACTAAAAATAAGCCCCAGCCAGAGGATGGTAGAAGCAGATAGACTCTTGAATTCCCTCACATCAGAAGGACACATATAGCTCTCTGTCACCTTGTCATGAAAGAGATAAAAGGACACAAACACACTGAGTTATGATAGCAAATGAGGAAATTCAACCATAATATAAATATTAGGAAACTGCATATGGTGCTTGCTTTGGGCTGGGTACCAGGAAAATGAGGAAAAGTGAAAGCAATACCCTCAAAGATTGATGGGAACAATAAACACACACAACAAAAGAAAAATTGACTCAATGCATTGAGAGATGTGATTGGATAAGGAAAAGGGAGGGATTGGGGAGCGATGGAATGTGGATCCTGATGAACAAGAGGTGCAGTGGAGGGGAGGCATTTTGAGAAAGAGAGGCATAGGAAGAGGCTAGTGATTGGTTTGTATCGGTATGTAGTTGTTAACGAAGGTAGGGCAGAAGAGAGTGTGAAGAGATAAAAGTGGGAATGAAGGTGGACTCACAGCTTCTTTCTAATGTCTATTCTTTACTAGCTGACAGCTCTTTATTTTCAAGCTTGAAAGATTTGTTTCAGATCTTGATTTTGCTCATTTTTTTTCTGATTTGTCTGCACTCTGTACAAGCTATCTGTGGATTCCCACTCCATCTTTGGTGTAGTATCTTTCATTTCTTCGAACTCTTCTTCTTTGTGGTGTCAGCCCCAGGCTTCACCAGGAGAAGTCTCCTTTCCACACAATCCTGTGTCCTCTCCCAAGATTGGACAGCCATGATCACCTACTCCATGGACAAACCAAGCAAAACAGGGGCTAACCAGCCTTTGTTATGCCATTCTGTGTCTGGGGTGAAGGATGGCATAAAACAGCTCTCTAAACAGTTGGGAGTCTGTCAGGTGCTGTGTTTTCCACCACAGGAAAGAAGGTGAAGCAATGATAGCAAGAAGAAGAAGGAGGAGAAGGAGGAGGAAGGAGGAAGAGGAGGAGGAGAAGGAGGAGGAGAAAGGAGGAGGAGGAGAAGGAGGAGGAGGAAGGAGGAGGAGGAGAAAGAGAAGGAGGGAGGAGGAGGAGAAGGAGGAGGAGGAGGAGGAGCCAAATTAGTTTTGATAAAGCTTGAGAACCTGGTTCTAGTTTTCCTTGAGTCTAATTAGACCCCTCCCCTCTGTGTTTTGGTTGTCCATCTTTTCTTTCAATGACCTGGGCATAGGTAGCATTTCACCAGGAAGCTCACTACTCAAGATAGTTTGAAAGGGGAAGATTTCACGTACAGAGAAACTCCCATTATTTCACTCAAAGATTTTTTTAAAGATGAATTTTAAGTTCATTTATAGTTGTTTGTTCTTGTAATAACAAGTATTGATTTTTTTCTCTAGATATAGCTTTTGATGGACAGTGCTGCCATTACAGTTTTTCAATTTGTCAGTTGCTTCCTTCATTTTCCTTTTCCATTTGCTCTGTGGGGATTTGAATCAAAATCCCCACCCCCATCCCATGCTCATCTATTTGAATATTGGATTCCCAGTTGTGGAATTGTTTGGAAAGGATTAGGAGGTGTGGCCTTTTTGGAGAAGGCATGCCACTGGGGGAAGCCCTTGAGGTTTCAAAAGCCAAGGCCACTGCCAATTATATTCTTTCTGCCTCATGAGTGTGGATCATATGTAAATTCTTAGCTACTGCTCCAGTACCAAGCTTGCTTGCCATAATTGTCTTGGATTTTAATCCTCCAGAGCTATGGACTCCAGGTTAAATGCTTTTATTAGATGCCTTGGACATGTTGCTGTACCAACAGAAACATAACAAAAACATACTCTATCACCATCTTAGGTGATGAATCTTACTTAGCCTGTCTATAGTGATGTGTATGTCAGTACACATGTCATACCAACCACATACCAGATAGTATTAGTTCTTGTAGTCCTCATGAAACTCTTCTGAGGTAAGCATTATCTCTATGTTTCCTTCATAGATGGGGAAACTGAGACACAGAAAACTTGACTCACACAGAAGGTATATGCCATTGCTGAGATTTTTAACATGGGAATGTGTGGCTCTGAGATCACAGTCTGAGAACAGCTGAGCCTAAACTCTTCTTTATGGCAAGGGCCATTCTAGAAGCCATCAGCAATTGAGAAAGCTAGAGATTACAACAAGAAACTGCAAACCAGGCCTTAGAATACTAGCTTCTAGCAAAAACTCCCATGAGTCAGATCGACATCTCCAGGCAAAGAATATATGACCACAATTTTATAGGTCAATATTGCCTCATCTCCAGACCTCTTAGTCCTAGTCACCTGTCTTCCACTCAGGTCTAGGATGGTTTTGACCCGTCTTAGAGTAAGAGCTGAGCAGAAAGCAAGAAAAAGAGTCTTACATTTCTGTAGTTTGACAGACAGTAAACCATGTTATACATCTAACCTTCGTTGCTGTCTCATGGTCTATCAAAGATCACAAAAACTAAGCCAAAGTTTCAACCTTGTCATTTTTGCCATAGCCTTTCCTTAAATATCTAAATGATTTTGTTGTTGACGTTTTAAAGCCATTTTAAAGGGGTGGAAAGAAGCCATGAGGTACAGGAACACTGCGTGAGACTCGGTGTTCTAGCGCTCTGTAGAATCACCCCATGGAGGCTCTTCTTTGCCCCGTAAATGAAAAGCAGACCTGAACCCTCTTCATCAACTTCCCCTCTATTTGTCTGACTTATCATCTTTGGGGATTAATGAAAAGCATGCAAATCAGAGCCCATGGGTCCACTGTCTGTCTATTACCCTCTCTGTCCTCTCCTCCACATCCCCTGTCTTCTCCTTTCCTCACTCTGCAGTAAGGGCTAATATGGTGGGCTTCTCTGCCCTGTCTCTCTTCTGGCCATGGACTTGCCACACACACCCTTTATCCTGTAACGCTCCTGCAGAGCGCTGTAGTCCCTCAAATGTCCATTGCATATGGATGACCTCATTCAAGTTCATCCACATGATGACTCACCATGGTAGGCAATGCTATCCCATTGTATATGTGAGGGACATGAGATTTAGGGGGATTTAGCAAAGTGTTCAAAGCAAGATAATAAGTGACAGTGGAAAAACCCTGCTTTGAGGGCAGACAAGGTATACCTTATTTTATAAAATTAACTTCTCATCTATCCTGTCTGCTTAAGTCTTTGATTCTTCCAAAGGAGGAGAGACTTCTTAGGAAGGCAGATGGGATAGAAAGGTGGAATGCTGAGCTGGGCCCTGTGGAGGCAGATTTTGGCCAAGGAGAGTGAAAGACAAGGAGGGGGGCTGGAGAGATGGCTCTGTGGTTAAGAGCACTGACTGTTCTTCCAGAGGATGTTGATTTTCTATCTGCAACATTTTATCTCCTCAGTCAGAGAAGTTCTAATCAGTCAGCCAGCTGCAGAAGCATCAACAGAGGAGCCGCTTTCCTAGAGACCTTCAGAGGTTCCCAAGCCTGAGGGTGGATTCATGGTGGCCTGTTGTTTATCCTTCAACCTCTCCTTTCCATTCACAACTGTGCTCCTTCTCCCAGGCTCTTGCTGACCTCAGGTGAAGGTAGAAGAAAACAAACTCCCCTCAAGTCATTTTGTATCTTTTTTTGGTTTTTGAGACAGGGTTTCTCTGTATAGCCCTGGCTGTCCTGGAACTCACTCTGTAGACCAGGCTGGCCTCAAACTCAGAAGGTCATTTGTATCTTATAGGAATCTTATGTATCTGTGATCATGACTCAGGATATGAAGCAGAACTGGTGTTATAGCTTCGTCTTCTCAAGTTGAAAAAGACATAAATGCTCTGAGATTTGGGTGTTTATCTGCACTATGAGACCCTGCTGGCCATTTCTGGAAGCCTATATCCATAATTATGTGCTATGGGTACCCATTTTTTTTAAAAAAAAAATTAATTCTCAGCTTCACATTTAATGCCTTCTTTGGCATTTGAGAGTTCTGGGTTAAGGCTGAGTGGAACTCCTAAGCCTGCTGCTGGTCACAGGCGGCTAACTCTCTTAATTAGCAGAGGACCATTGCATTGTATAAACGCCACCACTCTGTGCTCTGCAATGACTAACCGCTCCATTTCAGACTGTTTACTTAAGAGGGGGGCTTTCATCTACAATCAATGTTTCTGGGCATTGAACCTACTTTATTCTGAGAGACAAAGAAGGCTAGCGTGGGCCTGACCCCCTATTCCTCTCCTTCTCATCGGTCTATCCCCCCCATTCCAGACACCAAGTCTTTGTGCTGGGGTGACTCAGCACCAGATCTCATCTAGCCATTAATGTGTACAATCTTGATAAGTTTATGTCTCTCCTCTAAGTTTATTTCCTCTCTGGAAGGTTAACTGTTGACACTGGTGCTTTCTACCTCGGGTGGTCCATGTTAAGGAAAATGAAATGTCTCTTTCCTTAGGAAATTCAAGCCCCAAACCACAGCACAAGACAGATATCAGACTAAAGAACATGCTTGAGTCTCCAGCTGCTGCTCACTTGATAGCTATCTCTTACTGTAGTGAAGCAAGAAGACACATAGGTGAGATGCAGTATCAGATTTTTTTACAGGACTAATGAAATGGCGCTTCAGATGAAAACACGCTTGTCTTGTCTCCAAGCCTATCTGAATTTGATCCCTGAAACCAACATGGTGGAAGGAGGGAAGAGACTCTCCCAAATTGACCTTTGACCCCCACATGAGTACCATTACATGTAAATACACACACACACACACACACACACACACACACACACCACTATTTACAGAACAATGTTCAGAAAATTGGTAAAGGTCAAGGGCATAGTTAACAAAACCTTGTCAACAACCAAGCAAGCCTATTCACATATGTATAACACACACATTGCTACAATTTTAGTTTTAGGGAGACTGTTAGGTACCTATTTTGGGACAAGTGAGCTACATGCTATGGCTGAATTGGTTTCTGGATTGCTATGTATCTGTTAAGAAAGGAAACCTGATTACTTTTGAGGTGTGTGGAAAGTTAGAGGAAGAGGAGAACTCAGCAGCGATGCTATGTGTCATGTACATGGGCCAGAGCTACCCATGGACAGAGGAAAGACTGCAAGAAATATAGCTGGATGACATGTCTGATGGGACAGAGAATGACTCTGTATTTCCTACCCTTCAGAAACTTCAGAGATTGGGTATGGTGCTGCACAGTTCTATCCAAGTATTCAGGAATTAAAGGAGGAGAACTTCACAAGTTCAAGACTGGCCTAACTTATGTAATGAGACCCCCTCCCCAACCCCAATCTCAAAAAAAATCTATCTATATCTATATCTATGTCTCTCTCTATATGTACACACACACACACACACACACACACACACACATATAAAATCAATGGATGTTTGAGAGTGCTGTATTTGGGGGAATATAGAAGAGAGACTGATCTCACTTGGTTTGTGGCTGGATATCAGGGCCCTTCTACTTAGACACCTGCTTAAGTTTCATAGCCTGACTGATAGCTCTCCTCGTTTCTATTTGGGCCTGCCCCCCTCTTAAATAAATGCAGTATGTATTTTTTTCCTTTGAAATGTCTTACTTTTCTACTTCCCTGTATTCCAGTCATTTCTTCAAAGGTGACTTTCAATGTCACCTCCTTTCTGTCACTTTTGCTCATCAGTGACCAAGTTTCAGGGGTTCTGTTTAAGCTTCAAAGAGCAGCTGCCCCCACTCTGGAGGTCTCTTGTGTCCTTCCTTCTACCTCTCTCCTATCCGAAAAGTCCTGCAGGAGGTCACTCCTGCATGCTCAACACCCGTGTCTCTGCTGGGCATTCAGAATTTTCAGCATTTGTCCAATTGATATATTATTAGGGCAGTAGAGACAAACACTTCTCCAAAGACAACGTTGGTTTTAAAATTTACCCCAGGCATCATTTCCCTATTCAATTTCATGCTTCTTTGGAAACAGTGTATTTTTTGCGGATGTTATCAGTGTTAGAAGGCATACTGCCTTCAAATCTGGCCTGGGGCGTGACCAGCCTTCCAATCTCACCTCATCAGGGCATCTACTGTGGAACATCCCCTCCAGGGATCCCAGTGGCTGACTGGAAAAAACGACTCCTCAAGTACCCTGTGTTCTTATTTTCCCAGCATACACAGATGAAATCATTAGAAATCTTCTTAAGACCCCATTTTGAAGGTGTGAATAAGGCCCTCGAGAGGACTCTAATAAATGCTGACAGTAGTCATGTCCTCAGGAAGGCAGAGCTGGAATACCTCCCCGGCTTCTCTCCATTCCTGAGCCAAGCTCTGTGCTGGAGCTGTGTGCCAGTGCCCTGGAGGGACGGTAGCCTTGGGCATTTCTGGGTGCCTTTCCTTAGGCCCTCTTCTACAGCCCTAGCCAGGGTGCCTGGGAGCTCAGTGGCGCGGCCTTGGCATGCTAAGTGGCTGCACTGGGACGCCTTTGTTTCTGAGGCCGGTGGTCCTCTGCATCCAAATGGGTCGCTTGCTCACCAGCTCCTCACCAGCGCCCCTCGGCGCTGTATCCCTGATACCTGGGGACCCCACTAGGGCGGATAGGGAGTGCGCCGAGACCTCCAGCCCGGGCACCTGCGCGGGCCCGAGGAGGGTCCCGCTGCCCGCTGCCCCAAGTCTCGCGGTGCTACGGCTCGGACCCGGGAGCCGCGGGCCCGGCACCCTAGCCGCACCACAAAGGCTGAACCCGGAGGAGGCCCGGGAAGGGAGGAGCGCGGGTGCGCGCAGAGGAACGGGGAGCGCGCGGGGCGCGGGGAGCAGCGCGGGCAGGAGCGCGGGGCGCTCTCAGAGCGCGGGAGCGCGGGGAGCACCGCCCGCACCTTCCTTTGTGTGGCGCGGCCGTGGCGGCGCTGGCCCGCGCCGGGTCCCCGTGCCCGTCCCCGCCCCCGCTCCCGCCCCCGCCCCCGCCCGGCGCTCCGGTCCCTTCCCGGCAAGATGGCAACCCCAGCCGCCGTCAACCCTCCGGGTGAGTAGCGGCCGAGCCTCTGGCCGAGCCTGAGACGCGCAGCCCCGGGGTGGGGAGTGGCCGCTGCCCCGCAGCATCAGCACCGGCCGTGGCATCCTCATTCTCGAATGGTGCTCAACCTGGTTCTGACGGCGCCCGCCGCTGCTGGCTGTGACTAGATGCTTGCCCGCGGGCTCCAGAGCCACAGGGGCCAGCGGATGCCAGGTGACGCGCTGAGCGAGAGAAAAGTTTGGAGCGGGTATTCAACAGGGCAGAACTCCTGGGACTCTTTCGCCTGTCGGCCCCGCCTCCCCCGCGCTGGTCTTTGGCGGGGTTTACACCTGGCCACCATGTATCCCAGTCCTTAATGGACAGGAAAAGCCTAACTGGTAATAATGGCCTGGAGCAGACCTGTCCCTCCCGGACTGTCTGATGTTTCTGAAGGTACAGCCTTGACCTTTGGGCTTGTGCTGTCAGATTAGAAAAAAAAATTGAAGGAGTTCAGGAATGAGTGGGAGTGTTAGGCTCCTGTTGAGATGTGGCGGGGGAGCCCTATTGTCGTTGGCAAAGTTCCCTGTGGTATCATGCAAGGCTGAGAGGATAGACATGTGACTGCCTTCCCGCTCCCAAGTTTTAGGTTTTGTGCTGTATGCTGTGGTTCTGGAGAATCATAGGTCCCTGTAGATCGAGGCAGGGACAGTCAAATAGCTCAGATGCAGGGGTAAGCTCAGTGGAAGAAGTCTCATGTTGGGGTGCGGACCCAGGTCAGGTGGGGTGAACTACCAGAGTGCTTATGAAAGAAAAATGTCTTCGAAGTAAGTTATGAGTGGAAGATCCCCTCCATCCATGTTGGTCAGGGAAGGTTGGGGGGACACTGAACACTTTGGCTGGAACTTGCAGAAGATACAGTTTGAAAAGGCAGATTCACAGGCTGAGAGGCAGTGCAGGCATAAGCCGTGAAGTCATCATGGGCACGCTCTAAGCATGCACTCAGAGCCAATGACTGAGGTGTGAGAGGGAACAGACGGACCTGGCATTAAGTTGCATTGATGTGGCCAGGTCCAAAGGGCCTTGAAAGACATGGACTGTGGCTTCCTCTTCCCATATTAAGAAAGGAGCCTCATGATCACTGCTTTCCTGTAAGGTTGGTTTGTCAGCTATGCTGAGGTAACACAGAAGATAGTAAGATAGTAAGACTAGAAACAGGGACTGCATTGGCAAGAGGCAGGTGCTGGAGGTCAGACTTAGTTGTAGTGGCCTGAACAGAGGAGAAGGGAAATACCAGGAAGCAGACAAAGTATGGGATCTGGCCTTCATTCGATTTGGGGTGAAGGCAAATGAGGAAAGCCAGAATAGACAGAGGCAGGTGCCTGCGGGGACAAGGGGGTGATGAACCTTTCTAATTCCAGGGAAGGAGGCTCACTAACTAAATCAGGCAGTTCTAGAAGAGGCGACGTGTAGTCTCTGTCTGGAACACTGAGTGGGTAGATGGCTGGCTTGGAAACACAGCTGTGTCATTTGTTTACCACTTTCGACCTATTCTCATACTTAGAAATCAATAGAAAATTAATACCTTAACTGTAATGAGACTAGAAAAGGCAAAGGAAAATAATGAATGGTTGAGTCCAGAATCTATTGGGGAAAAGCATAAGCTCTTAGGTGACTTATGTAACTCATCTACCATTACATCACTGTTGCAAACCACTTCGTCCATTCCATTGTTCTCTATGCTATACAGACCTTGGGACATGGAAGGAGTGCTGTTGGTCACTACTTGGCCAACTTAATACATTGTGATATCCAGATCTTTCCTCAGTTGACAGACAAAAATACCAGAGATCCTGAGCATTGTGAGAATCTCTCAAGGAACATTTCTTGCTGTGATTAACTATTCTATCATCCGCTATCATTTTTTTAACCGGTCCTCTATGGTGGCTTTTGGGTCTGTGGGATGTCTTACTCTTGTTCCGTGTGAGTATTTAGCTTCTTTGGCACAGCAGGGCTAGTCTCAAGGGTTAAGCATGTGAACCAGAGAGAGATATTTCAGATTGTGTGAGAAATTTGCACTGGGATAGCTGCTCACTCCCTTGAGCAGAAGTCATGCAATCGTTCTTTGTTTTGGTTTATTTGTTTTTTGTTTGTTGTTTTGTTTTGTTTTCTTTCCTACTTCCACCCTCCCTGTAGATTTTGCTTTGCACAGAATGAGAGAGCTTGGTAAGCACAGCTAGATGGACCGAGAGGCCGCAGGATTGGTTTCTGCAGCTGATATGTACTCAGAATACCATGGCCTCCTCCCACACCAACCAGCTGACCCCTGCACTCCTGCTGAACACTTATTTACAAAGACACTGTGATGTGGTACAGTAGTAGCCATCCTGGGGCCCCGGTAATGCCGATGAAGCTGGCTCTTTTCACCTGTCACTCCTTTGCTTCAAACCCTTGCTCTGGTTCTTCTAGGCCTTCTGCTTGAGATTTAGGTTGGCATCCTACCCGTTACACTATGGGAACAGAGGTCTTTGGAGGAAGGAGGTGGCTCTCTGGTAATTCCATAGTTCTGGCAACTTCTGAGTCCTCACACTGACCCCCTGCTCTTGTATTGGCTGAATTTTCTCCATTGTTTCTTATCAGGGATGATATATTCATCCCCTGTAGTCGAGAAGGGAGTTTTAGAGCTGTGTGTGTGTGGAGTTTCAGAGGAGGGTGTTGTTCTACCATGTTAGATGGTATTTGAGCATTTCTGATTATTATGAAGTTGTTTAGGTTTGAATTAGCCACATGCAACTGGGGTGTTTGCTCCTGATAAGGCACAGTCTGAAAGGAGCTAGTATCATGGGTCCATTGTAACTTCAGTGCAAAGAAGTCAGACCCACACTCACTCAGAACAGTCTTTGGCATTACATATTCTCCGAAATGAGTTTTTCAGAGTACCTAATGAGACGTGTGATGGTTAATCTCTATTCTAGATGGAGTTAGACCCATCTAGGAAACATATCTGAGCATATCTGTAAAGGTGTATCTAGAAAGGCTTCACTGACGAGAGAAGACTCACCCTGAAGTGGGCAGTCGTCCTATGGGCAGGGGTCCTGAACTGAATAAAAAGGAGGAGTGAGCTGAGTACCAGCGTTCACTTCCCTCTGCCTCCTGACTGAAGATGCAACATGGCCAGCTGCTTCAAGCTCCTGACCCGTATCTTCCCCGTCAGGATGGACTGCATCTTGTAAAAGTTGCGTTCGTCGAAGCAAGAAAGGGGACTAATAAGCTTGTGCACAGTAAAGGACTTCAGAGGTGTGTTCTAAGGAGATTTGGAATTCTACTTCCCCTCTAGATTCTGGTCTTTTTGTTATTAATTACAGAGAATGGCAAGGTTGTCTGGATAGCTTACAGTAGATGAGAGGGTGTTTGGCACAGTTCGGCATTCTATTATTGAATATCTTTGTCAAACCTTCTTGAGGATGCAGAGTAATGAGAAGATGAGGAAGAATGTCCCTTGACTCTAGGGAGGTCATAGTCTCAGAGAGGAGGGATATAAACTGACTTAGTTTTTGAATAGGGGAAATAATGGGGTTAGAAAGCTGGCTCTATGGGTAAGAGTGCTTGATGTGCAGATGTGAACATCTACGTTCAAATGCACACATGGAAAAACATGGTGGGAGGTTAAGGGGACAAAAAGGGACATTTCTGGGGCTTGCTGGCTGCTAACTGAACTTCAGGTTTAGTGAGAGATTCTGCATTAAGAGAACAGGTAGAAAGTGATAGAACAGGACACTTGAAATCCTCCTCTAACCTCAGTGTGCACGAATAGATACGCACGTGAACATGCATGTGAACATACAAACACAAACGTGTATGCATGTGTGTGCACACACACATATACACACAAAATAAAAATTAAAAACCACAGTGGGATATATATAATTTTTTTTTTCCAGAAACCAGGCCTTGCAAAGGGACACATTGACTTACAGAGAATGTTAGACGGGTCATTTGAACTGATGATGGAGGGTAAGCATAGATGTATTTGTGAATGTGTATGGATTCTTAAACCATTGTCTCCTCAGTGCTCTTGGGAATCCTGCCGGGCAGAGGAGAATATACAGTGGATTTAGATCTTTTGACAGGTGCATACTGTGCTTGCAAATTTTCCTCCCTCAGGTAAAGTTGGAACACCAAAATAGCTGTGCTGGTAAATTATGTCAATGTGATGAAGAAATGATACCCTGATGTAAACAACTAATGGACCTGATCTAGATGGAAGGATTGACCAAAGCTCTGTGAAGTCAGAGAAGGTCTATGTGAGGAACTGAGCTTTAAATGAGGCTCTGGAGAATGAAGAACCTCAAGAAGAGCACTCCCACCCTCCTGCCCTGACATGGAGAGGCTACTGTGCAGACCCTGTGATGAGGAAGAACTTGGTTGATTGGAGCAACCAGAAAGGGCAGTGTTGCCAGGCAGTGATGAACCAGGACAGAAATAACACGAGAGTCTGGAAGGCTGTGAGAAGGCAGGCCCACAGAAGGCCTTGGATATTGCGTTCAGATTCCAATTTGATCTAAAGGTAGCACAAAGCTTTTGAAGGTCATTGAGCAGAGTAGAGGTATGATACCTGATACCATAGTACACATACTCAGGTGCTCAATCTTGGATGCCATGGGAGAGCAGATGGAAGTCTTCTGTAAAAGGTGCAGACTGGGGCAAGAAATGTATGTGTACACAGCAGGAACATTGTCCTGAACAACTCCAGGCAACTCCAGGCCCTACTTACATCCTTGCCCTTCCTTGCAGTTGACTAAAGCATGTCCTCCTTGGGGCAGAATCATCCTGACTTTAGGTAATGTGTTGGGGGCTAAGTGAAAGGTAAGGCCCAGGCTTCTGTTCTAGGCGCTGGGATGATGGAGGTGTTGAGGCCAATGGGCCATCCTGGAGAATTCAGGATGAGACATTTGAGTTGAGAAGACCAGTAGAGATATAAGATAGGTCTAGATATCTGGGCTGAAGATATAAAGAGACATTAGGTAAAGTAGCACAAGGACCCAGATGTGCTTCATGGGGTAAGAGGGGTCACACAACAGATTATTTGTGCTAAATACTTAATTCCCAAGCAGGACTTCTGGTCACTGCTGTGTTATGTTTTGTGAGATACAATGTGGTTCAAAGTCAAAGGGAGATGGTTTCTTCAACTTCCTAGAACCACAGATTCATTCATTTCCATGTGCATATATGGTCTACAACCTGTGCTACTACTGTGTGTTACAAGCAAGGGGTGACAGTAGTTTAGAATCTCTAGAAGAGTATGCTGTGTGACAAGGCCATAAGGTTGCCAGAGCTGTGTGTTCTTCCTTGAAGGGCACTGATATGAACTCGTCAGGCTGGAAGACAGGTGCTTTGTGGGACTTTGTGTGTCAAGGATAAATGCCATTTCCCATTTCTTATTAAGATTCTTCTAGCAAGATGGCTGCTTCCGTGTCTGGGCCTCTCTTGGAGTGATGGATTGCTCCTCTTTTCTTCGATACCCCCTCCTTTCTTCACATCGGGTCATTTTCCTGTTCTAGCTCTTTCCCCACCCCACCCCCTGCCCTCAGTGTGAACTCTACTCCCTTAAGGAAACCCATGTGGAGACCTTTATCCAGGTAATGTGTTCATACAGTAACTCCCTCCAAGGCAGAGCTGAGTACCTCTCCTGGAATTGAATGGATTCGGTGAAGGGTCTCATGTCCCTGGTCTGACTGGAAACCTGGGAAGGCAGGAAGTGTAACTGTCCCTGTATCCTCACAAGCCCCTGAGGTACCCATTTCCACTTGGTGAGGTCAACACCGAGGGATTGCCCTACAGTTTCACATGGGGTTTACTCCCACCCTGGATATGTGAGACTCTGAGCTCTGTAGTCTCATAGTGGGCTTTTATGTCTGGTGATTTGATTTCAATGTGCACAACCTACCAGGATAATCCCTAACCTAACCAGTTCCTTAAGACTTTATATAATAAGGCAAGAAGTCATTCAGTCCACAGAAGGTTAAAATTCTCTCAAGAAGGCAGGGAGGCCAGATGGAGAGGCATCAATTTTTGGAGTGCAAGGAGCCTTGGTACAACTCCACTGAAGTCTTCTTGGAAGATCCTCCTTGGTCTTACTAGTACTGAGTAAGCAAAGTGGGGCCAAGGAGAGGGTGTTCTTTCCTACACTCAGTGGGATTCTTTGAGATCTACTTTGCCCATCAGAGCCTCTCAGCCTGGTGAGTCATTTTCTTGCCTGTTTTTGCCTAGACATTTGAATCACCCTAATTGTCACATGACTGAAGGGTGACCAGGGAAGGTGCACGGTTGCCTGAGTAACAGATTGGGATGTGAATATATTAGCAACTGATGAAATACTAGACAGAAAGTGTTTGCTTTGGCTGGCAGTTTGAGAGGGCCTAATCTATCATGGCATAGAAGGCATGACTGAGGAACATGAGGCTACTTGATCACATCTGGACAGGACAGCCAAGGTGGAAAGTTGCTGCCCATCATCTCTTCATGGGATGACGCCATCACTTCTTTATTCAGTTATTCCTCTCTGGAAAGATCCTAACAGGTCACCCAAATGCATACCTCAGTAATGCCCTAAGTGTTTCTAAATTTTAATCCAGTTAAGAACGTTTAATGTGCACGCGCTGTGAATGTAGGCCTACCTGTGCTATGATGCGGTGTGGAAATCAGAGGACGACTCTGGAGATGGTTATCTCATTCCACCTCCTTGTGTTTTCCTGGGATTAAACTCGGGTCTCTAGGATTGCAGAGCAATTGCCTTTATCCCCAGAGCCATCTTTAGCCTCTCTTACATATTTCTTAAGTCTATCAACTTGACATACTAACCAACATAATGATTTTATTTTTTTATTTTAGGCAAACAACAGGCAGGCTAAAGTTAATATATGCTTCCAATATTTTATTCATAGTTATACAGAATATAGTCTCTTACTCTTCTTGAACGTTCTTGTGAGGCAGATGGACACTTGAGCTTAGAGGTTGGAGGTGTGTACGCGTGTGCTGTATTTCAAATGAGGGTATTTACAATAATTATAGACGGTCTGGCTTGTTCCTGGGTTGGGGGTGATACCAGTCTCTGTGATACAGGGCAGGATGCTTTCCAGCAAGCTCTAGGGCACAGGGTGACCACTGCTTCATGCTAAAGTGTCCAGACGCACTTGCCACGAGAGCTGTTAATAAGCTCTGACCTATGGGGGTAAACTTGTCACAGGCCTCTGGAGAGTGACAACTGGATCTTTATATGTAAGGTTCCACCAAAAAAAAAAAAAAATGACATGTTTTTCCAGACCTGTGAGGTTCCATCAGGGTGTGTGGTGCATAAAGGGTCTGGCTTGCAGGAAGGGTGTCTAAGAAACATGACAACCTTGAAAACAAGGAGATACCCCTCCTCTCTTTTGAGATTGGACTTTGTCATGTAGCCCAGGCTGTTCTTGAGTTCTCCTGCCTCAGCCTCCTGGGTGCTAGGATTGTAGGTGTGTACCACCACAACTGGCTTAGGATGACGCCTTTGAGATAGTTATGAAATCCATGATGGAAGTTAATTTCAATGTGAAATAACAGAAGTGCAAGAAGTTTTTCTTATTTTTAGAATGGCATTGGTAATTCTATCGCATCAGCAATTTGAAATGAGGCATAGTCTGGAATCGTTTGCCATAATTTGATATGCTTGATGAATTCCAAGTCCCCCAAAGAATAAAATGAATGAATGTGATCAAGGATCACAGCTGTGCTCTCTTGATTTTTTTCAAAAATTCATTTCACACCAAAAAACTTCCAATTCTAGTCAACCAACCTCCCTGAACACAGCCCCTTTTCCCTGAGCAGAGGGCACTGTGCTGGGGAGCAGGGGCATGAAAGAAGCTGATGAAACAGGCTGGTTGCACGTGGTGTGAAGTGAGCTAGTCCCTAGAGCAGGCAGCCTTGGGACAGGTTTATGCAAATTTATGCAAATGATCCTTGTCAGTGGTGAGCAGAGGAGAATTTTCCTGATTCTTTCCTGCAGACATAGGAGGAAAGCTAAAGGAATGGCATTGGGGTCTATGGCTCTGTGGTGGCCAGAGAGCATGCCTTTTCCTAATCAATATCTTCAAGGGCAGGTTTGCGTTTTCAGCTACCTGCTGGGTCTGTGGGGGTCCCACAGATTCCACAAAGCCTGTGTCTCCCCAGCTTACTCCTCCCCTTGGTCCCCTGTGGCTGCTAATGGCACCACACTCCATTCATTGGTCCAAGCCAGACATTAATTATTTTAATTGCCTATCCACCTAATTAAACAAATATTAATTGAATGCCAACTGTGTGTACTCACAGGGTGTGCAAACGCAGGCATGGCTTCTACTTGCACTGAATCGTGCTGTATGGCTGGCGAGTCAGTCATTTATCAAATGGTTGCATGCACAGGACACCATTAAAAAAGGTGTGGTTAGAGAAGAGGGTCTTTGTTTTCTAATGCAGCAGGATGCCATTGAAATAAGTACAGCAGGTCTGAGTGATACCCATAGGTCCTTGTGAAAAGATCTCTGTGGCAGCTGAGTGAGGACCATGCACAGGGTAGCGAGGTGAGGAGATCTGTTGGGGGCCCCGTTAGCAGGATGGTGGAGCCTCCAGGTATGTGGGAGGAAACTAGTAAAGCCAATAAAAGAACTGATGGCAAAGAGACATGCGCAGCCTAGGTGAGTTAGCATCATTTCCCTCTACACACTACAGAGGGAGTTAAGGGATTCTCAGAGACTTGGGAGAGGTCATGAATTTGGTGTCACACATGAGACTGAGGTACCTGGAGTTCAGAGGTGGATTTGTCAGAGACCTGAGCTGTTTCATTCCACATCCACCCCACCTGCTCTGCAAGCAGGACTTTCCCCTTTTTCTTCTTTCCTGATGTTTTCATTCTCTCCCCTGCCCTTTTGACTTCTATTCCTGCTACATAATTGGTACCTATTAAATGTTTACTGGATGAATGAAGGAATTCAGGAAGCCTTCCAATTCGCTAACTTCTTTTTTTTTTTTTAATTTATTTATTATATGTAAGTACACTGTAGCTATCTTCAGACATTCCAGAAGAGGGAGTCAGATCTTGTTACAGATGGTTGTGAGCCACCGTGTGGTTGCTGGGATTTGAACTCAGGTCCTCAGGAAGAACAGTTGGAGCTCTTAACCACTAAGCTATCTCTCCAGCCCCCAATTCGCTAACTTCTAATTAATGAGATAAGATATGTCTACTCCAAGGGATTTTGATTTGGGTAACTCCCCTCCCTGAGGAGCACAGACAAGTTTCAGGGTGGCACAGGAGCCCCTGCCTGATGCTCACATCTCCCTCCAGTTGCTGACATTGCTAGTTGATGGGTTTCTACACAGTCTGAAAACAAGCAGCAGGCAGGACGCACTCTCTTTGCTTATGTGCTTACCTACTTACTTACTTACTTATCCCTGCCTTCTTTTATTAAAAATAGGTTCTTTTCTCACACGATATGTCCTGATTATAGTTTCTCCTCCCTCTACTCCTTCCATTTCTTCCCCACATTCCCTCTCCTCTGGATTCACTCTCTTTCTGTCTGTGGCTCATTAAAAACATTAGATAACAACCAAATATGATACAAAATAAAAACTCACACCTCATCAATATTGGACAAAGCCACCCATAAGAAGGAAGAGAGCCTCAAGAGAAGTCACAAAACTCAGAGAGCTACTCATTTACACCTTCAGGAGTCCATGAGAATATTAAACTGAAAGCTATAGTATACATCCAGAGAGGAGTCTGCCCTGTTCTTGCTGCTTCAGCCTCTGCGAGTTCCTATGAGCTTTGCTCAGTTGATCTAAAGGGCTTTGTTCTCGTGTCCGCCACCCCCCACCCCCTCTGACTCTTTCTCTCTTCCCACTTGCTCTTCCTCGGCGTTCCCTGAACTCTGAGAGGATGGATTTGATGGAAAGATCCCATTTAGAACTGTCTGTTCCAAGGTCTCTCTGTCTCTGTCTCTGTCTCTGTCTCTGTCTCTGTCTCTCTCTCTCTCTGCCTAATGCCTGGCTGTGAGTCTCTGTGTTTTTACCATCTGCTGCAGGAGGAAGCTTCTCGGATGGTGGCTGAGTATGGCACTGATCTATGAATAGATCATTAGGAGTGTCATTAATAGTGTCATCAGGAGTCAGTTTGTTGTTCCTTTTTTGACAGCTAGTGTTTGCTGTTACCCTAGGTCTCTGACGTATCTAGTCTTGGGTATGTATGGGTTCCATCATAGGAGAGGGTCTTAAGTCAAATCAGGCATTGGTTGTACCCACAAGCTCTGTGCCACAATTGCCCTAGAATATTTTTGTAGATAGGACAGATTGTAGATCAAAAGTTTTGTGGTTGGGTGGGTGTTTACTTAAGCCTTTTGTTAACCTGCAGTGTCCCCTCCCATACCAAAGACACTAGAATATAGAGGTAAGGTTCTACTTAGGAACCAGCTTGCCCTCTCCATGTTCAACGAGTTGTGTGTATGCTGTCTCAGCATCAGGGCCTTGCTGTCAGTTGGTGGAGAGTAGCTTGTTATCTTGGCAACAGCCTGAGTTTGAGGATTTCCATTTCCATTCCTTTCCACCAAGCTTCATTTGGTAACAAGAGACGGCCAGTTGGACTCCATATCCTTCTTTATATAGACTTAATTTTGATCCCCCTCATATATATTTTAGGAAGTTTCCATTGTACTAGGTTTCTATACCACCCATCAGATGTTGATCAATTCTATATGTCTTTCCCCACATGCCGTCTCTCAAGCCCCTCTCCACCTGCTCCCCTCCCCTACCTCCAGTCTACCCATAAAATAATTCTATCCACCACAACCCCCGAGACATTCATGTGTCCCTTTTAGTCCCTTATTTTGTACCTAACCTCTTTGGGTCTATGGATTGTGGCTTGGTTATCATTTACTTAACTAATAGCTATCCATATAGGAGAATACTTACTATATTTATCTTTCTGGGTTTGGGTTACCTCACTCAGGATGATTTTTTTTCTAGTTCCATAGGATGCGCTTTCTAACTCTGAGAGCTTCAGTGTTTCTTAAGGATGGTATTCTCCCACCATCAGTGGTCTTACTGAGGAGTTTGTCATTAATCTAATAGCACTATCTTGTCTGTGGTCTGTTATCATATTTTCCCAGTTGGTCCTCATCACACAAAACTTATTTTCTGATTCTGAGTTTAATCCAGGATTAGAAAACCCATTAAGTTATGACGTCTACTTTGATTTTGGAACATTTTTCAGTTTATATTAATTTTGTCTTTTATAATTGAAAACTCTTTGTCAAACATAGTTATTTTGAGGAATGTCTCTCAATTGATTCTGCCTCCCAATTACAATGGGGCTATGCTTTCTTTATCTATCTATCTATTTATCTATCTGTCTGTCTATCTATCTATCTATCTATCATTTTGAGGAATGTCTTTCAATTGATTTTGCTTCACAATTACACTGGGGCTATGCTTTCTTATCTATCTGTCTTTCTATCTATCTATCTATCTATCTATCTATCTATCATCTATTTCTATCATCTTTCAAATTACAAGTATTATAAACAAGAACATTGCATAGCTCGCATACAACTGCTGTTATATAGTGAAGTTACTTTCCATAGTTGATATTAAAAGCAAGTCTTTGACTTGTCTTTATCAAGTTTACACTGAACCTGGCTAAGTGAGGAAAGGTGACCTCGCTTGGGTTCTGCTCACCAGCATAAATGCACCCATAGCAGAATATAAGTCTCAGGGTTTTTAGCCTAAGGGCTTCAGGGTTTGTTGACACTTTCCTAAGCTGAATGTCAATTTCATTTGGTAAACAGAATAATTATAGCTATGCCAAGATTACCATATCTTTAGTAAAGCCAGCAGCAGTTGAAGTGTTTAATTAACAACTCCCCCGACATACACATTGAAAGGCTATTCAGGTAAGCTGTGTGCAGTGCCTGGATGCTCTTTGATTAACAGTGGGATCTACAGTCAAGCAATAATTATTCTGCTGCCCCACTCTTAGGTGCTGGTGCACATCCATATTTAGATGCATATTTGTGTTTATTTTGGAAATTTAATTTTCTGCTTCCTTTAATTTCTTCTTAGAAGCAAGTTTATACTTTGCTCTGCTTCATAAAAAATAACTAAGTTTTGGGTCTTGAGAGATGATTTAGCCATTGAGAACACTGGCTGCTCCTCCAGAGGACCTGGATTTGATTCTCTGCTTCCATCCACCTGGTAGCTCACAACTTCCTGTAACTCAAGTCCCAGGGTATCCAATGCCCTCTTCTGGCCTCTGCGGATTCTAAGCATGCATGTGGAGCACAGATATACATGTAGACAAAATACCCATACATGTAAACTAAAAAATAAAATTTAAGAATCATATCTGGGGATATAGTTTGCCTGTAGAAATTTGCCAGTCTTCCCATTCTTTGAACTTCATCCTAACTCTCTTCTTTCTCCCTTTCTCCCCCTCCGGTCCTCCTCTTCTTCCTTTTACCAAGCCACACCCAGATATAGTTCTTTCTCACAAGCTAAAGCCTGTGTTGAAGGCTTGGCTACCAGACTGAGGAGCTAATAGGAGGTGGTGGAGCCTTTAGCAGCCGGAGGAAGGTCACTGGGGCATGTACTTGGGGAGGATATTGGATAATCTCCAGCCCCTGCTTCCTGTCTGCCATGAAGGGAGTGGTTCTGCTTTACTACTCCCTCCCTGTCCTGACATTCTGCATTGCCCTGGGCCCTGCAACAGCAGATATCTCAGATAGCGCTCAGGAGGATGGCAGGGTCTGATTCCCCAGTGTTGGGTTGTTTCTCCTAACGCCATCATGGTGGTATGGCACATGACATCAGGCTTGGAACTAAAGTGCCAGATGTTCTGTTAAAGAGAGGGTCTCCCTGGTAACACAGGAAGAATGGCCTTCCCTTGGCACTCTGAGGCTCCTGGACACATTCAGCCACCAGCTGGCCCTCCCTAGGCACTCTTCGTCTCTCACTGTGGAAGGTGAGAGAAGTATGCTGTGGGCCTTCACTCTCCTATCCCCAGGGTGCTGGTCCAGTGGACTCCTGGTACTCCCTCTCCTTTCTCCCTATCCCTGCACTGACACGGGGGTGGGGGAACACAATCATGGACCAAAAACCTTCTTTCTTCCTATTTCCCCCATATGCTCTGGCCACCCACTGTGTATCTTCTGCTGATTGTCTAGGACTGCTGACGCTATTTCAGTATTGCGCCTGGCATGAACTCACCTCTATAGCCCCTTGGTTCCTCTCCCCTTCCACCTCTACCTGGCTTTTTTCTCTGCCTTGGTTAGGTTCTGTATAACACTAGGCATTACAACAGGGGCCTATTCTATTCAGATGTCTTCAAACTCTGTCACTTATATTCAATAAATATATGTTAGTGGTCTACCCTTTGTTAATTTTAGCATTGGTATTGGGTGTACATTGGTTACTCTTGACTGTATGGCACAACCCTTGCCTTCAACTCTTACCATTCTGGAGGGCAGCTTTGTCTTCCTATCCCACATGTGGATGTTCAACATTGGAGAAGAGTGCTTTGCATACAGACTCTGGGAAGTCTGATGTTATTACATGCCTGGTACACTCAGAACTGCCAAGAGGGCTGCTTCCACACAGTTGGCTCACTTCTGAGGTTCTGAGTCAATAATGTAATAGGGCTGGGAGTAGCATGAGATTTGCCTTTCATGGGTTTTGGCTGCTAGTGGTGATCCAGAAAGCACACTTCAGGTCCACACAGAGAAGGACCACCACTGAGCCAGTGTTGTGATCCTAGCCAGTAGATCACTCCTTTGGTTCATAACTTTGTGTTCATAAGTTCAGTGGCTTCTGTGGTGGTAGGTGTAGTAGGTGATAGCAGATGCTGGTGAGTATGTAGAGAAATAAGAACACTCCTCCCTTGCTGGTGGCACTGCAAGCTGGAATCTGGCAGTTCTTCAGAAAATTGGAAATAGCTTTACCTGAAGACCCAGCTAAACCACTCCTGGGCATATACCCAAAAGATGCTCCAACATATAACAAGGACACTTGCTCCACTATGTTCATAGAAGCCTTATTTATAATAGCCAGAAAATGGAAACAACACAAGTGTACCTCAACGGAACAATGGATGCAGAAAATGTGATACATTTACACAATGGAATACTACGTAGCTATTAAAAATGACAACATCACAAACTTTTTAGACAAATGGATGGAACCAGAAAATATCATCCTGAGTTAGGTAACCCAGACCCAAAAGGACATCCATGGTATGTACTTACTGATAATTAGCCCCAAAGCTCAAAATACCCATGATACAACTCTAAGACAATATGAAGTTTAACAAGAAGGAAGGCTTTAGTGTGGATGCTTCAACCCCACTTAGAAGGGGGAACAAACTGATCATGGGAGGCAGAGGGAGGGAGGGATCTGGGTGGAAGAGGAGAGGGAGAGGAAAAAAGTAGAGAAGGTATGGGAAGGGACAGGAGAGAAGTCCAGAGGGCCAGGAGAATGAGTAGAAATAGGTAGCAGAAGAGCGCAGGGAACTTGGAACCACTAGAAAGTCCCAGAGGTCAAGGATTCAAGGATCCCAATGGAACTGAGATTAGCCAAAATGCCCAACAATAGGGAGATAGGACCTGAAGACACTATCTCCAGTAGATAGACATGGCCCCCAGTGGAGGGATGGGGCCACCCATCAATCTAAAATGTTTTAACCCAGAACTGTCCCTGTCTAAAGAAAATGCACAGACAAAGTGGAGCAGAAGCTAAAGGAAAGGAGATTGCCCCACCGTGTGATCCATCCCATCCACAGACACCAAACCCCGACACCACTGCTGATGCCAAGATGTGCTTGCAGACAGGAGACTGGTATGGCTGTCTTCTGAGAGGCTCTGTCAGCACTTAGGACAGATATAAATACTCACAGCCAACCATTGGACTGAGCCCTGGACCCCAGTGGAAGACTTAGGGGAAGGACTGAAGGGGATAAAGGAGACAGCAGCCTCATAAGAACAACAACAATTAGCTGGACACCCCTAAGAGCTCCCGGGGACTAAACCACCAACCAAAAAGTGTACATGGGCCGGTCCATGGCTCCAGCTACACATGTAGCAGAGGACTCCCTTATCTGGCATCAGTGGGAGGGGAGAGGCTTGATCCTGTGGAAGCTTGATGGCCAGGAGAAGAGGGGATGCTGGAGGGGTGAGGTGGGAGTGGGTGGGTAGGTGGGGAGCACCATCTCAGAGGCAAAGCGGAGAGGGATAGGGTTGGGGGTTCACGGAGGGGAGACCGGGAATTGGGATAACATTTGAAATGTAAACAAATAAAATGATTAATTAAAAAAAAAAAAAGAAAGGAAAAAGAAAGGAACTTAGATGTGGGATCTGTTTGCCGTATCCTAAATATACCTTCTTGCCACTGTCATGCTAACTTCCCTAGACAAGGCAAGAGCAGAAGGGAAATGACAATTAACAAGTGAGCTGTGCGAGTGGTCATGAGCAGAGGTGTTAGCCATGTGTCCAGCAGCAGGGAAACGATGGGAAGAGTCTGCTCTTGCTCTCGGGCTGGCCCTGTCTATAGCTGAGTGTGCACGGGTCCGCTCCGTGGTCATAGTACTTCCTCCTCTTGAGCTTCCATTTGTTCATCTCTAACCTGAAGATGTGCTCACAGAAGGAAGCAGCTCTGATGTGCAACTCACAGAGAAGTCTGGGAGAAAAACTGAAGAGGTGAAGTCTTGATTGCTAAAACACCTAGATAGCTAAAACACCTCCCCTTATCCCACATCTGCCCTCTATCCATCTATCCTTGAGTCTCTCCCCATTTTGTCATCTCACACCATGGACAGTTTTCAGATTTGTCTTTGAGTTCTTCTGTCATACTCTGTACTTGGTTAAAAAATGTTCTTAGAAACATATTATTATACATTATCAACATAGAGAGTATATGTTTATATTTATACCAATAAAAATGACAGTCTGTTATCCTTGTGGTGTCGACTAGATATGGTGTGGATGACAGAACCATTTCTGGAATAGACTTCCATTTCTGCCTCTTGAGATAAGTAACTTGACCTTTCTGGATTTTGTTTTCTATGTTCCTATTGTAATAGAGAGAGAGGAAAAATAGTATCCATATTCCTGGTAAAGAATCCACATGTTGGAGGGTTCTTATGACCATGGACATGATAAATGTATATAGGCCAGTGCCTGGCACTAAGCAAGGATGAGCAATGCCTCCTCCTTCTCATTCCTGTCGCAGAGGAAATAGGAAATATCCATGAGCATGGGGAGCATGTGGATTGTTTTCCAGCTACAGATTATTAAACACCCCAAGGGGGCGGCTGTAAAGGAAAGCACTCTGAGGTTAAGAATGCTCTCTGCTCTTGCAGAACCTGGGTTCAGTTTCCAGCACCCTCATGGTGTTCTCAAACATCTATAACTCCAATTTCAGAGGATTGAATGCCCCCCTCTGACCTCCTGGGCACCAGGCATATATGCAGACAAAACGCTCATTTATAACATAAAATAAAATGAATAAATCTAAAATATTTTTTAAAAGAAAGAAAAATACTCATTGACCAGGTTGGTGTTCTGGTATCTGTGTATAGTTTTCTTTTTCACATTAAAATGGAATGGGTAACTTCCTTGGGCATGATCTATCGTTGGCATGGGTGGATAGCTGAATCTTCATGCCACAGGTTGCCAAGCTAGGAATGTCTGTTTGTGGGGGATGCCACCTTTTCAGGGGTGGACTTGGGTGGGTGTCCTTTGTTGGCAGTTTAGGGTGGGAGTCCTTTGTGGATTTTTTGAAGTATCTTTAGTTGGCATTTTGGCACTATTCATAGTTCTGTGGATTTAGACTTATGATGCGGGTTCTAGCTACTGTTCGACGTCATCATTTGCTGGCACCCATTTGAAATCACCTGGATCCTATGTCTTTCTCTTCTTCTGCTCACTTCTCATTTTGCTGGATTGTGGATGTGCCTGAAAAGGTCCTGGCCTTTGCCTATCCGAGGTTCTTTTTTTCCCCTTACTCCTGAGGAATTGATTGGTGCACTGTTGAATGCCAGGTTTCAGACAGTGGTCATGCATGTTCAAAACACTTCTGTGTTGCCTTGTATCATTGGATGATGCTAATGTAGGTTAGGGACTTTCTGGATTCTCTTCCCTCTAAGGTGACTCCCCTCACCGAACATCAGAACTCTTTAGTCTAGAATCTTTGTCCTTGAGATGAGTACTTTCAATCTAGAAAATTTGACTTTTGGTTTGAATAATGAAAAATAAATAAACCCCTTTTCTTATTTTTTTATTTTTAGTATGTGGGATCTTGGATTGAGTGTCACCATCTATTTTCTCTCTCATTTTTCCTACCTTACTCCTTGATTACTCATGGGAGATTTAATTTTATATTTATTTTATGACTTCCCATCCTTTCTGCCCAGGGACTGGGGCCAGCTCACTGGCATTTTGAATTAGAATTCCTTTCCTGTGGTTAATGGGGTTCAGGAGAGGAGAGATGAAGTCATGTGTTCATTCTGTTATTTTCAACAAGGGGAAAAGGTGACTTTGAAAAGAAGCACTTAGATAATTTTGTACTTTAAAAAGAGATTTATTAATTGGACAGAACAAAAAAATTCAGTGCAGTCATTAGGTCCTAGTATTTGCATCTTAAAACAAGTGATTTGAATTAAACACAGAAGGGTCTGTCAAACTAAGGCAAGCAAAAAGAAAAGGTGTGGTCACAGTATTAAGTGGGTAAAAATACAATTAATATAAACTATTACCCTGCAGCCCAAAGAAGGTCATCCACTGGTCTAGAACAGTGTTGTACAGTTGATGTGATGTCTGCTGAGAGGAGAATGCAAACCACAGTTAATTGATTAAGTTGATGGAGACATCAAATTAAACCCACCTAACTCTTGGCACTTTGAGTATTCCATCTCCTCATTTGTTAAAAGAAGGTTAACATTTTCCCTAGGGTCAGGTATGCCACCTTGGGTCTTTCACAGTTTAAAAAACTTAGAAACAAACCTTTGGCCTTTATCAAGGCCAATTGTCAAATAGTCCAAGTGGATTGTCAGGAAATTGTAACATTGAAAAATAAACGGACCTAGTAAACCAGTGGTGTGTTAAATAGCTACTATTAAACACAGACACATAGAGAATTGGTGATTTAGAAAGTATGGAGAAGGAAATTACAGGGGCTAAGCATTGTAGCTCAGTTCGTAATTGTTGCACCACACACACAAAGCCCTGCATTTAATCCTCAGTGTCTAATAAATTGGGTGTGGTGGCACTCATTGTAATCTAAGCACGCTCAGGAGATAAAGAGCAGGAAAGGCAAGGCCATCTTACAGTCACTGGATACATGAGACCCTGTCAAATAAACAAATAAATAGCATAAAGAAATTACAGAGAGTTCAGCACAGTGGCAGAGTGGGAAATTATGCTTCAGGTAATTGCTATCTTCTTGTGGCTTTGACATTTAGTTTGTATGATGGTTAGAATAACCTCAGTGAAGGATTAGCTACAGGAAGTTGGCCTGTGGGTATGTTTGGGGGGGCACTGTCAAAAGTTAGTTGATGTATAAAGACCCAGCCTTCGTTGAGTGGCACCATTTCTAGGTATTGTTCAAAACTGTGTGATGAAGTCAATCTGAACAGCAAGCAAGCAAGCATACATTCATTTTTCCCCGTTTTTTGACTACGGCTGTTTGAAGTTCCTGTCTTGACTTCCCCACAGTGATGGGCTGAAATCAAGAATTGCAAATGAAAGACCCTCCTTTGTGTCTTTAGGATTTTTTTTTATCACAGCAGCGGAAATGAAACTAGCACAGATCCAGAACTAATATAAATCCTAAGATAAATAATGAGGACATCTGAAATACAATTAAATGTAAAAACACTAAACACAGAGCCAAAACTTAAAACCTGTAGCAATAGTGATCACATTCATGGGGCAGGGTTAGACTAATGGGCCACTTCTTAGCGACAATAACAGATGCTGAATGATAATCTGTGCTGAGGACCAGACCTTGGCCAGACCTCTGCCACCACTGGCCTACATGTTTGGATAATTTATATTTCAGGAATGAGAAGGAAATAAAAGTTTTTTGAAAGGCAAAAGAATCAGAGGCCTTTAATGAGAGTCTAAAGGTTCTACTTGAGAATATGAGCAGTGACCTCGTTGGGAAGTTTTAGATACAGGAAGGAGGGATAGGCGAAGATGGTGATGAACTCAAGAAATAAAAATAGATGTGCTTTGACTATCAATAACAACAGCATGGGCTGTGTACCATGGCTAGAGGGAAAGCTGTGTGCTTCTGCACACTATCTTTTGCTGTAGTGTGCATAGTAATACCTCTAGAAGAATCATTAGTGCATATAAATCACCTCTAAGTCTTAGAGTGAAGCCTGTAACTCCTTTTCCTCAACACAACACAAACAGTTCGGGAGCAGGGGAAGACTTGGGAATAGATAGGTCGAAAATGAGAAGAACTAGACATAAGTCTATATATGTAAATACTCCTTACTAATGAACTAAAATTTATGCATTAGAAAGCAAAATGTCAGATGAAATATAGATTGTGGTTGACAAGAGAGGTTTATAGTATGTTTTGGATTCTACTTTTGCCTTCAGTTGTGTAGATATTTTATTTCTAAAGGAGGAAATTTGTATAAATTCTCATTCCTTGATAAGTCTTGAATTTTTCACAAATTATATTTTAAAGATCTATTTAGGCCATCTTAAATGGCAATGGGAAAAACATTTTAAAACTTTTTTTTTAATTTTTTTTATTCGATATAATTTATTTACATTTCAAATGATTTCCCCTTTTCTCAAGTTTACATATATATGTGTATGTACAAGCATGTGTGTGTGAGTGTGTTTGTAAAACAATTAGAGGAAAACAAATCTCAAGGAATCATTTTGAAGTGCAGAAATAGACAATTCAAAAAGTAATAAAAGCTATATTTCACATAATCCCACTGGGATCCATTAATGACTGATGACATAAAAGCCAAAACAAGTATAATTTTATGAGTCATAGTGATCTTGGCATGGCTGAGAAGTCTGCTTATTTTGCTGGTGGTAGGAGCCAAACCAATGCCTTATGGTGATGTTGAGTGTACCAACGGTGATTCAGGAACTCAAGCATGCTCATTGATTTTAAGGCAATAACCACGGTTGCGAGTAATGTCTTGAGGAAATTATTTTGCAGTGTCGTTTATAAAGGCAGAAGGAGTCTAACAGTCACAAGTAACTGAGTCTAACTGTCCCACAAGGACAAAGCAAACCCATAATGGTTTGCATATGCGACTTAAAAAGATACTTATTTTTATTTGTGTGTGTGTGTGTGTGTGTGTGTGTGTGTGTGTCTAAGAATGCATGTCACCTGTGTCTGAGTATCTTCAGAGGCCTGAAGAACATGTCAGATCTCCTGGAGCTGGAGTTCCAGGTGGGTGTAAGCCACCCAATGAGTGCTGTGCACCAAACTCAGGTCCTCTGGAAGACCAGGAGGCTTTCTTTCTCTACCACCAAGCCATTACTTAATTACTAAATCTTAATCATCACTTCCCAGCCCATACCATATTTTTTTAATTGAGACTATAGTTTTATCATTTTTCCCTCCCTTTCTTCTCTCCAAGCTCAGCAATATACCCTACCTTGCCCTTTTTTAATGGCATGACTTCTTATAGTATTTTATTTTTGCGACAGGTGCTTACTGTGCCTGTTCTCACTGGTCTTGGGTTCCTTGTTGGCATCCTGAGTACCTGGGTCTATAGCCTTGTACCACTCTACCTAGCATGTGTATACAATATTTTTAATGGCTTGCCATTTAGGTTATTAGAGCATTCTCATTTTACTTTTATTGATGGAAAAAAATCTTCATGATGTATAACTTAAACAGGTAAATTATGTATGATAATTCTAGTTGTATCCTAATTTTAAATATTACTTGCATTTACTTATGCATGGGTACATTGTCTTTTTCTGTGTGTGTGTGTGTGTGTGTGTGTGTGTGTATGTGTATGTGCGTGTGTGTGTTTTATGTAATGCGTATGTGCTTGGCAGTGCATGCATGTGTAGGGGGTCAGACATCAGTGCTGGGTGTTTTTCTCTGTCTCTCTTCATCATTTTGTTTTTGAAATAGGATCCATCACTTGATTTCAGATTACCTTTTCAGCTAGACTGGCAGGCCAGTGAGCTTCTGGGATCTGGCTATCTCTGTCCTGTTCTCTTTCATGTTATCTATGTGCACCACCGTGTCCAGCTATTATGAGGGTGCCGAAGATCTGAACTCAGATCCTTGTGCTTGTTCAGGAAGCACTGAACCTGCTGAGCTAAACTCCCCAGCCCTGACAGCATACTTTAATGTATGACCTTTTGTTTATTTATATTTTCTAACATTTTGATTGTGTACTTTATTATAAAATAAAGTGTATTTAAATAGACTATAATCCTAGATGATGTTTGTTTTTTGTTTGTTTGTTTGTTTGTTTTTGCATTTTGTGTTATGTGCCTAGAAGCATTGTCTTTTGTTTCATACATTTGTTGGTTAACATGCATTATTTCACTTGGCTGTGTGTGATTTCACACATGTTCCTCTGCTTTGTACTTTTACCTCGTCATCTGTAAAATGTGTATGATGACCACTAGCTCGAAGAAGAACTGTTTGTGTCAGTGAGGTGGCACATGTTGCCTGTTTATTTCAGCACCTCACAAAGTTTATGGAAGGACATATTGCTGCAATCATCACTGCCATTCTTGATCTGAAACTGGTTCGCAAGTGGTTAAACACCCATTCTCATATCATCTGAGCAGTGGCCATACTGAGGACAACTCACAACACATCCTTCATGCTAAGGACACTTATGTCATTCTGAGTCATAGGAGCGGTTATGCAGTGTCCTTTTCTTTGATATTGAGATAAATGCACAGTTGTCTTTTATCTAGGTTGAGGATGTCATTGCCAGCAGTAAGCTGTGTGAACAGAGGTCTACTCACCCACAGCTTTGTTTTCTACATTTATTAAGGATCAGCAGGGTCTGAAAATAGTAAATGAAATTTTCTAGAAATCATCCATTTACAAGATGTAAGGAAGTTTTATGACAGTATGCTGTTATAATTGTTCTGTGTTTAATAATAGTTATTGCTGATCTTTTATTGTGCCTGATTTATAGGTTGAACTAATCATAGGTATGTATGTAGGAAAATAGCATATGTGGTGTTGAGTGCTCTGCATGCTTCTGGGGGTGTTAGAACAGATCCCCTGTCGGCCTGAACTGGGGGTGTAGGAACAAGTCCCCTATGGGCTAGGTGGTACTGCTGTTCATTACTGAATAAAGAAACAGAGTAATAATGTTGCATGGCTAAAAATATACTGAGAGATGTTAAAATCTGACATATTTGTGAGATTGCTAATTTCTTTCCATATTAGTAGTGGTATTCTGTAAATATTGTGGAAGCAGTTCATAATTATTGGATATGTGAGTTTAAATGTGTGTGTAAGAGAGGGGGCGGTTGGAAAGAATATCATGGAATAATTTGCCATAAAACAATAAAACTTGATGCTTAGATGGACATTTGGCTCTGCCCACCTCTTCATGTTAGTTTTATTCTCTGCCATGGACTGTCCTAGTTGAAGCCCAGCATTGTCTCACCATTGGGAAACCCAGAAGTTGTCCTAGATAGGACAGTTAAGTGGCATCCTGGGACCAGTCTTTGCTCAATGTCACATTCTCTGAGTAGTTTGATTTGGACTTGTTGTGGGGAGCTCTCCTGGAGGCAGATTCATCTGAGTCACATGGACCAAGAATAAGGAGGGACACGAATCAAGTAAGGATCTCAGTGTTGTTGCTAGAAGGGAGGAGGGCACAGGACAGGCAGTCTACTTGGGGGGGGGGGGCGTTCTACCCTTGTTGATAAGATGCTCTTGAGTGTCACCAGTTCGGGCTGATTTTTGGTTTGCATACAGCTTTCGCAGTTTTACTTACTGAGGAGCCAGCCTCTGTGCACAAGCAGCTTCATTGTCAACCTGACTGTATCATAGTCCTTCATTGTGGGGAAGGCATGATGCAGGATCAGCGCTGCCTGTGGTGTCAGGAGTGAGAGACAGCTGGTCACACTGTGTCCACAGAGGAAGTAGAAGGGAGATGAATGCCGGTGCCCAGGTCCTTCTCCTTTTATTCAGTTCAGGACTCCCACCCAGAGATGATGCTGAATACAGGGTGGGACTACATTCTCAGTTAACCACCTCTGGAGACCCCCTCACCAAGAGTGTTTACCCTTCTCAGGAGCCTGAAGTGCTATGTGGTCTTTGACTTTAGAAACACAGAGCTGACTTGCTGTTTCTGCCAGTACAGCTTCCTGTGTGGTTGTGCTATCTCCGAAAACTGGGAGAGTATGTGTGAGTACTGCTCTCCTCCACAGTAACCACTTCAGAAGAGCACAGTCAGGGCTACCTTTGAGTACTAAGTTTATATCTACTCCCTATATAATCCCTGAGTCTGTCCACAGTGATCAATTGAATTAAGCACTTATTAAAACACCATTTATTGAGTAAGTAGGTAAAGGAAGAAGAAAGAACAAGACCGGTAGCCTGTCGTCTTTTGGAATCAGTATAGAAGACACTCAAGCCTGTGCTTTTTGTTAAATGTGAATTACTGGTTATGATTTAGCTGTACCATGATGTCTTGAGTACAGCTGAAGTAGCACTGGATTTCAGCATATTGGTGTGTGTGTGTGTGTGTGTGTGTGTGTGTGTAGTAGATAGTATTTGGGCTGGACCCAGGATCTCTTAAATGCTAGGCAGATTCTCTACCATGAGCTGCATTTCCAGCTCTAATGTAGCTGGAAATTTTTAAATTTTTTAAATTTTTATTTTATGTCTTTAAATGGTTGGCTTCATGTACTATGTGCACACAGTACCTACAGAGTCCAGAAAAGAATGTTGGATCCCACCTGGCAGTAGTGGTACATACCTTTAATCCCAGCACTTGGGAGGCAGAGGCAGGCAGATTTCTGAGTTCGAGGTCAGCCTGGTCTACAGAGTGAGTTTCAGGACATCCAGGGCTACACAGAGAAACCCTGTCTCAAAAAAACAAAACAAAAAGAAAGAAAGAGAGAGAGAGAGAGAGAGAGAGAGAGAGAGAGAGAGAAAAGAAAAAAGAGAAGAGAAGAGAAGAGAAGAGAAGAGAAGAGAAGAGAAGAGAAGAGAAGAAAGAATGTTGGATCCCCTCATACCCAAGTTACAGATGGTTGTGAGCCACAATATGGGTGCTGGGACCCATACCTAGATCCTCTAGTAGGGCTGCCATGTCTCTTAACTGCTGAGGCATCTCTCCAGCTCATAAGGTATTTTCTTAATAGGATAAATGCAACCTCAGTAACAAGGTCTATAAGTCACCATGAAAATTTAAAGCAAGTTGCAACTTCTCAATTTCCCCTTTGTACCAAGGCTACCACATGAGAAGGGAGGGGCCTCGGGAATATAGGAGTTGAATAAATAGCATATCACCTTTCAGTGAACTTTCTTCTTAAATTGGGGTTTGTGAATAGGAAAAATGGTTCTGTCATTGGTTTCATTACATTATTTTATTTAGAGACTACATTTCACATTCTAAACATATCTGTGGACTCAGCTCAGACTGTCATAACAAACTGCCATAGATGGCTAAAAGCACAGAGATTTATTTCTCCTGGGTTGGTGGCTGGGAAATCCAGGGTCAAGTGCCAATCAATTCAGTCACTAGCTATGACTGTCTTTCTGGTTTTTAGCCAAACATCTTCTTCAACCCTACATAGCAGAGAGAGGGATGGTGTCTCCTCTAAGATTACTAAGCCCATTATGGGGGTCCACTCTAATGACATCTAGACCTGGTTACCCCTGAAAGTCTCCTCTAAGGTTTCAACATGTGCATTTGGTGAGTCACAATTCAGCCCATAGCACCAATACAAGTTACTGGATTAAATTATATTCTATGTGACCGCCCTTGGAGTGATAAGGTCACTACCTTGGGGGAGACAGGATGAGACAGTGGAGTTAGCAGGTGTGCTAACAAGCAGCCAGGCTTCTTCTGCGGCTCCAGGCCGGCCGAGGCCTAAGCAACTGTGTTTACTGTCTCTCATCTGCTTTTATGAAGACGTGTTCACTGTTTCTCGGTTCCTAGGCCTCATTGCTTCTGAATTGGACTACCCTACCATGATGTCTGCTCTGATGACTCAAGGAATAAAGCATTCTCCTCGAAGGGAGGAGCTTATTTTGGAGTCAGTTATGAATGACCATGACTCATAACACAGATTTAATTTGATCTGAATTCCATGTTCCAACACGGTAACAGTTTCACGGTGGTTTTATAGTAAGAGAACAAAGAAAAACAGGAATCAAGACACTTCAAATACATTGGTGAAAACATTGAGTAGGCAGTCACAGCAGAGTGGGGAAGTCTGCTATAGGCTTTGGATGCTGTCTTATGACATTCTTAGCCTTTTGGTGGGTAGAGGCCAGTTAAGTTAGTAAGTTCTAAAAGGTTTTGCCTCATAGTCATAAGGATGTTAGGTTAGACATAGAGTGGGTAAATAACCCAATATAAATGCTAATTAGGCTCTAAATCATTGAAGTTCTAGCCAATTAATCAGCCCATGGAAAGCTCAGTGTAAGGAACAGTTCATTTCTGAGAACTTTCACACACGGCTCAGAGTGAGGGAGCTTTCGGGGGAACTGCTGAAAGCATCGTCCATGTTCTTCCAAGCCCTGACATGCTGTCCTTACTAACCATGTCATTGGCATCACCTGATGAGACCCCAGTGGGGGTGATGTGTAATCTACATACAGAAGACGTCAGGCTAGTGCCCAGCAGCCTGGGCAGCACAGCGACATGGTTGCCGCATTTCTGATCTGTTCTTAACCGCAATGTCACTTGTACTTTCACAAAGTGCCTGAGTGGGAGCTACCTCCAGTGCTTGCAGCTCCCACCACTGTGTGGAAGTTGACGCTGAAGAACAGAAACGTTTTGAGGAGGAGCCTATAGGACCTAGGTTTTGTCTTCCATGGTTTCTGGAGCAGTACTTTTAATTTAACCGGAATGAATCCTGCCCCCTGCAGGAAAGAGGAGGAACATGTAAGGAAGGCTCCAGGTCTGAGCCTTTCACACACAGCCACCACCAGCGGTGTTCACTGGAAGATCCTTATTCTTAGTAGTCTAGGTCTCCTTTCAAGGCAGGAAGCAGCAGAATGTAGCAGGAGATGAACAACTTAGTAGAACAACGGAATACTGTGGATGATCACCGCTATCCCAACTGTTCTGTTCTGTTATTAAATATGTTCCAAATGAGCTATTAAGTATGTATTTGGTTTTCCAGTTTCCTTTGTCATCTTTAAAGGGTTTTGATTTTGTAAGCCAGTTATATGGCTAGTGGCTGATGCCCTGGTAACTTTGGGATGGGGACTGATTACCAGGTAGCCTTTGGCAGGAGTTGAGGGTTGAGACATTACACCCCATCTCTGACCCCTGGAGAGGTTTCTAGTTTGCCTTCCTGATGCTGTGATAAATACAATGACTAAAAGCAACTTAGTGGCAGATAGTGTTTATGTCAGCTTACACTTCCAACATAGCTGGAAGTCAGGGTGGGAACCCTGAGCAGAAGGCAGAGGGGGCACCGTGCACAGACTCTCTCACTGGCTCATGCTCAGTTAGCTTTCTTATACAGCCTAGTGTCACCTAGGGGTGGTGCTGCCCATGGTGAGGCAGCTCTTCCATAGCAATCATCAATCACTCACTATATTAACCTTCACACACATGGTTACAGGCCAGTCTGATCCCCGCAGTCCCTCAATTGACTTTCAAGTGCTTCTAGGCTGTGCTGATTGGGAAAATGAAACTAACCAGGATGGGAGCTGAGAGTCTAGAGATGGGGTTAGCAAGATAAACTAACCAGGATGGGAGCTGAGAGACTAGAGATGGGCTTAGCAAGTTAAACTAACCAGGAGAGGAACAGAGAGACTAGCGATTAATCCTAAACAGCCCAGGACTTCTCAGTTCTGAATGAGTCACGGCGCCTGCATACATAGCTTTAGGAGTTTCCTAGTTGGGGGCACATGGAAGGGAGTGCTGGGAATAAGGTAGGTTGGATTGGATGGGAAATTTCTCTACCCCCTCTTCCATATCTGTTGAAGCCAATGTGGATGTGCAACTTCAGTTTAAGTTGTTAAGAACCTTAGGGTCTTGAGGCCTTTTCATTCCTTTCTGACTCTGGGATCCACCCCATCCTCAAGGGGTATTGGCATGGCATAAGTTTTCTCCTGTGGTAGTTAGTCTCTTTTGGTTTAGTGACTTTAGAAAATAATACCTAACCTATAATGTAGGGATAAAGGACCATAATCCCATATTGACACCCTCCCCACCAGGAAACACAGGCTGAGCATACCAGTGAAGGGCTTGAATGAGGGGGTCTCTTTAGACCCACCTGTGTGCTCGCTGTACTTGCCCTAGGTGGAACTGTGCCTGGACAGTGCTTGTCTGCAGTGCTAAGCCGCTCATTCTGTCCCTAGCCCTGCTCGAGGGGGTCTCTACCAGATAGGCTTTCACATTCTAGGGTCGGAACCCCAGTCATTGTGACTCCCCACAAATCATGGCTGGGGTACTTACAAGATGCAGTTTTTAAGATGGAAACATCAGCTGTTTGTGACTGCAGCCACACCCACTGAAAGCATAACTAAAACAAGAGCCCTGAACTGAAATTGTCCCTGAGAAACTGCTGCTTTCCCTCTCTGTATGTTCTTCCCAGGGGTCTGACAGGAAGGACTGATCATCATTGTTGGTGCTTGTGACCTTGTTAGGTACAGATCCCCATGCTGCCCTTCACAGGTCAAACCATTCCCAAGCCCCTGTTCCCACTAATGCCTGACCTGTGAAATCCCAGTAACTGGGAGGTTCCAATCTGGGTTCCAAAGTTGGTTGCCATCCACTCTGACCTACATCTATTCTAGGTCCGTGTATTTTAGGTGGGGCAAGGAGGATAGGAACAGACATCTTGGTTAGAGGTCATCACAGACGGGTCTAGACCCATATCTGTTGTTTGCTCCTTTTTCTCTTCCTTAAGAGTTGTGATCTCAGGCTTCCAGGACAGATGACTGCCTCATCTTCTCAACGTCCCTGTCTGCATCTGCCTTGGCTGTTTCTCAACCTTCCTGGTGGCATCCATACTGAAGCAACTGCTTCAGCAGTACCTACAACCTTCTTTAATTTGTCTCTCTTCTACTTGGGTAGCCATCACTAACTGTTTATGTCTTCCTGGTCGCTATTTTGGTGCTGAGAGTGACTGCATCTTTAAACTTCTTCAGGGATCCCTCTATTTTGGGGCCTTCAGATGGGATAGCGTGTTGAAATGAAAAGATAAATATTCAATGGTCACTGCCTCTGATCTCTCCTCCTTTGTCTCTGGGACAAAGCTAGATGTATTATGCCAGGTTCTCTTCCCTCCTATAATGCCTGAAGGAACTGACCACTGTCCTAGAGAGGATTTCACTCCCTGGCGAGCTGTTTCTGTTGCTCTCTCCTAAGATCTTAGCTTCCAAGATCAGGGAACTTTTCTCAGTAGGTAAAAATGTGCCATGTTTCCCAATATATGGCTATCACTGATGGGTGTGGACTTTGATGGGATGTGCAAACCTACACAGTGCTCAACCTGGATCTGTATAAACAGGGAGGACAATACCAATGAATCAATGAACTACAGGTAGAAGGTCCCCCTCTCTCCATCTGGACTCTCTTGGGTCTAGACTTAGATCAGAGTTTGGGGAGTTATAGGAATGAGCCATATCTGCACTGCTCCTGGCTGTTGTTGTTGTCGTCGTTGTTTAATGTCCCATGTGCCAGGAAGCATGTTTACATTTTCAAATAGATATAAAATGACACCAAGAGAATATCTCGTGATATTCAAATTTCACATGAAATTCAAATCTTAGTATTAGTAGGGCAGAACACATTCACACCCACTTGTTTATATATGATCCATGCTGCAGAATTGAGAGCTGCCCAAGGCCTGACAGCTTGCTTATTACTTCACAGAAAACTGCTCATGAAGTGGTCCGGGCTGAAGTGAATCTCATGTTTGAGCCAAGGCTTTGGTGGCATATACCAGCTGTCATGGTTTGAATATGCTTGGCCCAGGGAATAACACTATTTGGAGGTGTGGCCCTGTTGAAGTAGGTGTGTCACTGTGAGTGAGGACTTTTTAGACCCTCATCCTAGCTGCCTGGAAGTCAGTCTTCCATTAGCAGCTTTCAGATGAAGATGTAGAACTCTCAGCTCCTGCTGCACCATGCCTGCCTGGATGCTGCCATGTCCCTACCTTGATGATACTGGACTGAACCTCTGAACCCGTAAGCCAGCCCCAATTAAATGTCCTTTATAAGACTTGGCTTGGTCATGGTGTCTCTTTCTAGCAGTAAAACCCTAACTAAGACACCAGCATTCCCAGAATGGACATCTCTCCATTCTGCACCCCCATCTGAAACTGCAATGTGTTTCTCAGAAGCAGCTGCCCCAGTGCCCTGTACTCAGGCAGCCCACAATCTCCTTCTCCCTTCAAGCCTTAGGTACTGTGCCTGTCCCTCTCCTTGTCCCTGTGATGAAACATCCCACAGAAGCAACCAAAAGGAGACAGATTTACTTTGCCTCAGTTTAGTGGGATATGGTCTATAATGGCGGTGGAGCATGGTGGCAGGTGGCTTCATGGTGATAGAAGAATACAGATGAAAGTTCACACTTCACATCTGGGTGGAAAAGGCTGCAAATATTAGACTGGAACCTTAACCTGAGTTATGAAACATTAAATCTAACCACAACAGCCCACTTCTTCCAAGGAGGTCCTACCTCCTAAAGTTCCACATCCTCCAACTGGGGACCAAGTGGTCAAATACATGAGCCTTTGGGGGTTGCTTTACATCAAAATACAGGTGCCAAGCAGAAACTGAACCATGGAAGAGAGATTCCATTTGGTGTGTAGTACCGGAGTCTAACAGCAATACCTTAGCCACTCTAACAAGAAACGCCATTCTAATGCTTTGCATGTAAACAGTTTTACTATTTTGCATATTTTATATTTGTAGAGTAATTCACTGTTTAAAATTTAACACAAAACGTTTTTGTTGAATGATGGATGAATATATTCATCAAGGAATATATTCAACAAGGAAACCACTTTAGTTCATAAGACTTCCTGAAGAGAATTTCGTATTGTGGAAGGATATGTGATTTACTTAATCAATTGTTGTGTAAACAGGGGAAATGTTAATTTCCCTTTCCTTTTTAGAAAAGACATTTTCTGGGAAGAATTGTGCTTAGCTTATGGTGTGATATGCTGTTTTTCTGGCTTTATAATATTTCTATATTGAAGTCTTTCTCTAGTTGAATAATGTCATAAAAACAAATTTGCTTTTCTTACTATCTTCTGGTGCAAATTTTTTATTGGCATTTACATGGAGTTGAGCAGCAGCAGCTGTGTGACAAAGCTTAGAGGGATGAGGGCACAGGAGAGTGACCTGGGAAAGGAAGACTGGGACCACCTGAGTGTGTGCTCCTTGATGCTTCTGTTGGAGGGAAGGAAAAAGCCAAGCGTAAGAATCAGAGATGTCCAGGGGTCTAAAGATGGGAGAGCATGCCGTGAGAAGGCTTGGAGAGAAGGACAGAGGGGGACACAGGGGGCGGTCGAGGAGCAGATGCAACAGCCAGCAGAAGTGGGGTGGGGTGCGTGGGGCAGAGGAGGAGGGACCAGGATGAGAGGAGAGGGGAGGGAGTGGGTAGACTTAGGAAGTGAGCCCTCAGCTCCGGTGGGGACAGCTTATTCTTTGCTGTTCTCCATGCTGTGACAAAATGCTTGACAGAAGCAACTTAGGGACAAACGGAGTGCTGGGGCTCAGGGCACATCCTCCTTAGCTCTTTTTATTCAGGACACACGAGCAGTTCATGCGGTCTCACATTGGGGCCCTGTCTACCCTTCCTGTTAGGACTTTCACAGACACGTCCAAACTGACTGTTGGATGATGTAATTCTAGTCAAGTTGACAGTGGTGATTTACACTTGAACTTTCTGTAGACCTGGTGGAAGGTGGGTGGGGGTGGGGCAGATGAACATGTTCAGAGCCATCTTCTCCTTTCTTTTTTCTTAAAAACAGTAACCAAACTTACATATTTATTTTTGTAGTTGTGTTTGTGCACCCATGTGTTGGTGGAGGTCAGAGAAGGGTGTCAGATCCTCTGGAGCTGGAGCTAAAGGCGAATGGGAGACGTCTGGCTTGGCATGGGAGCCTGACTCAGGTCTTCTACAAAAATAGTAAGCTCTGATGACTACTGGGCTGTCTCTCCAGACCCCAGCCTCCATATTTCCCAAGTCCTATCCCCGAGGGGAAGCACCTGGATTTGTAAGTCCAGGTAAACACCAGAGGCTGGCAGGCTCTTGTCATCTCAAGCCTGTGGCTGTCATTGATGCCTCACTTCTCAGGAGTCCATAATGGCTTGGTGTTCGCAGACACAGCCAATGACCCGTGTGGCCATGCTCCGTGAGCCTCGCATCTCTGGGCCTTCCCATTCTTCATTCTCTGTTTCTCTGGATGTTGGCCCAGGACTCTCCATCACCTCCTCCCAAAGTCCATTAGCCTTGGCTTCTCTTTCCCTTCTGGTTTGTGAAGGCCACTTGTATGGGACACCATTTCCATTTTCTGTTTCTTTGTTTGTTGGTTGGTTGGTTTTTGTTCTCACCTGAGGCTCCAGTAATTAAGATACAGTGACTCCCTTCTGGAAGGGCCATCCATTGCCTGGCCAGTTGCTGCTTCCAGAGAGGCAGGGCTGGCTGAGGCTGCACAGTCCTTTCCCAGGCCTTCTTCTGTCCTGGAACCTCAGCCTCTTCTCTTGGTTATTTCCCTGGTTATTTCCAAGTCAGTCTCAGCAGCAGCCACCCTCCCCCGAGCACTTTGACCACAGAGTCCCATAAAGCTGGGCTGATAGTCACAGAGTCATTCCTAGAAGGTGTGTGACACACTTTTCTGGGTGCTCGTGCTGTTGCCCTAACTTCTAATCTGATAGCAGCATCTCCTTGACCTTGACTGTGAATCCCCCAGCCTGTCTTTCCTGGAGCCTCGCCTTCCTTGTCTCTCCTAATAGTCTTTTCTTCCCATTTCTTATGCTTCCTGGATATTTGGATTGTGGAATATTCAGACTGTTTATCATGCACAGCTAACTAACTGCAGTGCATTCTAATCAGAGTATACTAAACATCATCTCCCCTTGAGCATGGACGGGAGTGACACTGTTGCTTACACAGCCCTGGTGCTAGGGCTCCTGAGCCTGCTCAGTCTTGACACTTCTTTGGAACACTGTAGACACTTTGTCTTTCTGTCTGGCTTGCATCTTCCCAGCACACCTCCTTCCCTAGAGAGCAAGTTAGCTCAGCGTGGGTGGCTACATGGTTTTTACCTGCTGGCTCCTGTGCCACTCCCTCGCCTCTGATTCACATTCCTACTCAGTCAGCCTCCAGATTCCAGCGTCCTGGTGCCTCACAGTTACTTTCAGTCCCATCATTTGCCTAATATTACAGTCAATGTATTAAGAACTTGAAGAGCATAAGTGCAACTAACAACCACATGTAATCTTAGCATTAACATATTAGCTTTGTTCCATTTCTAGTGTATTTCATGAATGCACACATGGGGTGTGGGGGGGAGACAGACAGACAGACAGAAACAGAGAGATCGAAATATGGAGAGAGAGAGAGAGAGAGAGAGAGAGAGAGAACACATATTGGATGTGCATTGAATTAATTCATTTTGACTTAAAGCTGGTTATGAAGCTTCAAAGTCAATGTGTGACCCTGATCCAGGCTGAAGCCAGATGCTACAGTTATTGAATGACAGTCCGACATTGTAACAGGCATGACTATTGCTACTATTTTTATTGTCATTTATTAGTGGTATTCACATTGCAGACATTTGTATTTCTGGGTAAGAAACAGTGGTATCTGACTCTGCCCAGTTACATGTCTTTATGATACAAGCTATGATGTTTAAGGGATGTGTGTTTGCAGCTGAGTTTTATGAAGAAGCAGGGCATATTGGGGCTACTTTATAGTTCCCTAGTATAATCTACTTTTCTTTCTCTCTGTGTCTCCTCAGTTATCTCTGAGCTGACAATGATTTGCTATAGATGTGGCAGTGTGATGGTGGAGGTTTTACTCCCTGAGAATCCTTTGCATAATGAGGGTGACAAACGATTGATAGTTTATCCTGGAAAAGACATGGAAGTCCAAAAAAAAGACCTTTCCTTGAAAGATGCACTCTCTAAACAAACAAGGGAACAACATCCTAAAGACTGTTTATCCTTAAGGTCATTTACAAAAATAATCCTAAACAAATATTGTAATAATGACATATTTTTTAATTCTACTTTACATTGTTATCTCTGGTTCTGTATGCATCTTTGCTTAAAAAGAACATAGCAATCTGTGTAACGGTAGCAAGCTAATCCTTTCTTTCTTAGTAGTTGCATTGTTTGGCGTTTATCATTTTTATTGATTATTTATTTGGGAATCTCGTATCATGCACCTGATTGTGCTCAGCTCCCCTGTCCCCTGATCTCCAAGCAACCTCTGTCTTGACCTCTCCTTCCTCCCTCTTCCCCTACCCCACCCCAGCTTAAAAAAAAAAAGCAAAACAAGAGAAAAGGGAGGGAAACTCCCTGTACTCACTAGAGCATGGTCAAATCCCTAGTGGTCAACACCCCCTCCAAGGGAGAATGAATCTTTCTCTGCTCGTACCTTTCTCCCACCAGAAACCATCAACTGAGAAGGCCTTGTGGCGGCAGGAGAGGGACGGGCCAGCTCTCACTAGAACACAGACATTAACATGGCTTCAGGCAGCGGCCCAGGTCCTGGACATCAAGACAGGCGCTGGACATATCAGGACCACTGACTCATTCATGGCTCTGAGGAGCTGCATGGACCGTGAACCTCAATTTGGCCTCAGGCCACACACGCCACTCACTTCACGTGTCCTGCCCTGCTCCCTCAGGGAGCAACGCCCAGGGGCATCAACAAGTCATCAGGTAGCAGTACAGACTGTATAGGGCCGCTTTCAACTCAGGCTTCTTCGCGTCCTGGGGCAGCAGCATGGGCTGTGGACACAAACATGGCCTCCTCCAGGGGCATTGCAGACCATGGTGGTTCTTTGGGGAGGTCCAAGGCAAAATGTGGAATCGTTCCTTATCTCTGTTGTTTCCTGCAGCCAGGGGCATCCTCAAGCCGGGATGCAGGAGTCCCTGCATAAGCTCCAGGCTGTTAATGCTATCCTACTGATCCACTCTGGCGGTTCTCTCTTCCCATCTCCCCATCACATATTTGATGCCCCCACACCTTGAGGCAGGAGTGGTGCTGGCTGTCTTTGTCTGTAACCCTGAGCTGCCTGGTAGTTTGTTTGTTTCTTTGGCTGTTTGGTTTGGTCTGGGGGGTGGGCGTTTGTTTGTTCATTTGTTTGCTTGCTTGCTTTTAAGTTTGGGAGTGTGCCTGTGTGTCTACATGCGCATATGCAGGTCAGTGCCCTGAAGGCCAGAAAAGATATCTGATGACCTGTATCTGGAATCACGGGGGGTTGTGAGCTGCCAAATGTGGGTGCTGGAAACTGAGCTCCTACCCTCTGCAAAAGCAACAAGTGCTCCTACCTACCCAGCCAGCTCTCCTGCCCCGCCCCATAAGTGTGAATGCATACTGGAAGCATGTTTGTGCCATGGTGCACAAATGGAGACAATCTCTCCATTCAGGTTCCTTCCTTTCAGACGACTCTAGCTTGTGTCCAATTGACAAAAAAATCTACACAGTACAAGTCCTCATATTCCTGGGCATACTTCATCAGTGATGTAATTTCTCTCCACTAGTCCCCACCTCTTAATGTTTCCATCACCTCCCACACCACAGGCTTTAGATCAGTTCACAGCAGGTGACATGATGCCCACAGAGGGCCAGCCCAGAGCGGAAGGGTCCTAGGGAGCTAGTGGCAAGAGCTGAGAGTAACCAGAGATGTCCTAATGTCAATGAAGATAAAGAACAGGAAGAAGGAGGTGTGTTTCCCTCTCTTTTTTTAACGTAAGAAAGTAAAATCTAGAATCACGTATAGGCCCTGGGGGCACATTCAACATTTAAGCCAAGACTCAGAAGCTAAAGCTGCTGCGTGGGGTTTGGGACAGGCAGAGTAGTTGAAGCTGGACTTGAGGGATCCCTGAACAATACGCTGACGTAAGATTCTGCACCCTGCTCCATCTCCTTACTCTAGCACTTTCCTGTAAGATTATTCTCTGAAGCATGATATTTAATGGCTGAGTGACTTTCAGCAGACTGGCTGTTCCATAATTTATTAGCTTTTCTTTTTATGTCAGGCGTGTTCACTTGTTTGGTTTCTGGTCAGCCTTAGACTATCTCTGGACAGGCTGTGTGCATCTAATCATTCCTTCTGTCCCCTACCCTTCACGTTTGTCATCGTCATGAGGAAACCTCTGCAGTAGAGAACTGGTCTCTTGTAATTCCTTCAAAGAGGTTCCCTTAGGTGTTTGAAGATAGCTTCATTTCTTCTTCAAAGACTCTACTCCAGACTGACAGACTCTGCCTCGAATGGGTTCTTTCCTCATAGCTTCTGAACTTTGCCTCACTTGATGTACTTAAATTTCTGAGTGCACAGAAGCAGCGATTGAGACCATGGTGAGGCCTTCCACCAGCTACCCCCACCCTGGGCTTTCTTCTCCTTCTAGGCTCAGGCCTTGGTCACCCTCAGCCTGGGTTTTAGCCCAGCCTCCCTTGGAGCCTCTCTTGGCGACCATCTGTCCTGTGAACTTTAAGACCTCACCACCATGTCCTGGCCCATCTTCTCCATGGCCAGTGACCCCAGCCTTCACCTGAAGGTCTCTCGCTCTCAGGAGGCCTGCAGGGCCTCAGCAGTAAGACCGTTTGTCTTCCACACACAACAGGACTGATGATACATTTAGAAACACACAGGATCTGTGACAACACACACAAATCCTACACAGGTTCAAAACATACCAAGTCCCACATTGAGAAGGGAAAATGGACATGAAGGGAAAAGAGATCTTGGAAAGGGTCCCACCCCTAACCAAGAAGCCATTTGCAATGGATACCTGCTGGGAAAGAGAAAATTAGTTTTCTCTAGTGGAGGGTTACTAGATAAATCAACCATACTCTGTGGCAGGCCCATTGCCCAAGAGTATCTGACTAACACATAATGGACTCTGTGTATGTGTGTTTGTGTGTGTGTGTGTTGTTGTGGTTGTTGTTGTTGTTTCATTTGGTACTTTTTGTCTTATTGTTTGTTTTGATTTTCATTGTTTTGTTTTATTTTTGGAGAGAACGATGATCATTAAGTTGGGTGGGTAGGAAGGTAGGTAGAGTCAGAGGAGTTGAGGGAGGGAAAAACATGGTCAGAATATAATGTATGAAACAAATTTTTTAAATTAAAAAATTAAAGTTTAGCACAGAGACAGTGGGCCTTCAGCCAGAAAGGGGGTAAAGGAAGCTAGAGTTTCTGGGCATGAACACTCATGGGAACCTGTATCCTGACACCAATGTTCCAGTGCACAGTGGGGCCTGTGGAGACAGGATGGACCACTGATGCCATTGCTAGTAGAAGAGGGAGGTCTTCCCAGTCTCCATGGGGTCTGTTTCTTGTCCCCAAAGGTAAGGCGTGCCTGCGAGGAGGGGCTCAGAGTCCAGGCTGGGATGATAGATGCCAGAGAGATCAGGGCTTGGCCCCTCCCTCCTTTCCTGACCCCAATCATAAATTCTTCCAATTTCTGCCCCTCTTGCCCTATGGCAAAGCCTGGCTTGTCCTGCCTGTGGGAGAGGGTCACACAGCTGGTTAAAGCCAACAAAAAGCATGGATGCAGAGTTCTCTACTTTCTGTTACATTATATTTCTGTGCATTGTGCTACAACATCCCACCCTGAGTTAGGTCTGTAGGAATCGTGAGCTCTGCCTTTTACACGGAGGAGGAAAGGACCCTCCCTTGCCCACACTTCAAGAAAAATCCTTTATAGTCTCTCACAGAAATGTTTTGGTAACAAGCTTAGATCTCTCCTTTATGTGTCGCAGCTGCACAAGAAATCCAAGCATCCAGTTTTTCAGAACCTAAGCAGTTAACGCTGGAAATTTTGCTGCAAATAAATTGATCAGTATGCAAGACAGTTGTCACGGCTGAATCATGGTCCACAGTTAAGGTAAACAGATCTGTGATGACATTTTCTGAGCAGAATACAAATGCAGTGCGTTTGCTCCCAGAGGTTTCTGACATTTTTTTCTACTCGGGCAGCATATCCTCCTAAGAAGGTGTTGTTCACAAGGAAGAAAGGTCTTTGTTCAACCCTCTGAGAAGGTAGGGCTGGAGCATTTGATGTGCTATCTGTGACGAGCTTCGCTCTGGGAAATAAGGGTGTGGAGGGAACATTTCCTTTTCTTAGCCGCCTTCTTCCTCTTCTCCCACCCGTGGAGAGAGCCTTTTGGCTTTTCATTTATTTGAATGATCGTGAAAATATTCCATGTGCTTGTATTGTGAAAGTTTGCATGTGATTAGTTTTCTCCATGTGAAGATCAAGGGTTGTTTTCTCCTAGGTGGGTTTCCATGAAATCAGTGAGGAGGAAAACAGAATGCCTGGTTTTTATTTCCTCCTCTTGCTTTCATCTTAATACTCTCAAGTTTCGCATTTTCCCAGGCTATTCCTGCCTGCACTGCTTTATAGGAAGCCAACACAGCATGGCTGGATCTGGAACGAGGAATAGTCTGTAGCTGGATGCCGCGCCATGGGCCAGATACCCTATGTGCGTTGTGAAGCCTCAGTCACTCTTAGGCTGGGCTGATGTTCTGGTGTGTGCACAGCCCGGTCACAGCACTGTCTAGGAGCTGGTAGGCAGGGGTTTGCTGGGGCATCCTTGCAGGTAGGGTTGAACTTGCTGGGGTGCTGATGTTTGCTTCTGTCTTGGTCATCAGTTATGATGAGTAGCCCTGAGCACAGGTCATTATGAAAGACTCACGCTGACCACGGGGCATAACTGAATTAGTTGAGAGTAGCACTTGGGCTCAAAGGTTTCCAGAAAGTTTCGGTGACTCAAAGTGAACAAGAAGGTGTTCTTCAAAAGGTGGCTGAAACGGGGTGTGCTTGGACTTTGTGAAGCCATGGAAGGACCACATTCAGGAGAGAAGTTCTCCTGTTGTGTGTCTGTGGTCAGTAAATAGATTATCCCGGGGTAGCCTCCTCCAGGAAGTCCTCTGGAACCTTCCCTGGCATCACCAGAGCCAGGGCTACCTCTCTCACTGACAGCAGCTTTCAATGTGAAATGCCCAGCCAGATTCATGCTCAGTCGTGATTGGTCTTTAAAAATCTCTAACTGCCATTTGGCTCGTAGCACAGCCTGTGGCTCAAAATAGGTTTTGTAAATGGTGCTTATGTTCCAAACAGACAGCAACCTGAGCGAAGGATATCTGGTTAATCTGGTTCCTTAGAGTGTGGATGGAGAAACTGAGAGCAGAGCCAGGTTCTGCAGGACCTGTGCTCCTCTGAGTCGACAGGTACAAGGAGCTGCGGATGCACTCATTCTTTACAACAGGTCCTAGCAAGAGCTCCTGTGACACAGGACGTGCAAACTTGCAACCAGCCCAGCCGAGGTTTTCTTCTTCCTCTAGAATTCTCTGCCCATTCAGTGTAGGAGGATCAGGTGACCAAGGTTTTTTTGGGTTTTCCCTTTTTGAGCCTTGAGGCTGACACACTATTATTTTGAGACAGTGACATCATCCTTCTTCTTTGAGGCTCTGTCATCCCAGCCCTGGACTCTCACCTGGACTGTTGTGATCTTCAGTCTCTTTCAGGAGGATCACAGGTAGAATGGGAACCATATCTACACTGAGGAGGGAGGGGCTGGTTGGAAACAGGCCTCCTTGAGGCTTGGTACTGAAGCTGAATCTAAATGACCAGGGGGTTAACCAGGTGAAGAGAAGGATAGGAGCTATCCTCAAGCAAGAACATGGTGTGTGCAATGGTCCTGGGGTGGAAGGGAATAGAGTTAGGTACAAGGGTAGACAGGGAAATGTTGCTGGAGCCAGAATTATGGGGGGGGGGGGCTGGGAGCAGCCTGACCATGTAAGAACAAGTGGGTGAGAGTAGGGACTCCACACAGTGGTAAGAACAAGGAGAAGTTGAGGATGAAGGTAGTGACCTTATCTGATCTGGATGAGTGGGTACAGAGAAGAAGGCCAGGGCAGAGCAGGAGTCTGGGGTGTTACCAACCAGGCAAGCAGCAGAAGTGGAGGGGACATCATTGTTGCAGGGACAGCAGGCTTGCTGGCAGGATTTGGAGATCTACAGAGGTGGTGTTGATGGAGCATTCTGGCAGGAGGAGGTCAGTGAGGGGGGAAATGCATAAAAGACGCGCCTGGGATGCCCTGGGATCCTGGTGAAGAGCAGCAGCTGATGGATGCAGGAGGCCATAACGTGGGTGGCTAGGGATGTGGCTCCTAAGAAGCAGGATGGATGCCTGAGTAAGGCGGGGAGCCTTTCCCACAGAAATGGTAGCAACAGGAGAGTCACTGTCAGCCACAGCCAGCTGTGGCCACTGGATGACCCCAGGGTTGGTGGGAGAGGCCAGATCTGAGGAGAGACGCTCAAGTGAGTGTGGGGAGCAGAGGGGCAGCCACATGTGGGAGCTTGGCCCCTGCTTTAAACTCTGACATGCACAGTGGGAAATCCAACGTTAATTTTAAGGTGGTTTTCATTTGACCTGTGGAGTTGTCATCATGGAAGGCACTTCATCATGGAGTTTCTGTGCCACAGACTCCATCCTTGCCAGATGTGGCAAACCCTCATCTGTATGTGTGAGGCTCACCCCTGGCTTCTTGCTGAAGTTTGACCAGCCTCTGCTTGGCATGCCTATAGCTAATGGGAGTTGAGAGCAGAAGGAAGGATGAACTCAGCTTACCAGCGTGCACCAACCCTCTGAAGGAAGAATGGACCTGTGGGAACCTGGTCAAAGCCAGGGGCCATGTTTCTGACCTGTGTAAAGATGAGCTACCCTGTTAGTGAGGGAGAAACTGTGAGCATGCCAGGGCCAAGGCAAGATGCCTGGTACAATGGGTATCAGTGTGTGTGTGTGTGCATGTATGCATGCATGCTCTTTTATCTCCCATTAGCATCTTCCTTGATCCTGAAACTAGTTCTTTGTGTGCACGTTGCATCTGCATGGTGTGTAGGGAGTACATAAGTGTGGTATGAATGTGCACTTAAATGTGTGTGGAGCTGTGAGGAGATGAGGAGACTGGTATTGACATGTAAAGTGGAGGCTCACCACTCCACACATCTCCACTGAGAGATACAGTCCCCGGTCTGCTGACTCTCCCCAAGGTTCCCCAGCTCACGCAGTGGCAGAGCCATAAAGGGAACATACCAGCTCAACTCAGGAAGAAGGCCATCTCAGACAGCCTTCATGCTTTGGTGACATCGGTGCCAGGTGGGCACTTTGGAAAGAACAAAGGTCCTGGAATGTAATCTTCCTTGTACACCTGTGAGACAGAGCCAGAAAGACAAAAATCAGAAGAGCAGGGAAGAATCTCCTGATAAGATGATTATATTTGTTAATACCTATGTGTGTGTTTAGCTGAATAAATGTACTTTCTCTGTGCCAGGTGCTATCTGAGCGCTGCGTACATACGTCGGTCTGATCCTCATAACTTCAGGAATGTGCATTATTATTCTTGCTTTACAGATAGGAAACCAAGGCATAGAGAAGTAATTTGCTCAAAAGTTATAAAACACCTCCCTCTATGTGTGCATGTATGTGTATGTCTGTCTTGCATGCACTCACACATGGTCATGTGCGCACAGAGCTGTGTTGAAAGATACTCTTTCCTTGGGGGGAAATAACAAGAGTTGTAAGAGAGATGGGAACTTTCTTCTGCTGGACATCATCTAGTCTTCCCATGACTCTTCAGCTCAGTTGAGTGACCCCAAACATTGTCTGTGTGCCACACAACTTCCACTGTGGCCATGGCTTAGACCCTCACTGTCAGTTCATCTCGGAGTAGCAAGGGTGATGTTGTCAGAGCACCCCACTTCTGCTTCGGTACCCTGAGGATGGCAGCTCAGTACTGAGTGGGTAAAACCTGAGCAGGCTCTGTCATTCACTGCTCTGTGGCCTGGCACCCGCCTCTCCCTGCTGACTTCTCCCGACTGCAACAAGGGATGCCTTTGTTGCCTCTTCATGGGTGGATGGAAGTCAAGTTCAAGACAGGAAGGTGGCAGGGTTCCAGGAAGACAATATCCAATACAAACCTTGAGCAAGATTCTGTCGTTGTTCATCATTGGACATGCCTGTTGGAAAAGGCCACCTTCCTCTGCCTCTGTCTCATCCACACATTGTTCAAGTTCACTGACTATATACAGTCTTTATTGTGTGTTCCTCTTGAAACAGTTTTAAAATATGCTTTTGTTTGTAACATTCAATTAACACATCATTAAACTAATATTAAAATAGCACATGGTGAGGTTGGGGGGAATGGCTCAGTTGGTAAAGTTCTTCCTATACAAGCATGAGAGCTCATGTAAAAAGCCAGGCTCTGGAGTAGCTGGAGCACTAGGAAGGCAGAGACCGGAGGCTCACTGGGTCTCACTGCCAGTGGCTTAACTGAATCAGCAAGCTCCCCGTGCAGTGAGAGTTTCTGTTTCAAAAATTAAGATTGTAAACAACTGAAGAAGACTCCCATCCATGTTAAACCCTGGCTTCTACATACATATGCATACATGTACAAACACAGTTATGCACACCACACACACAAACACACACACACACACACACACACACACACACACCAACAACCATTAGGGTAAACTAGAGTGTTTGTAAACAATGAATAAGAATGTTAAGAAGATATTAAAGTCCACCTACCTATACTACAGGTGTAACCACAGAAGTAACCAGATCAACACTTATGTGTACCTCTGCTTGACTGTCTTTGTTTTGTAACACACACACATACCACCACCACATACCACCACACACAACCACACACCACCATCACCACCACTACACACTACCACCACATACCATCACCACTACCAGCAACACCACCACACACCACCACCACATACCACCACACACTACCACCACACCACCATCACTACCACTACTACCACCACATACCATCACCACCACCAGCACCACCTCCACCATCATCAACATCACCACTATCACCACATACCACACACAACACACATTCTCAGTCCTAAGACTTTCATGTAGGTCTCAGTTACTTTAATGTCTCCATTCATGCTGCAGCATTGTCTTCCAGAAAGGCAGTCTTCATGGACCCCAGCTGCAGAGTGCAGCAATGGCTGTACTGGCTTCCTGGCTCTGAGGGGTAATTTCTTCCCAAACAATGTGGTCACCAATGTTCCTTTCCCTTATCTTAAAAGGAAATTCAGATTGTAGCATGGGATGGCTCTTGATGTTTGGGCATCTTAGCTGTATTTTTCCAGGCCATGACTCAGACCATCTTCCAGAAGAATCCTATGATCTTTGCCTGCTCATGCATCAGCTAAAGGAAACACTGGGTAGTTTGTGAGGCAGGCAGTTACCCTTCTGGTGGTGGTGGTGGTCATATGGATGTGTAAAGCAGAGGAGAGAGACCTGCCTTCTATTTCGTTTGAAACTATTAAAGATGTCTCCTAAAAATCAACATTGAAAACATTTAACCTTATCATGAATGCTAGCTTCAGGATTATATCTTCCAGTGGTTTATTTAATATCTAGAACCATGTTTTGGTTACTACCATAGATGATACTGGATAAAACAGAATTTCTATTCCTTAACTAAATTATAAAAAGTAGACAGAGGGGCATGTTTCCTCTGAAACAAAGAATACCTGTCTTAAACCAGCACCTCTTCCCAGTTAAATCCAGGCACCAAGCTAAACTGTTCACCATCTCAGTGTTCATGACTTTAGTTGTTTTAATGTTTATTTTCCCAGGCATTGTGTTAAGCTCTTTATACACATTATTCTTAATTTTTAAAAATGATTTGACAAGATAGGTATTTTGAGTATTTCACCTGTGGTACCATGAGCAATAGTGGCCCAGTCATTCTAGTAGTTCACACCTATTTGAGCAGCTATTTGGAACTGTTTGACTGCAAAACTATTTTTTCTTCCTCTTAGCCCCTTGTAGGCCATTGTTACTACACTGCACTCATAGGAAGTTGCTAGAGAGCAGAACAGAGCAGCAGGGTCGGAGAGGGATCGGTCGATCCTGGTGTAAGTGCTCCATGGGACGGACATGCATTGACCAACACAGCATTTGTGCAAAGCCATCTCATTGTCTTTGCGTTGTGTCAGTTATCTGTCTGAAGACAGGAGTGGATCTTCAAAATTATCCCCCTTGCTGTCTTGTCCCCTTGGGGCAACTTTTACTTTCTGCAAGTTGGGTCACACTTGGCAATTTTGTTTTCCTAAAATAAACTTCAGTGGCTATCATTTTGCTATACCAGGTATTGCCCTTCAGTTTGCCACACTCCTGCTCCGAGCTGGAAGTGACTGGCCCAGAGAAGCAGAGGACCTTTTGAGGTTGCAAATGATGGTCAAGATCAATTTACTCTGATGTTTTCCTTTGCTCACAGGCATTGAGATGGTGGCTTTAAAGTGCTGAAACTAATGTTGCGAGGAGTATAGCAGGCGATAAATGTTAAGTCTCCAGAACTGAGACATTTAATATCTACTGGGTTAATCAAAGTGAAAGTAACTTCTTCACATAGAATTTCTCAGTGTGTGTGTAATGGGCATTGGCAGTTTAATAAAGGAGATCGATGCTCAGCCTTTCCTAACATGTTTCCCCTGGAGCCCTCTATCCAGGGAACTTGTAAGGGATGATGACTCTGGAGAACTTGATTTAGAATGTTGTGACCCACCCGTTGGGTCTGACCTGACCTCCAGCTTTGGAACTCAATAGAAGCTGCAAGTTTCAGCCACTATTTCAGAAACACATGTGTATCTTATCTGAAGCAGATTGTAAGGAGCTTATCAGGGAGTCGCCGGCAATGCTACATCAGAGTCACAAACCCACTAACAGCCCTAGTGAGTAATATTCCCTAATATTTCCCAATGTGTGCACTCAAGACCATGACAGTCCTCGAAGCCTTGTGAATATAACGGATGGGCTGATTTTAGATTTTATCAGTATTAGCAGATTTCAAGAGTTTTGAGTGGAATGGCTCAAATGTGTTGTTTAGCCTATGGGATAACTGTCACATGACTTTCTAGTTTCTATAGGAAAAAACAGTGATAACCCTCAGAAAAGGTGCAGTCGTGGCCTCAGTGGCCATTCCTTCTGTCCTCACAGGAGCTTGATGCACATTTCATCCCATTTGTCCCACCGAAGCCTATATTTACAGACCACTGTGTCTCATAAGTCCCCAGAAAGAACTGAGCCAAGGAGAGTGAACCCAGCAGAAGGTGTTCAAAAAAACAATGTGCAGTGTCTGCGAAGCTGCCCCGAGAGTTAGCTTGTCTTTCTTTTTCTTTCATTTTTCTTTTCTTTTTTTCTCTTTCTTCTTTTCTTCTTCCCCTCCACCTTTCCTTCTTCCTCCTTCTTCCTCACTCTCCTCCTACTCTTTGTAATGCAAACACCAAAGCACTCTTCCTTTGGATACATCAGAGAAACTCACAGGAAAGAAGGACCAAGCATGAAGCATACATTAGAGAAGGTTCTGTGCGGAGCACCATGTAAACACTGTTCACACTGAGTAACTCCTTAGCTAAACTGTGTTCACAGGGAGAAAGGACATTATAAACAAAGAAATTTTGCAAACCAGACAGGCTCCCTTTTCCTGTGGAGGAGAAAATGCTAAATCATACTTGAAAATTTGAGTCATTTTAAATCTGTAGCAACAACTATTGAGCTTAAGGGTGTAGCAGGAAAGGCCTCTCTTCCTCTAGTCCAGGTCGGTGAAGTGCTTTGTATGTGAGGTAAAAAGAGGGGGCTGTGCTCTGGGACAGTACTGCAGGGCTAAGAACCAGGTCCATGAAGGCTAAGACAGAGGTCAAGGACCAGGCACAGCTCACAAAAGGCTGCTGGTGTGACTGGCAAGGACAGAATCTGTTGCCTTTGCAGAGTTAGGGTGACAGAGGTTGGATAACATCTACCCACTTTTCCAGCTGATGGGGCAGACAGGGCAGTGGGCTCAAGCCTTCTATCTTCAGGAAGGTAAGCCTCCTCTTCCCCATCATCTTCCTTGTCACCAGCTTCCTGTGTTTTCTGGTGCAGCTCTTGTGTCTGTGCTTCACCCAGCTTGGTCTCTGCATTCTGGGACTGCTGGTCTACCTCCTGCACCTCCAGCTTCACAACTGGGTTTATCTTGATAGGGAATGGATCAATACAAGGCGCTGACAGCCCAGAAAGGGCAAAGAAGAAACTTTTTGACAGGGTGAATTGATTTGAAATCAAGGATGTTGAAAGAGATTCCAGAAATGTCTGGCTTATTAGAAACAATATAGAATGAGGAGGGGGAATTAGTCCCATCTGGTGCCTAGCATTCTCTTTCTTTACGTTAGTATTTGTTCCTGGAAAACCTTGTTTAGGGATACCTGGGTGCTTCAGTCTGAGGCAACCTTGTGAAGCCTAATGGGAGACTATCAATGCCCTGGAATTCATGGGGTCTTGCAGTGAGGGCTCCTGAGGCTATACTGAGGGTGGGGGATTAGGCTAGTATGGGAGCAGAGGTCAGTGGGCATTGCTACAGGCCAATTCCTTTTGAGACTTAGCTTCATGCTGGGTACTATGGGGGTGCCAGCTGCAGCTGTCTCTCAGGCTTTCCCCTCTACCTAGATTGCTCACCTGCTGCCAGGTGACAAGGAGACCTGAGTCCCTATACTGCTGCAAAGATACGCTCGTGTTTCTAACAACTGCCTAGAGGTGGAGGACTGGAGAGCCCAGACAGCCCAGGGCTGGCCCAGTTAAGTGGCTGGTAGGAAGGAAAGTGTCCACAGCTCCAGGTCCTTGGGCCGCCTCCCCGCTGGGCGTTCTCAGGGCAGTGTGATAGTTTGCTTGATCATTACTGGTTTCTTCTTCTTCTTCTTCTTCTTCTTCTTCTTCTTCTTCTTCTTCTTCTTCTTCTTCTTCTTCTTCTTCTTCTTCTTCTTCTTCTTCTCTTCTTCTCTCCTTTTCTTTTCTTTTTCTTTTCTTTTCTTTTCTTTTTTTTTCTCTTCTTTTCTGTCATTAACAAAACTTCTTGTCTCTGTTGACTTCCAGAAATGGCTTCAGACATCCCAGGATCTGTGACTTTGCCTGTTGCCCCCATGGCAGCCACCGGACAGGTGAGAATGGCAGGGGCCATGCCTGCCCGTGGAGGAAAGCGGCGATCCGGGTAAGCAGACTCAGCATTTCCAGGAACTAGACTTAGTAAAAATTGAGCAATGCTCTTGACCTGTTAGAAAAGTATTGTTTTTCCCCCTCCAGGAGAGTAAAAACTCAGCAGTTTGCATCCTGTTTAGATTTTGCAAGATTCCTAAATATGCACATGATTTGCTTCTAAGTGCTCTGGGTCCTGGCGCCCAGCTGGGGATTTCTGTTTGCTTGCCCTCTGAAGTACTCTGCCTGCCATGGGGTCCTGCTGGGCCTCGCCTGTGCTAGCTCTCTGAGGGGAGGAGTCCACTCTTTACTGCCTGAACATTCCAGCCTTCTTTGGCAGATCCAGCCCCAGGGACTGTAAATGATCTAACTGGGGCTCTCCAGCCTTTCCTCCAATGCTCATCTTTCCTAGGAATATGCAGGAATTCTTTTCAACAGGACTCAGCACCTGAAGGCCAGCCAGATGTGTTCTATGTTGCTCAGACAATAAAGTGGATAAGTATTGTCGACTCTGCTGGCTCTGATAGGTCGCAGACCAGTTTTGAGCAGATGAAATCAAAACTGGCACCTTCTTACACAGAATGCTATCAGCATCTATACTCAGAACCCCAAATCAAACCAACCAAAGTCCTTCAGGAAAACATAACTGGTATTTTCCAGCTCAATATATTACTCAACCCTGTTTCCCATTGATCCTTTTTTCATTTTCAGTGTAGTTAATAAACAGGCTATCTCATAAGGTTGCTCAGTTTCTGATCGCACACTCTGCCCATGATTGTACCTATTGTGTGAGAACAGAGCACACCTTCCATAGCTCCAAGACTGCAGGCTGGACCCATGTTGAAATGGTCCAGCATTTCAGTCCCAAGAGTCTCTTCCAAACCTTCTCATTCTTAAAAAGGCACAAAGGCGAGGAGACAGGTGCACACCAGGGTCTGGAACGGAGCGGAGACAGGCTGCAGCAGCACAGTATTGTAATGCCATCCAGTGGTAAGGACTGCTGTGCCTACTGGTGTCTTTGGAAGGAGCCTGGAAGGTTCATGGTTACTGTGAGGATTCAGAGGGCTGAGAATCTGAGCTTGGTGGCAAGGCCATCCTCTCCTTGGTCCTGCACACTCTGCACACTCTGCACACTCTGTGGAAGTCAGTCTACTGTGGCCAGGTCTCCGAAGTGGGTGCCACAAATAACTACCTGATAAAGGCTTGCCCCTGGGCCACCTGCACAGCTACCTGCTATCTGAGCCACTGTTCTTGCTAACTGTGGACAAATCCTGCAGTGTGGATTCCTAAAAGGATGTGTATAGTATTAAAACATCTATTTTTCAATTAACAAAACCATCCAAATCATTTCAAATGTTACTCTCTTAACTCACATTTTTTAAAGAGAAATCCCATTGTTTATCCTTGTCTGTCTCTAGAAGGCACCAGACTAGGCTCTGCAATGAATACTCTGGGTTGGTTCAAGTCTAGGCAAAAATGCTTTGCCCCACCCCATGCTGAAGACCCATGATCCCTCCCTGTGCTGGGGTGAGTTCATCTGTGAGCCTCTGCTTCCTCATGGTTTGGGCTGGTAGACATCCCAGCAGTCTTACATCTTGGCCTGCAGGGTCCTGACCCAGTCAGTCCTGGAGTCCTGCTTTCTGCACTGCTTAAGATAATTTGATCTAGACTGAGTTCCATATCTGAAGAATTCCCACAGCTGTCCTGTCCTATAGTTTTAGTTCTTTTTCTATTGCTGTGATACATCATGAGCAAGGCAACTTAGAGGACAAGGGGTCTGTTTGAGGGATAAGGATCCATCACCTCCACGGTGGGAAAGCATCACAGCTGGCACACATTGTGACAGAGCGACAGAGAGCTCACATCTTAAACCACAAACCAGAAGCAGAGAGTGGCCCTTGGAACCCCAGTGACACATGGCCATACCTACTAAGCCTGCTCAACAAAGGCTACCAACTGGGGACCAAGTATTCAAATGTATGAGACTGTGGGGAACATGGCATCTCATTCAAACCAACACACACACACACACACATACACACACAGAGATAGAGAGAGAGAGAGAGAGAGAGAGAGAGAGAGAGAGAGAGACAGATAGATAGACAAACAAAGAGACAGAGACAGAGGCAGAGAGACAGAGACAAACAGAGACAGACTATACCAGGCCCACCATGGCACTAGAAGGTAATGTGGCCCCGGGGCAGGCTGGCACTTAGGCTTGGGTTCAGTTCCACATACAGCAGAAGAAGAGGAAGCAACCTATCAAGAAGAAAAGGTAGGCGTGCAATGGTCTCTGACACCCTGAGGGTGGGACTTAGGGTCTCTGAAGGCAGGTCAATAAATTGGACCTTCAGCAGGAAGCCATTGTCATCTTTCTTGGAGTCTGTGTGCTGCCTGCCCGTTCCTTCTGTCAGATGGTGAGAGTCAGACCCCATCTCTTAAAGACTCATCCAGCATCTAAGAAGGGAACCTCTTCTTTTACTGACCTGTTTCCATAGTAAGTCTTGGGGCTTTCCTGCATCTGGCATATTTTATATCTTCTCATCAAATTCTCATATTGGCTTCAAAAGGCTGATAGCTGCATTGGGGCCTTGTGCTGTGGCTGGCGTTGACTGTTGTTTGCTGTTACTGTCACCAGCATGGTGTCTCCAACTGTTCCTTCTGTTAAGATTGTAAGACATGCTTGAAGAGACTCAAAGAGAGGGACATGGAAGAAGATGGGGTATGAGGGAGAAAAGCCAGCTCTGGTGTGCCCTAGCCCGTCCCTAGCCCGTCCCTTCCCAGTCTCTCACCTGACAGTCACTCTCATGGAGCGAAGTGTTCCAAGTGGTCAGGGCAGTCACCATTCTCTCTAGTGCCTCACAGCCCCGTAGAGCTGGCCGCACTGACCTCTTGAGGACTTTGGATCCTCCTGGACTCATGCCTGACGCAGTGCTGTGAGTCCTTCCTGGCTGGGCTTTCTTCCCACTTCACTGTCAAGACTTCACAGTGAGCTTCTCCACAGGGTGCTGCCCCCCTCCTGGCAGCTGGGACACAAGGTGAAGGTTCACAAGTTTTAGATTCTTTGCAAAGTAGCTCCACATGTGTGGGAGAAATGAGCTGAAGCAAGTCACCTGACACACATTCTTGCTGTGACCCCCCCTAAGCTCAGCAAGGGAGGGAGGCTTCCGCTGGCAAACGGGCAAACGCAGGGCTTTGAACCTCTCTGAGGAAGCGGCAGGGATGAGTTGAGGAAGAAGCTGAAGATGGCCATCGGGATGGAGAGTGGAGGCTGCAGACAGCCGTGGTCAGGAATGTATCCGTTCCTGCCACTGCCTTGTGTCCAGAGCTAAGCTGCTAAAGCACCATCACTGAGGGAAATCCTAGCACTTGGTAGATAGAGTCAGGAGACTCCAGAGTTCAAGACCAGCCTGGGCTACATAGTGTGACCCTGCTTAAAAATTACAGACTAAGAGGAAGAAAGGTGGGGGAGAAAAAGAGGAAGGGCGGGGTGTCTCTCTAAGTGGGTGTTCTGGCTTTACATGTGTAATATCAGCCAACAGACCCAGGCTCTGAAATGGGAGTATTTTCAGACATGTTGCCACTGCTCTGTCCTGGGGACCCGTGGCCAGGACCAGGATTGCTCCTGCGCAGCCACTGTTGGAAGACTGAACCGGAATGACTTTCTCTTTGCTTGAAGAGCTTTGTGCAAGCTGCACCGCTGGGGAGACTCTCTCTGCTTCCTTCCCACTTAAGTTGCGCTTGGAAATGCCTGTCCGAGCTCCTTGTTCAGGCCCCCTGACAGGAAGTAGGGTCGACTGTGTTCCAGCTCCATGTCTGGAGACGCACTCTTTAACTGTGCTGAGATTTGTTTTGTTTTTGTTGTTTGTTTGTGAGAGAGAATACAAAAGGACTTAAAGTCACATTTTGATTTATTTTATTATCCAGATGTTTCAGAATAATAGAGAAACATAAAAATACATAAAACAAAGGATGATTTATTGTATTTTTCATAGCAGAAGAAATAAGCTCAGCTTATTACAGTCATATTTAAAGCTGGACACGGTGGCAGGGACCCAAATGCAACACCAGGGCAAATGTTGTTTTGAGGTTTGTTGTTTAGTCAGCAGTGTGTGTGTGTGTGTGTGTGTGTGTGTGTGTGTGTGTGTGTGTTATGTTGCTCAGGGGCTAGTGAAAATGTTTGGGTGGATCTAAACACTCGTGGAGCTTCTGATCTATCCCCTAGGCTGGGCCCACTTTATTTGCTTTTCCAAATTACTAAACAGGATTGCTGTCTAAGTGTCCACGCACACACAAGTGACAGGTGTAGTTCCTCTCTGTGCTGCGTGTATGTAATTGCATACATACCCATGGATGGGCAGGTACTGTGTCTCTCCATTCCATTATATGTTTATGATAGCATACACAGTTATAGGGTTGGGTATAGTTTCTCTCCATGTTACATGTGTATGATTGCACACATTCTCAGGTAGGAACCAGAGTTTCTTGGTCTTTAATTTTTCATATGCCAGTCATGACTCCAAGTTTCCAATGGACTCCAGTAAACTCAGGATCTGCTGCTGCCCTGATCCGAAGCTCACCTAGCGGGGCTGGGACCCTTTATTACAGCACTCAGTGCTTCCTATATCTGTTCCATAGGGTATTGGGTACAGAAAACTCTGTCAAAATGAGGGGACCAGCCATGCTGATTTGCTTAAGACTGTCTCAGTACTGAAGTCCTGGAGTTCAAGAATACCTGCCTTTGGCCACTCCAAACATCTCATTGATTTTTAGGCCTAGAGTGAGGGCCAACTAGTAAATTGTGTTTTGTAGGATTTTGATTATCATAATCCTATCAAAGGCCCTTGACATGGTTCATACCTAAGTTACATAACCAGATCCACAGGTAGAAGGAGAGAGCCTAATTTCTCACAGTCCTCTACCTCCATAGGCAAGCAAAGAGTGCAAGAGCTCTCTCTCTATCCTTCTCTCTCTCTCTCTCTCTCTCTCTCTCTCTCTCTCTCTCTCTCTGTCTCTCTCTCTATGTTATAGAAACTTTGAAATCCAATTGGACTGAATGGAATTTTAAAGATAACTGTGAATAATACACCCATTATGGTTTTGATGAATTCATGCACAAATCATTTGGAATTTTGAAAATGTGGGTTTTTTATGAAGGCAGAGGTGATCTCTCCCTTTATAAGCACTAGGTGGCAGTGTGGCTCTGCAAAATGCAACCAGCCTCAGTTAAACATTTTTGGTGGTTATTTCCCACATGTAATTTCCAGGAAGGTGAGATGATAGCTTAGTAATTACACAGGATATTAATGAGTTTTCTTTATTTAGAATTCCCACATTCAACTCTATTTGTCCTGTAGACTGCTCTGGCCCAGGGCTGGACTTCCGAAGACATACTGTGGAGAGTATGTCTTCGGAAGTCCATGTTCATCTCCCTGGTGAAATGCATGTGGTCTTCTGTCTCTTCCCTTCTTCCTGTTCATCTCCTTTTCTCTTTGTACAGGGGAATTTCTTTCATCACCACTGCCATTTTTGTTGTGAGGACAGTTTGGTTTGGAGGGCCAGGGATCCAAGTGTGTGAGGGAATTCTGGGCATGTCAACTCAGGCTGCACTGTATGCAATCCAGAACAAAGACCTGCAGAAGCTGCCCTTACTCCCTTCATCTTGCTATATCTGATCCTAGTTCCTAGGTCCTTCAAGTTACTGCAAAGCTTATCGGTCACCATGCATCCATCTCACTGGGGCCCATCTTGGGGTATGTGTGCAAGGATGCTCTTTGTGTGTAGCATGACTACCTCCTGGTGGCCTGGGTGCCCTGTGCAGTTCCTGGGTCACTTATTGTCCAGACCCTTACAACCTAGGGAAGGTCTGGCCTCTGTAGCTGTGGTCTTCTGGCACACGCTCCATTCTTTGCTTGTTTATTGTTTGAGCAGAATCTCACTGTGTATTCTCCATTCTCATAATAAGCTGCTAAAACATGGAATTCCTCAGACCTAGCTGCCAGGCAACCAGCCTCTCGCCTGCTTGCATCATGAGACTATATCTCACCAAATCCTTCAGGCCTACTAAAAACAGGCAGAGTAATTTAGGGTCTGCAGATGGATGCCCCACTCAAGAGCTGACTGTTGGTGTCTCATTTTCTTCTGCAGAAACTCTGAGTACACTTGATCAAGGTTAAGTTCCCTCCGCCCTAGCATCTTCCAACCTGTGTGTGCTGACATTAGAAGCACTTGGGTTTTTAAGAAGGATCATTAGAGGTGTTATCTAAGTAAGAATTTGCCAAAACATTGATGTTAACAAGGGGAGGCCCAGCAGAGAAGAATCTGAAGAATAATTCTGTGAGCTTCAACAAGAAGACAACCAGCTTGAGTGATTTTGGCATCAAGTGTCCATTTCCTCCTCAACAGCCTATTTGATCCTGGGTATAAGAGACTGATGTTCTTGAATGACCTTTGCCCTGAGGTTTGTGGAGACTCGCCAAATCAAAAATGGTATTCTTGTACTCCACTGTCCCCTGATACTACATCATCGCCCTTTGAACTTAACTGTCTTCCAAATCCCTTGAGCAATATATCATAAAATTTAGAAATTAAGTGTTGATATAGAATACATGCTGTAGATGGACCCACATACTCCAGAGATGATGGGAGACAAGAAATATTGATGCCTTCACACAACATGGCCTGAGTCGTACACTGGTGACCTGAGAAATGTTATAGGGGACAAGTTGACACTTTGAGCATTCCCATTTCTGACCAGAGAACTAATAGTGAATGAATGCTCTGGAGACCTTTTTGTGATTGTTTGTGTCTTGAGACTCTAGGGATACTGTTTAGCACAGCCAAAGGTCAGGAACATTGCATAGCTGTGTGATGGGGTAAAGACCCCCTGCTTTCACAGCTCATGTAACCAATTAGTCTTCTGAGACCAGTGCTTACCTGTGGCTTTGACTTTTCAGAATGGACTTCGATGACGAAGATGGTGAAGGCCCCAGTAAATTCTCGAGGTGAGTTTACTTTACCTTTCTTAAGCCAGTAGCCAGCAGTCACCTGACTGGCATGGACAGGCACTTAGCGCCTTTCGTCACTGAGGAAGCTATTGCCAGATCTTTGAGCCTCTTGTATATACCTCGTTGAATGTGAGTATTTGGCTTAGTGGCAGGCAGCTATTAGTAATCCTGATTTGTCCCAAGCCTGGCCTTGTGGCACATGCTTGAAATCCCAGCCCTTGGGAATATGAGGCAGAAAGATGGCAAATTCAAGACAGACCTGAGCTACAGAGCAAGATTCTGTTTCAAAAAAACCCATAGCAAATGGGGGTGGGGGTAAATAATTAGTTCTTAATCCTGTTTACTTTTAAGTTAAACAGTGACTACTAACTTCAATGGACTCTTTTAAAACAAAAAACAAAAAACTAGGGTTCAGGTATAGAGAGAATTATCAACATGAATCCTGTTGGTTTTGTTTTTTGTTTTTTGTTTTTGTTTTTTACTATGGAAAATAAGAGGAAATACAGGAGATATGGAGCCTGTCTAGGTTGGTTTCAAGATCCTGTCAATCAAGCTACTAACTTGTAACATCATCTTTGGCTGGCTCTGTGGCCCTGGCCTGGGCACGCTGACCTTTAAGGAAGGCTCCTGAGCCAGCAGTGCTGGTGGTATAAGATAGAACCATGGCTTCTGACTCTTCCAGTTTGTTCTGTTTGGGGCATTTTGGGACATGTGGACGTGTGCTGAAGGGAGGTATCATTCCTTCATTCTTACCATACTTTTCATCTGTACCATCTTCTTACAGCAGGACTTGCCTTGAGGCCCCCATCCCTGAGGACTCCTTCTTGGTTATTGTTGGCCTTAGAAACTTGCTTCCAGTGATAGCCGCTTGCATACTGTATTCATACTCCAGTTGGACTGACAGTCTTGGATGTCTGAAGCAATTTTGAGAAGTGTGATGTCCACTCAGCACAGTAGGCAGGCTGGCTGCTTTTCTGCATGCAGGTTCTTTTGGTTCTTTGTAACCATAACCAAAATGATAGCTGGGAATTGATCAGTGCTTTTTGCAAATGCAGGAGGGATGAATGTCTTGTTCCTGTCCAAGGATTTCCAGCCTTCAAGTCCATAGTAAATATTTCCTCATCCCACAAACTTCTCCCCCTGAGACCAGGCTCATCCATTTCCCAGCTTCATCCTCATCTGAAGCATGAGAGATGTGGTAAGAACCCCTGTTAACATGTTAAGGACCTTGGAATTTCTCATCAAAACAAGATGTGAGCTCCAACATCAACAACAATTATCTCTTCCTATGCAGAAGACCCATCGTCTTGGATGTCCAGGTCTCTAAAGATGTATCTTAGTAGCAAGGAGTTCTTTGTTTCTGGAAATGAGCCAGTCTCTCTCTCTCTCTCTCTCTCTCTCTCTCTCTCTCTCTCTCTCTCTCTCTCTCTCTCTCTCTCTCTCTCTCTCTCTCTCTCTCTCCTTCCCTCCCTCCTTCCCTCCCTTCCTCCCTCCCTCCCAGAGCTTTTTCCTTGCCACACAGCCTCTCTGTAGAAGAAAGAATGACATGGAGTTCTCTATGTCAAAGTTTCCCTTGAGATTACATACCATAGCATTTTAACCTCAGGAAATGGTGATGCTTGGTCTCAGAGCATAAAGAGGAAGAGAAACATGGAGTGACATTTGCTTGGCATTGCAACATCAGTGGTGAAACAATAGTGGATATACACAGAGTTCATAGCCTTGGGCCCAACTGTGAGGAGGCAGTGACCCCAACACTGTAACAGTCGGAGCCTGCTAGTGAGTCACATGTTACACAGTCGAGTTCAAACCTTTGCTTCTAACAACCACATCCTTTCCTCTCTGTGCCTTAAAAATAAGAGAGAGAGATGGAATGTGCTTCCAACATGTGCTGTTACTTACAGAGCTGAGTTCATGGGACCCCAGAGGCACTGACTTCATTATAATAGAGTATTTGAAGTAATCCATGGCTGAGGAACCTGTGGGCACATCTGAGTTGCTCAGAGTTGGGGAGACAACCAAGTACACGCCCTACCTTCCACTTAACCATCCAGGGTCTCCTGCCAACCTTGGTAAGGTCCACTCCAAGGCCTCTTCCATTTCCACGCTTCCATGCCTACAGTCAGTCCATAACAGTTCTATCCGGCAAGGCCGTGGAGAATGTAGACTGTGGTGCAAGCCAGTCCCATCCTTATTAGTTGATAATCTGAGCAGATGCAGTACCATAAGCTCTGTTCCCTGATCTGAGTCTAGTGATCATTTCCAGCTTTTCTCAAGGATGGTCCTGGACCCATATGTTCTGCTTAACATCATACTTTATACCTTGACCTTGGATTTGTGAAATATGGTCCAAGTCATAGCGGCTGACTCATGCTTCTTGCATTATGGCCCCATCGAAGCAGACCTCAAGTGGAATGGGGTAGACAGGAAGCTGTGTTGTGCTGCCTGATCTCATGTGGACACTGTTAGGGAGCTGAGTGTTAATGTGAGTGTCCAAAGGGGCAGTGACAAAGAACCCTCAGGGTGGTAGCAATGGGTGACATGAGCTTCAAAAGAGGAGGTGTCTTTCTTGAGAGGCTCAGGAATGGAAATACAAAGTTTGCCTTCCTTTCCCAGCACGGCTGGAGGGAGCAGCCATCACTTGCTGGCACTTGGCTTATATCTGTTCCCTCTTGAATTCCATTATACTTCTTCTTGGGCATCATTTGATATGTGAATTGTGTCTTGGGTATTCCATACTTCTGGGCTCATATCCACTTATTGGTGACTGCATTCCATGTGTGTTCTTTTGTGATTGGGTTACGTCACTTAGGATATTTTCCAGTTCCACCCATTTGCCTAAGAATTTCATGAATTCATTGTTTTTAATAGCTGAGTAGTATTCCATTGTGTAAATATACCACATTTTCTGTATCCAGTTCTCTGTTGAGGGACATCTGGGTTCTTTCCAGCTTCTGGCTGGTATAAATAGGGCTGCTATGAACCATAGTGGAACATGTGTCCTTATTACATGCTGGGAAATCCTCTGGATATATGCTTAGGAATGGTATAACGGGGTCCTCCAGTAGTATCATGCCCAGTTTTCTGAGGAACTGACAGACTGATTTCCAGATGGTTGTACCAGTTTGCAATCCCACCAGCAGGACCTAACAACACACAGGGATGAGCTCTCTGTCTCTAGAAGACTCTGATCACACACCAGAACAAAACACAAACCTCCCTAATGGACACCAGGACCTAGTGGCATCCTCAAAGGGTCAGCATCCTGACAGCATACCCAAATCTACGAGCTGCACTCAAGCCCCAGCATCTCTCAACGCCAGGCATCCCAAGGTGACTTCCCACTTTAATGTCCCAGGATGTTCCTGTGTTACAGGGACATCAGTTGCCACCAATGGGAAATGGCATTTCAAGTATTGTTTCAGAGTGTAGACTGCTGACAGTCCCAAGTTATCATCAAAAGTCAATTACCCATCAGACTCTCCATGTACCTTATATGGCAGGACCAGATCTACATCAGACCCCTTCCCCATGTGATACGTGAGGCAATGAGAGGCACTCGGGCTTAGCACATGACTGCTTGACTCCTGTCACTCAGTCCTGCCTTCAGTGTTTTAGGTTCTGGGGCTCCTGCATGTATCCATTGAGACTTCTATTGAAGGAGTCCTCCTCAGCACAAACTTTCATACCATCCTGTATAATCTTAGTCTTTAGGTCATAGGAGGATGGCACCACGGTTATGCCAGCACCTCCTGGAGGTCACAAGGAAAGATTTTGAAGTGCCCCCATTTCATAAATGTAAATAAAATGGCTGACACCCCCCACACACACACACACACACACACTGCTCCAAGTAAACTCACATAGCTGGCTACACCTCCTTCTTGGCCCTTGATTCCTCCAGTTGCCCCCCTGGGGCAAGGCTCTAGCTTTTCTTGGTCCAGCAGAGTTGTCATTCTCTCCTGCACCCCAGCTGCCCTTGCTGCAGAGTCCTGACCCTGTTCCCACATATGCAGCGGTCGATTTCCTTACTGATGCTGCCTGGCTTCCAGCAATTATGGGTGCTCATAGACATCACATTCACAGACCTAACAGATCCAGCCCATGTCCCCTCCCCTGCAGGAGAAGATGAACTTGGCCTAGTAAATAGGGTCTTAATGATGTGCCTTTCTCTTTTCACAAGATGGCATTCTCTTACTTCTGTATCCTTAAGGGCTTCAAAATGAAATCTTACATATCAGTGCAGAACATTTGCTCCTCAGATCCTGTTGCCGGGCAACTGGCAGTTCTCAGCTCTTTTAACACACTGTTAGTAATTCAGGCTTATTTCATAGAAAATCTAAGATTGTTGTATCGTTTTCTGCACTGGTCAGTGAGTGTGATTTCCAGCTTTTAGATATCGCTATAATCGTTTTCCCCCTTTACCTCAGTCCACACATTGAATTTTTCTATGGATCCATGAGAGAACCTCAAAAAGACCCCCCCCCATGCTTAAGGAAACTTAGTCCGTAACAACACGGCATTGTTGGTTATCACAGACACTGCCTGAACACTTTAGACTTGCCTCCGTAGGTTTGGGGTCACTACTGAAGGACTTTAATGGATCACACTTGCATTTAGAGAACTGCCAGTCTGTCTACACCACCTGGTGCAGGTAATGATAGCTTGGGGTCACTACTGAAGGACTTTAATGGATCACACTTGCATTTAGAGAACTGCCAGTCTGTCTACACCACCTGGTACAGGTAATGATAGCTGCTGTGGGCATGGGCATGGAGGAGGGAGAAAAATCAAGAGGTTTTTGCAAGAGTTTGGCAGACAGGAGTTTGTGGTGAAGGAACTGTTCAGCATGTGCCGGACTAGAGATAAGTCAGAGTAGACATTGTGTTCTTATGATTCAGAGGGGTGCTGAGTGACAGAATATGGACTGGGGGCGGGGTGGACCCAGGGAGGAGTGTGTGGGGCTGTGGGACATCCCAAGGTCAGAGTGAGACTCCAGATGGGGAGGGCAGGCTCTCCTTGCGGGTTGCTCTGCACAGGAAGGAAAGCCTGTTTCGCATGATCCCACAGGAACATGCAAGGAGGTGTGCAGGGAGCTCTGGGTTCTGCCTGAATCAGGCAGGGTCCTGCTCTGGGTCCTCCTGCTCAGAAGTGCCCAACTTTTTTTTCTGACCTCTCCTTATGTCATCAGCCCATGCGCTCGCCGAGTATCTCCTTCTCTGAGTGGCCCCAGGAAGTGTGAGCTGGCAAGCAAGGTGGAGTTACACACCTCTGGGAGCTCTCCCTGCTTCGGGCCTCCTGGACAAATGTCCAGCTGAAAACCGTATGACGGACTTTTTGGTTGAGGAAAGGGACTCTGGTGTGTCCACAGCATGACTCCTGCCTGTGCTCAGAGCTAGCAGTCTCTGCTCCCTGCTCAAATTCACGCTTGCATCACTTTCCCTGGCCCACCTTGACTTCTTTTTTTAAAGATTTCTTTTTTTTTTTTTAACTTTTTTTTTATTCGATATAATTTATTTACATTTCAAATGATTTCCCCTTTTCTAGCCCCCCCACTCCCCGAAAGTCCCGTAAGCCCCGTTCTCTTCCCCTGGCCTCCCATCCACCCCTTCCCACATCCCCGTTCTGGTTTTGCTGAATACTGTTTCACTGAGTCTTTCCAGAACCAGGGGCCACTCCTCCTTTCTTCTTGTACCTCATTTGATGTGTGGATTATGTTTTGGGTATTCCAGTTTTCTAGGTTAATATCCACTTATTAGTGAGTGCATACCATGATTCACCTTTTGAGTCTGGGTTACCTCACTTAGTATGATATTCTCTAGCTCCATCCATTTGCCTAAGAATTTCATGAATTCATTGTTTCTAATGGCTGAATAGTACTCCATTGTGTAGATATACCACATTTTTTGCATCCACTCTTCTGTTGAGGGATACCTGGGTTCTTTCCAGCATCTGGCAATTATAAATAGGGCTGCTATGAACATAGTAGAACATGTATCCTTATTACATGGTGGGGAGTCTTCTGGGTATATGCCCAGGAGTGGTATAGCAGGATCTTCTGGAAGTGAGGTGCCCAGTTTTTGGAGGAACCGCCAGACTGATTTCCAGAGTGGTTGTACCAATTTGCAACCCCACCAGCAGTGGAGGAGTGTTCTTCTTTCTCCACACCCTCTCCAACACCTGCTGTCTCCAGAATTTTTAATCTTAGCCATTCTGACTGGTGTAAGATGAAATCTTAGGGTTGTTTTGATTTGCATTTCCCTAATGACTAATGAAGTTGAGCATTTTTTAAGATGCTTCTCCGCCATCCGAAGTTCTTCAGGTGAGAATTCTTTGTTTAACTCTGTACCCCATTTTTTAATAGGGTTGTTTGGTTTTCTGGAGTCTAACTTCTTGAGTTCTTTATATATATTGGATATTAGCCCTCTATCTGATGTAGGATTGGTGAAGATCTTTTCCCAATTTGTTGGTTGCCGATTTGTCCTCTTGATGGTGTCCTTTGCCTTACAGAAACTTTGTAATTTTATGAGGTCCCATTTGTCAATTCTTGCTCTTAGAGCATACGCTATTGGTGTTCTGTTCAGAAACTTTCTCCCTGTACCGATGTCCTCAAGGGTCTTCCCCAGTTTCTTTTCTATTAGCTTCAGAGTGTCTGGCTTTATGTGGAGGTCCTTGATCCATTTGGATTTGAGCTTAGTACAAGGAGACAAGGATGGATCAATTTGCATTCTTCTGCATGCTGACCTCCAGTTGAACCAGCACCATTTGTTGAAAAGGCTATCTTTTTTCCATTGGATGTTTTCAGCCTCTTTGTCGAGGATCAAGTGGCCATAGGTGTGTGGGTTCATTTCTGGATCTTCAATCCTGTTCCATTGATCCTCCTGTCTGTCACTGTACCAATACCATGCAGTTTTTAACACTATTGCTCTGTAGTATTGCTTGAGGTCAGGGATACTGATTCCCCCAGATTTTCTTTTGTTGCTGAGAATAGTTTTAGCTATCCTGGGTTTTTTGTTGTTCCAGATGAATTTGATAATTGCTCTTTCTAACTCTGTGAAGAATTGAGTTGGGATTTTGATGGGTATTGCATTGAATTTGTATAGTGCTTTAGGCAGAATGGCCATTTTAACTATATTGATTCTACCGATCCATGAGCATGGGAGGTTTTCCCATTTTTTGAGGTCTTCTTCCATTTCCTTCTTCAGAGTCTTGAAGTTCTTGTCATACAGATCTTTCACATGTTTGGTAAGAGTCACCCCAAGATACTTTATACTGTTTGAGGCTATTGTGAAGGGGGTCATTTCCCTAATTTCTTTCTCAGCCTGCTTATCCTTTGAGTATAGGAAGGCCACTGATTTGCTTGAGTTGATTTTATAACCTGCCACTTTGCTGAAGTTGTTTATCAGCTGTAGGAGCTCTCTAGTGGAGTTCTTTGGGTCACTTAGGTAGACGATCATGTCGTCTGCAAATAATGATAGTTTGACTTCTTCCTTTCCAATTTGTATCCCTTTGACCTCCTTATGTTGTCGAATTGCCCGAGCTAGTACCTCAAGTACAATATTGAAAAGATAAGGAGAAAGGGGGCAGCCTTGTCTGGTCCCTGATTTCAGTGGGATTGCTTCAAGTTTCTCTCCATTTAGTTTGATGCTGGCTACCGGTTTGCTGTATATTGCTTTTACTATGTTTAGGTATGGGCCTTGAATTCCTGTTCTCTCCAAGACTTTAAGCATGAAGGGATGTTGAATTTTGTCAAATGCTTTTTCAGCATCCAATGAAATGACCATGTGGTTTTGTTCTTTGAGTTTGTTTATGTAGTGGATTGTATTGATGGATTTCCGTATATTGAACCAACCCTGCATTCCCGGGATAAAGCCTACTTGATCATGGTGGATGATCGTTTTGATGTGTTCTTGGATTCGGTTGGCAAGAATTTTATTGAGTATTTTTGCATCTATGTTCATAAGGGAAATTGGTCTGAAGTTCTCTTTCTTTGTTGGATCTTTTTGTGGCTTTGGTATCAGCGTAATTGTGGCTTCGTAGAAGGAATTGGGTAGTGTTCCTTCTGTTTCTATTTTGTGGAATAGTTTGAAGAGTATTGGTGTTAACTCTTCTTTGAAGGTCTGGTAGAATTCTGCACTGAAGCCATCTGGTCCTGTGCTTTTTTTGGTTGGAAGACTTTCTATGACTCCTTCTATTTCTTTAGGCATTATGGGACTGTTTAGATGGTCTAGCTGGTCCTGATTTAATTTTGGTGTTTGGTATCTGTCAAGGAAATTGTCCATTTCCTCCAGATTCTCCAGTTGTGTTGAGTACAGGCTCTTGTAGTAGGATCTGATGATTTTTTGGATTTCCTCAGTTTCCGTTGTTATATCTCCCTTTTCATTTCTAAGTTTGTTAATTTGGATACTTTCTCTGTGTCCTTTGGTCAGCCTGGCTAAGGGTTTATCTATCTTGTTGATTTTCTCAAAGAACCAGCTCCTGGTTTTGTTGATTTTTTGTATGGTTCTCTTTGTTTCTACTTGATTGATTTCGGCCCTGAGTTTGATGATTTCCTGCCTTCTACTCCTCCTGGGCGAAATAGCTTCTTTTTGTTCTTGGGCTTTCAGGTGTGTCATTAAGCTGGTAATGTATGCTCTCTCCATTTTCTTTTTGGAGGCACTCAGGGCTATGAGTTTTCCTCTTAGCACCGCTTTCATTGTGTCCCATAGATTTGGGTATGTTGTGTTTTCATTTTCATTGTGTTCTAAAAAGTCTTTAATTTCTTTCTTTATTTCTTCCTTGACCAAGGTATCATTGAGTAGAGTATTGTTCAGTTTCCACGTGTATGTGGGTTTTCAAAAATATGGAACGCTTCACGAATTTGCGTGTCATCCTTGCGCAGGGGCCATGCTAATCTTCTCTGTATCGTTCCAATTTTAGTATATGTGCTGCCGAAGCGAGCACTAAAGATTTCTTTATTGTTATATGTACGTACACTGTAGCTGCCTTTAGACACACCGTGGCTGTGAGCCACCATGTGATTGCTGGGACTTGAACTTAGGACCTTCGGAAGAGCAGTCAGTGCTCTTAACCTCTGAGCCATCTCTCCAGCCCCACCCTGGCCTCTTATCTGGTAGATGCTTTCTCTTCCTACTCAGAAAGCTCAGTCCACTTCTGCCTGGGGAAAATAGGCTTTCCTGACATTGGAGAGTCTTTCCTATGTTTAAGAACTTTGCTGCCTCCCTGGCATCTTTCCAGCTATCAATCACCTGTGGGTGGGGTTAGCCTCTGGAGTCTGCTTGGATTTCTCACCTTGGTCTGGCCTGCTCCCCAGCTTCCCAAGTTCCTCAATTTCCTCTTGCAGAGGGTCTGTTCTCCCTACAGGGATGTCTCTTCCTTGCTCAATGCTTCTTCCCAATCCTAGACCTTCTTTGACACCCCGCCCCCCCCCCCATAAAACCTCTTCCCAGAGCACACCTCTGTTTACTGATGCCACATAGGTCTAACTCTGCCCTCTATCGCTAACCCTTTCTAGTCCTCCTCTTTTATATCTTTTTCTTGCAGGCCTTTTACCTTCCAAGACCTTTCCACACATGTGATCAGATCCTGCCTCTGGGTTCTGCTGTGCCCAGTGGATGTTTGCATCCCTATTTAATGCCTCTGCTGCTTGAAAACCATGTGTGCTTCCTTGTTTTCTTTGGCATTCTCTACCCATTGTGGGGCTGGCTGAGGACTGCTTGAATGAATTTATGCCCAGAAGGCTCACACCACAGGGATGGCTGTTTCTACAAAGGGTCTCTCAGCACACTCAGCATGCGCATTGTCACGCCGTTGGGCCTGATTGTCATGTTGTCCCACTTCCCAGAGTGTAAGGATGATGAATCCTTGCAGTGTGGAGCAGCCTTGCCTGGGGAATCTCCTTTTTCTTATTGTTGGTGTCACTTTCCTTCCCAAAGAGGCCAGAAAGCTCTCCATTCTGCAGCTGCAGCAGCAGCACTGAGGACGTTTTTAGACTCTGTTTCATCCCAGGGAACAGCAAGTGTGTTGAATGAGGTTGGCTGTTACTCTCTTTTAAGCCTAAAGGTAATAAATAATTCCAGGCAGAAATATTCTCCCAGCCCTTCTGTTGGTTTTTCATTTTAAGGATCCCAGAAATGGAATTGGGTAATTCCTAGAAGTATTTTTTTAATTGGTTATTTGTTAATAAGCCAGGATCACACCTGTTCAGTTACTATGCTGCAGGAAATACACTGGGTGTAGAAGAAAGGTGTGTTCACAACTTTATATAAAGTGAATCTGCGTCATCAGTGGTCTCCTTAGTGACACAAAGAATAGCAAGGCTTGTGATGTGTTAGATACTGCAAGCCCATTGTCAGCTGAGGGTATTGCTAAAGACAAAGGCATTTGATATAGTCCCAGCCAAGCATCTCAGCCTGGCTTGGGTGGCCTTTAGCCAGATTAGAACACTCTCATCAATTTGTGGCTAGCTAGGCATCAAACACACCCCTACTTTATAGTGGGGTGTTAAGGATTCATAAGATGCATTAAGTGCTGTATTGAAGATAAAAGTAGCATGGCTGTGTGGTAGTTGTCATTACTGGGTACTTTATGGATTTTGAGGTACAATATTCACTGAATGGATATCACCATCACAGAATTGAAGGAGCATAAGTTGGAGGCTATCTTATAGTGAGTGCTTCATATCAGGAGGGAAATAAACCACATGGATAAGCAGTCAGGAGCTACATTTGTAAATGTGTGTCCACACATTCACATTTAAGATCATACTGTACACAGTGAGCTTAATAAGTTTTAATCTTCCATGCTCCCTGGTATTAATTTTGCATGTCCCAGAAAAGTCCATAGGCATATCTGTAATTTAGGAAGGCCAGTACAAATTAAGAGAAGGAGTTCACAGAGGTGCATGTTCTCCACACACAGACATGAGCTTACAGATGTTCAGGGCTTCAATCCACAACTACCCAAAGCACTGAGCCATTATGAGTTAGGTCTAGGGATTTGGCTTTCTGGTGTTAACAGTGTATTATTTTATCCCAGTGTCTGCTGACCGACCCCTGGTCTGATCCTTCTCTTTTTCCCTCCCCCTGACCTCTTGCTTTCTGGGAAGAGAGAACCACAGTGAGATTGAGCGGCGCAGGCGGAACAAGATGACTCAATATATTACAGAACTCTCCGACATGGTTCCCACCTGCAGTGCACTGGCTAGGAAGCCAGACAAGCTCACCATCCTGCGCATGGCCGTCTCGCACATGAAGTCCATGAGGGGCACCGGCAACAAATCTACTGACGGCGCATACAAGCCTTCCTTCCTCACTGAGCAGGTACCGCCGTGTTACTCCTGGTGTTGTGGCCAGTGGAAATTGGAGTGATCCTTAAGATCACAAGATGGAGATAAATTATGTAGGAACATGGAGTTGGGGAAGAGGTGAAGGCAAGAAATTTGGCTTCCATTCTTCAGAACAAAGTACTCGTCAAGAGTTGCAGATCTGTCTACTTTCTGCTCTTTTAGTTTCCACAAACCTCAGCGAGGAGTAGTTGAACACACAATGCTGTGCAGGAAGATGGCAGTGATACCATAATCCTTGTGTAAGGGTAGCGAGATAACCATGCCATCAGAGTCACAGCAGCAGTGACAGTGTTGCCTCCAGGGTCGTCACAACCAGCACTGGCAGGCACTCGGGGTCCTGGTCCAAGCTGCAGCTTTCTGTGCTGTTCTTTGACTCTAGCCGACAAGCTACTGCTCTTCATCACTTGTTTGATGGGTGAGGAAATCAAAGCTTAGAGAATTTCCCGGGCTCAGCTGCTTACAGAAGGAACCGGAGACTGATCTACTGGGCTTCCCGAAAGCCGTGTTTTTACACCCGTGCTAAGTGGGGAGAGGGGAAGCATGGGAGAGCAGCACATCATCAGTGAATGGGTTTGTGTGAGCCTGGGCCTTGTCTTCTGAATCCTGTCTTTCCCTTGGTGATCCCAGTGCGCATCAGCTGGTAGTTAAAGCTTCAGCTGACTTGTCTAAGTAAACATAAAGCTTTGACTTTCTGGTTTCCATAGCTTTCCTAAGATAAATGAGCTGATGGGTTTGGTGGAAAGAAGTGAAATGACATGGCTGTCAGAGGTGTTAATTTGAAAGTACCAAGTATCTCATGTGTGGAATCTTGACTAATGGAGTGTTTAACAAGACAGAATGTGAGGCCAGAATGAAATTGAGAGGAAGGGACTGGGTTGTACCAGGGGCTGTCATCAGGACAGAGGCTGTGAGGAAATCACAAACTGAGCACAGAGGAGCTCGGCATAAGGGCCTTAGAGGGGCCCAGTGTGTGCAGAGGGAGAATGGAGAAGGAATGAGGGGTCGTCAACTGTGTGGTGTGGAGTATCTGTCCATGTTGTGACAGCAGGCGTAGAAGAACAAGGAAATTAAGCAACACCATTGCCCTCTGTCCTGCATAGGTATTTTGGCAGGTGCCTACTCTGATTCCCTTTAAGTCCCCCCAGGGGTCACTTCGTCCTTCATGCTGAGGGTTTCAGGAAGAAGGTAATGGACATGTTTGGTCTTAGATAGGGAGCATGGTGCACCAGGTATGGCTGTCTACCCTCATTCCCATCTCTATGAAAATGAAAAGCGTGCTAGCCCCCAGCCCTGAATGTTTTGAGGAAGGCATCCCTGTGTAGACTGCTTAGCATGGGGATGTGTCTACAATGAATATTAGTGGTTAGGCATGACCTGCTGAGAATTTAAATACTACCAACACTAGGGTCAGTACTATAAATGTTTTCCCTGAATTTATTTAATCCTTACAAAAGGACTCTAAGAGACTGCAGGAGAATTGCAGAGAGAAGGCAACTGCACATTTATGTGACCTACCCATGCTTGTCTCTTGGTCACATGGACATTGACAGAGCCATCCTATGGGGCAAACCATTACTAAGCCCTGCACACACATTTAATCCCCCAAAATTTCATGGAAAACAAGCTTTCTGGAATATCAGAAGCCAAAGCCATTAAAAACCATGCCAGAGCTGTAAAGCTGAGCAGAAGGGCATGGATGGGGTCTGTTTTATTCCCAAACCCAGACTGATTCACTGGAGAAGTGAGGAAAGGCTGCTCATGAACAACGTGATCTCAGATGATGAACCTCAGGAGAGAGGGTGGGAAGAGATGAGCGAAGGAGACTCTGTCCCGTTAGACTTTTACAAACAGGGTCAAAACACATGCATAGGCAAAGCCCACAGCCTCCTCCAGCGACATAGGATTCGCTCCTGCCCCACACATCCTCGGCCCAATTTTTACAAGGATCTTCCTGTTGGGAAGACTTTCCCTGAAACTGAGAAGGAAAATGCTGATGTTCATAGAGCCACAGACACATCTGAGAGACACAGGATGCAGAAGTGCACATGGGAAATCCACAGAGCAAACCTTTTGGTTGAAGAAATGCTTGTGCCATCTGCATCTGCCCTGGTTTCCCAGGCTTAATGTGTTTGAACTGCTCCCCAGTCAGTGCCTGAATACAACCACAAAGTTCCTAGGCTGTGTTCCCAGAAGACCAAGATCTTCTAGGGGCTTGGGCACTAGGACATCCCTCTGACCAGAGGCTCTGGAGTCTATCTTTTGCTTCCTCTCAGATGCCCCATGACTGTTGTACAGTAACCATTCCATATAGGATTGCATTTGAACATTTGAGTCTCAGATGGGGAAAATGGTTGTGTACTGCTGATTGCAGAGGATGATTTTATTCTTTGAGACCTGGACAGTGTGTGAGGAGGTTGGAGTGGTGGGCAGACTCTGGTGTTTGTGGAAGAGTTAGCTTCTTACCTCCTGCAGGCCAGGAGTCCAGGTATTTGATTTAGCTTGGTGAGAAACGGTGTAGATAGTGACCACTGAGCTGCTTTTAGGCATGGATATCTCATTGTATAAAAGTTGCCTCGTTCGTGACCCCATGAGGTGACAGCAGGGCTTCCTGCTCATCTATCAATCCAAAACACTTAGTGCCCTTAATGACCATCATATCTCTGCTAAGCCTGGTAAGAAGAGGGCAGCACACCAGCCTCTTCTCAGTGTTAAGAGATGTGGCTAGTTCGCTGTTCTCTGCTGCTCCCGGTGCTGTCTTTGTCTGCTGACATTATGGCGATAGATTTCAGAGTCCTGAAACCCCTACAGACATGTAGAAGTAAGGGGATAGATAGCCTTATATACAGCGCCAGAACTGAGCTGGCACGTGCTACAACAAAAGGAAAACGAGGAACAAAATTGCACTGTCTCCACACTAGGGAAGACTCTCTGTGGTCTCTTTCTCTCTTGTCTCTTTCTACCCCCTCCTTTCTTCCTACTCTCTGTGACTTTACTTGCCATGCACAGGGTGCTGGGCCCTTCTGCTGTGTCATGACTGCAGTTTCAGTATACGAGGGAAGTACCCCAGGAAAATGGCAACTCAGCAACTCCTGATTATCCTCACCTGCTCTCTATGCTGGAAATACCCCTGCTCACTCTCCCCAAGAAAAGACAGTGTATTTTAGGGATGGTACAAGCTTTGTTCATTTTTCTAAAAAAATAAATTAAGCAGATGAAACAACGTTCATCAACACAACCACTTGTACAATGAACAGCTATACACAGAAAGTTGGGGTTGCTAAATAAGAGAAGGTAATCAGCCGGGCGGTGGTGGTGCATGCCTGTAATCCCAGCACTCTGGGAGGCAGAGGCAGGTGGATTTCTGAGTTCGAGGCCAGCCTGGTCTACAGAGTGAGTTCCAGGACAGCCAGGGCTATACAGAGAACCCCTGTCTTGAAGAGAGAGAGAGAGAGAAAGAGAGAGAGAGAGAGAGAGAGAGAGAGAGAGAGAGAGAGAGAGAGAGAGAGGTGTTAGTACACTTGCTGACCACAGCCTTTCCTCCCCAGGAACTGAAGCATCTCATCCTAGAAGCCGCTGACGGATTTCTGTTTGTGGTGGCAGCCGAGACAGGGAGAGTAATCTACGTGTCTGATTCTGTCACTCCCGTCCTGAACCAGCCACAGTCAGAGTGGTTTGGGAGCACACTCTATGAGCAGGTGCACCCCGATGATGTGGAGAAACTGAGAGAACAGCTGTGCACCTCAGAAAACTCCATGACAGGTCAGTGTAGCTTTCTTTGTGTAGCCATTTGGGCTTAAAAATTGTTCTTTTGGTGATGGTGGTGGTGCATACATTTAATACCAGCACGCCTGAGGCAGAGGCAGGCCAGCCAGGTCGACAAATTCTAGGACAGACAGGGATACAGAGAGAAACCCTGTTTTTTAAAAAAATGATCTTCAAGTAAACACATTGGGAAGCTAGAAGTCATAAAATATCCTGAAGGTGAGGTGATATATTTTATATTTTATTTAGTTGTGTATGGCTTCATTCATAGTTATCTTAAATTTTTAGTGTATCACTTTTGTTCTGAATTTTTCCTGTAATTAGTGCATATGGCCAGCAGGAGGTGTTCTTGCTACATTAGTGAGATGTATATGTTCTCTATATCTCTATTTTGCATCAATTACAAACCAGGCTTTAATCATCTGAAATACAGTTCCTTATTGAAACGTTTAAGTATGTCAGTTCTGCCATAACATAACAGACACTTTTTTCAAAATCTCTTCTCTGTACAAAAACATGCAATAAGATCTGCAGAATTTGGTGGAGAAAGTGGGTTGGAAGTGAAAATACTCCATAGCAGATAAAAGTAAAAGCAGAAACTTACTGGAAATGCCAGCATGTCTTTAGGTGACAAAAGGAAATTTATAAGTATTATAAAGCACAGTTCTTAGCCTGGAAAAGGACATGTTTGGTTGAGGAAATGGGGTCTCAGAAGGCGTTGTCACCTGTGGGTTCTCATGAAATAGTACCAGGGCAGTCATGTGAAATCAGCCAGAGAGTTTTAACACTAAATGCAGATAATCATGGTGAGTTGACATTCCTTTTGATAGTTTTGTAGTTGTCTGGAGTGTGTAAGTGATATGGCTCTCTGTGTGGCTAGGTTCAGCCAGGTGCAGTGTTCTGTGTTCATCTACTATTTCCCGTGGATAATCAAACACAAAATTCACATTTCTCTTCAATTGTTCCCTAACATATCAGCCAAATCAGAACAAATGTATATTTTCATATCAGAAGTTCTAGATATGTTCTATTAAAGTGTTTGTATTCTTTTATATAACACACATCTGTGATATATTTCTCCCTGACAGTGCTGTGTGTTGCTGGGATTCTCATGTTTATAATTAGCACAGTGCTAAATTCTGATGGTTTGCATGTAGTAGCCACTCAGCAGGAGCCTAATGAGCAAGGGAGCCACTGGTCACTGTAGTCACCCCAGGCCTCCGTGACACATCTCATAGTCTGGAGAACTCCAACTGCAAGGATTGACTTCCTTTCACATAGACTGGAAATTCAATTTCTTAGCCGAATTCGTCTGAAACAAACCACTGTGAACCATGCATGTTTAAATATGGGGCTGAAAAGATGACTCAGTGGCAAAGAGCACTTACTTGCTTCTCTTCCAGAGGACCTGAGTTCAGTTCCCAGAATTCACACTGGGCAACTCACAACTACCTTGCAGGCAACTGCACTCACATTCACATACTCAGATACTTTTTATTTTATCAAAAATAAAAGGTGTATGTGCCCTTATATTAAATATATATGGTGAGTGCCCACTTTATGGCTCCTAGATGCCTCTAACTGCGTTCTCACAGGGTAGAAAGGACTGCACAGTCACAAGGGCTTTGTACTCATGACCTAATACTACTATCACCCCTGGGGATTAAGATGTCAGCCTGCCAAGTTGCATCAAGCATTAAGTTCATTTCATCCAAGATCATGGTGTCAACAGGGTTACTTCTCTAGAGACCTCTTGTTAGTTTCCAGATGCTTCCCTTTGAATCCTTCATGGTCTCTTTTCTGTATACACTCCTAGTCTTTCGAAGAATACCAATCATATAACCTAGTTTTACCTTAATTACTTCTTAAAGGCCATACTCCAAAAGCAGTCATATTCTAACATTCTGAGAGTTACGTCTTCAACCTATGAATTATTGAGGGAGGGCCGCAATTCTACCCATAACACTTAGAATAAAATCAAATTTGATTCTAATTCAAATCAAATTTTGAAGATGCTGAGCTGTTTCTGAAGGAGGTGTTTTCTTCAGTGCTAGTAATCTATGGATAGAGATTTAGCATGGGAATAGGACTTGTGTATCAACCATCTCATCATGCCTATAAAAGATGAATGCAAGCTCAGATTCAGGAAAACACTGTTCTCCCTTGCTGAGCTGACATTGTCAGGAACACCGATTGTACATTTCAACACTGTGAGAGAGAAAGAAGCCAGGGAGTGTTGGTTTAAAAGTTGAAGTCACTCCCTCTGGAAAGAGCTGTTTTTTTCCCCAAGATTCACAGTATTTGGCCACAGGATGTGGCTTCTTCAAACCCATCAGGAGACCCAGATGGCTGGAAAAGTGGTGGCCAAAAGCAGTACAGGTTCAAGCCAAGGTACTACTTACTGACTGGCTCCTCAGAGGCTAGTGGATATTTCTGTGTGAAGTCTTTATGTATTTGACTAGGTAGAAATGACTTTGGAGGGATTGTGAGGAGCAGTCAGTATGGTTGTGTAGTGCTAGTACAGTATGGTTCTTCTCCCAGTGAGCTGTGGACGGCCAGATCTCTGAGCTCTCTTGCTAGCCTGGCTCCTCTTGAAAAGAAGATGGGACTGGAGATGTGGGTCCTGATTGTTAGGTTGTGAGAGAGCCCAGGGTTCTTTTTTAGAGTCACATAGTGACAAGACTGTTGACTGGGGCCATGGCTTGAAAGGTCCTTGCAGCAGGGATGCATGTAGACAGGCATGAGGCTCACTGATGCCCAGGACAGACTGGAGGGTGATTATTGAGTATGCAAAGTATACATTTAGTATAAAAATGTTTCATTAAAAAGTCTTAAGGATTACTTGGTGCCTTAGATTGTTGGACAAGGGTCTCAAATTCTTCTGTCTCTGAACCTCTGTGATCTGAGGTTAGAAATAAATAAATAAATACGGGCCACTTAGGGGAGTTATGGTGACAGATGCAGGGTCAGGGAACTAGGGAAGGTCTGCTGGGACAGAGGTGTCTTAAGAACAGCCAAACCCTCCCTTAAAGGAGACTCCCTCTAAACCTCTCCCCTAGAAGTGAACATCCCATTCATTGGACTTGTCTATACTGAACGTAGTCTGGGGAGGGAGTGTTCTGTCTGTGCACAATGAGAGAAGGAACAACAGATGTAGACTGCTCTATTGACCCAGGGACCTGGGAAGTGATATTTGCACAGGAGTGTGGTATCTAGAAGAGATGGTAGAGTTCTTTGTTGAGTTAACAGAGCTAGTCAGATGTGACCAAGGGTGGTAAGAAGAGTCTTGGAAGTACCACAGAAGTGTGGATCATTGCAGTGGTTTGGTCCTTCTGTGAATGAATGACTGTGACTCTAATGTTACTAGAGTCAGTGATGGCACCCTCGTGAGACTGGCAACAGCAATGTTGAAAGTAGGCATAGCCACGGAAGGGAACTGGGAGATGACATTTTGCTCTGGTCTTTCTTGGTGATCTTGGGAAGTTCCTTTCTTCTTTTATCTTTGTTCTTCTCCCAGCACAAGAGGGATTCCTTGGGCTCCTTCCAGCTTTGAATTTATTCTCTCATCTAAGGTTTACAAATAGGATCTAATCCACTACTTAGAAAACAGTCGGGGGAGAGAGGCTAAAGCCCGGAGCAGTAACACAATGGGCTAGCACTGCGCTAAGATGCTGTCACTACCGTTCCAGAGGCAGCAATGGAGGAAGTAGGGGGGTCTCCAATAACCTCTATCCAGCCACTGGTTACACCAGTTGATGTCTCTGAGTGCAGTGCTCACCAACTGGCAGCGTATGCTGAATGTTGATGTGTTTTTTTTTTTAATAAAGATTTATTTATTTATTATATGTAAGCACACTGTAGCTGTCTTCAGACACCAGAAGAGGGCATCAGATCTCTTTATGGATGGTTGTGAGCCACCATGTGGGTGCTGGGATTCAAACTCATGACCTTCAGAAGAGCAGTCAGTGCTCTTACCTGCTGAGCCATCTCTCCAGCCCCATTGATGTGTTTTTTAATAGATCTATTCATAAAATCGGGTGCTGTACTGACTACTTGACAAAAACATGAATGGAGGTTTGCAGGAATCTGACCCTGGCCTTTCCTTAGGAACAGCGGTTCAGCATTTACTACCCAGTGTCCACAGTAGCTTTATGAAGCACAACTGTATCAAATAATGTGAACTGGTCCTAATTCTTTTTTATCCATCTCAGCTTTCCTTTGTTTCTTATGTGGCTCTCAAGCAACATCACACACAACATACAGTTCTGAGCTCGGGGCTTCTGGCTGTGCAGCAACTAACTTGCAGAATGGCTTTCTGCCAGAGACTCTGTGAGTGTTCCAGGCTTGCCTTTCTTAGCTCTGTTTAGACTCCTGTGCTCTGTCCTGCCCTGACTCATCCTGAGGACTAAGGAGACTCAGAGCCAGGCTTCAAGGCCACCTCTCCATCAAAGGCACTTGTACCTACATTGTACTCAGTCATCAGCACTGAAACTAGTAGCTGGATGATATAGGTTACTGGACACACCACCTACTTCCTCCACAAGGCCATTGCTGCCTTCTGGAATAGTAGAGACAGCACTGACCTGTCTTGTTACTGCTCCAGGTTTTAGCCCTTCTCCCTCTACGATTTCAAAGTGACTTTTCAGAGGAAGGAGGGATGCCAAGCAACAGTGTATAAGGTGCACCTGATGAGGAGAAGGTGTTGTTGAGACAGAAAAGCACCTTGTAGTTAACAGGGCTGCAGTAATAACTGTTTTAGATCTCTGAGTGATCTGAGCAGTTGCTTTCAGTGGGGAAGGACTGGAGACTGTGTAGAAAGGCCCAGGGCTTTCCAGGTGGCGATGAGCCCTCTAGTTGTAACTGGATATACCCAAGCACCAGGTTCAGAAAGCAAGCAGGAGGCAGCAGAGACCCCACCCAGGAGACAAGGAGGGAGCCTGTCCTCTCAGTGTTGTCTGGTGGTTGAACTCTGGAAAACCTTGATCCTGGTGAGCAGAAACAGAAGGCCCTTTGCCAGTGACCCCAGCACCTCCCTGGGAGGAATGACTTCTGTCCTCCAACCAGAGAGAGGATGTGGGAAAGGTAATCTGTGGGCATTTTGAGAGGAAGTTCATTTGGGCCATGCCCCCTGCATTGCCTTCTGTGGTTAGGGATCTGCAGGGTTCTCCTGCATTCAGGAGACTGGGTCAGCATTTTGGGTTGGAAGAGAGAATAACTTTGAACTAGACTGCCTGGTGGTAGAAGTGGGTGCAAGCAAAGAGTAAGCTAACTTACTTCCTTCGTTATCCCTCGCTCATTATCCCTTCCTTCCTTCCTTCTTCCCTCCCGTCCTTCCCTTTTCAGGGACCACTTACATATTCATTAATTTACAAACACCTGTTTTAGACGTGTGCAGACAGGTCACATGGGATGAAGCTCGCATCCCCTTCGATCATCCCCTCCAGCTCCTCACCTCCCAGCTTCTACTTTGGAGTAAACCCCCATTTCCCAGCTCTTGCAGCCTGGATTCTTTGTCATAATTTGGGGAGAACCCAAGCTAGGCTGGTCCCCGAGGCTTCATCTGGAAAGCCCCTCTGTATGAGTCGCTTACCCCAATCAGCTGTGATTAAGCATTCCTATCTCCTTCTGAGTTTTGCTGAAGTCCAGGGATGCTTTGAATCTTGGATCACAGTATTTGGCCTGCCTCCTGTCCGGGCACAGATAGCTGCTCGGAGAGCCGGCCACCAGGGAACCGTTTGCAGGCAGCTGTGCTCACAGCCTCTCATCAGGCATTTTCCACGAGAGCTTCAAGATGCCACATACACTCGAGAGTCTCCTGGCCTGCCTGGGAGAGAAGACACTTGTGGGATTTTGGATGCTCGTGACTTTCATTTTCCCACTCAACCCTAACAGTGAAATATTAATACCTATAATTAATCCACTTATATTTCTGTGGCACTTTTTATGCACTGTAGAGAATAACCACCCACGCTGCATACAAGATTCAGTCACAGAGTACTGGAAGACATATTCACCCAGGGTTTGGGGAGGGGACCTGGACCAGGTGATAACTCTTAGGCACAAAGGAGAGATGAGAACCTTATATTTCCTGGCTTCCCCTGCTTCATTGCAGTCCTGAGCATAGAGATTGTCTCCAGTACCCCTGCACTCAGGCAGTCAGTCCAGCACAGCAGCTCACTCCAGGTAGGCCAGGGTAGCAGTGAAGGCTCAGGCACACACGAGAGGTGCATGGTGTCAGAGTTGTGGGCCCGAGGCAGACGGTCCAGGTGTCTCTCTGCCTTTCCGTGGTCTCCAGCAGTGATTCTCAGTGTGGTTCTCAGTCAGCTATGAGAGCATCACTTTTCAATGAGAGTCTCAGCTTACCCTGCACCCACTAAATCAGAAACTACAACCCAGCAGTCTGTCTGCTAACTCCCCTGCCAGTCCTCGAGATACACACTGAACTTTGAGACTTACCAATTCGGTGACACCATTTTGTCACTTTTTGTCAAATTCCTCAGTTTGAGTCCACCTTTATACTTAACCATGTCAGGCTCCTTGGCCTCAGTTTAAGTTCTACCTTAGAAGAGTAGGGGATAGAATACTTCGTGAAGTTTCTAGTCTAGAGTTTCTTTTGGAACTCTATTCACATTTATCTGTACGGGGCAGGTCAGAGATTTGGCATGAGTGTTTCATGGACCATCAGCACCTGAATCTTCTAGGAACTTTTCGAAACATAGACTCACGGAAGGCCTGCTTCCAGACGCTCCAAAGGCCAGGCGGAGACAGAGTGCACAACGCAGGATGAGTGGTCCTGGGAAAAGAGCTGGCAGTTGTCACGTTGGGTCTCAGCCCACCCAAGGCAGCTGGGCCGCCTTGGTAACACTTCACAAGAGAGAGCAAAGACAGACCGTATGGAACTGAGCCGTGCACTAGGGTCCTTTAGGGGAAGAATGTAAGGCAGATAATTGGTCCCACAGGAATTCTGTGAACTATGCAGTCCGCCCTGTGGTATCAGTTCAGGAAAAAGATGGTGTATTTCCAACTGTCAGTCACGAAGGTAACTTCATGAAAACCATATTTTCAGATACATGGTTTATTTTCTTTGGAATACCCCGACTTAGTCGTTGGACTGGTGCCAGAATCTGAAACCCTAAACACGCTCAGCAGTCCATTTCTTGCCATATTAGGTAACACAGAAGAAAAAATAGTAATTCTGGGTTTTATCTCAACTATTAACACCGTTATTAAGTTTCAGTTGTTTGAAAGAGAAATAAAATGTCTTAATGGCTAGGGAAGCATGTTTATCTGAGTGAAGCCATTGAAAGTTGCCCAGCGGTGTAGTAAACACACGCTCTCCAGGGAAAGCGCTTGCAGTTGGGGCTTTCTGTGGTGCCCAGTAAGTGCACACAAGTGCAGAGCAGAGCCCTGCAGTGGTTGCTCTGCCTTTCAGAGACACTCCCACTGGAAACCACAGCGCCTTCCATCCCACATGCTTCTTTGGAGCTAGTTCAGTTCTTTCCCGTTAAGTATTTACACAACCTGCCTTGTTTTGCTTCATGAATACATGGCATGCCGATGCCCTGGAACTGTTTGTGTTTTTCTCGCATATTTTATTTTGAAATTGATTCCCTGAATCTGAACAGAGCTCCAGCCTGAACTGCTTGGTTCATTGTCCTGGTCACAGTGGACCTGGTGTCACAGTGGACCAGGGAGTCTAAGCAGTGTTTCGGTGCAGGCTGCAGTCTCCAGCAGGGCGCTTTCCTTGCATGCTGCCAAAAATTCCCCGAGGTGATCTAGTGCGACTCAAGCATGGGACCAAACAGGGCATGAGGAGGAGGCAGGCATGGGGACATGGGGAGGCAGTTAGGGGAGGTGGAGGATCCTGTCCTTCATCATCTGGCCCCGGTGACGTTTGCAGATCATGATTTTTTACCTTGAGCACTAATTAACTCAGATGGACTCACTTCCTCCTCTGTAGATACTGATAACAAGGTTATTTCCTAAGGACCAATAGAGAGCATTTCAGAGCTAATCTGTGAGAAAGCCATGATGGTTGTGTTTGGAAATTAACATCTCATTCATTTCAGAATAATTGAGAATGGCACTGAACCACTAACATAGATGGGTGACTTCCCAAATGTCCCTGCTTGCCCTGGTTCATTTCTTGTCTGCTGAAAGTGTCTTGTCAGCATAGACTTAGAAGGAACACGGGGAGAAAAGCTGGACTTCTCATCTTCTCCTAGTTTTGTTCATTCAGTCATCCATCAAGCACAGACTCACCAAGTACTAATGAACATTATCAAGCTACTATGTTAAGTGTTAGGGATATGGTAATGAATTAAGCCAAAGTAGCCAGGCTCTTGAGGATTTTACAGTTTATGGGGAACAGACACCAGAAAGAATTCATGTTTAGTACACAGCATGGTGAGACATAGAATAAGGTGCTCAAGGGCAACGAAAGCCAGTAACACAATATTTGACCTGTCTGGATGGGTTGGGGAAGGCCATGGGGTGAGAATTGCTTTGTAAGATATGCCATGGGTGCCAAGGGTAAACCAGCTAAGAAGGCCAGTGGAGGGAGGTGGTACATATTCCCAGAACATCATCAGCCCCTATACCTTAGAATCTCAGGGTTTCCAACCAAAGAGATCCTATGTCCCTATTGCGTGTGAGAAGCCAGATTGGCTGTGTGGGGGAGGAAGAGTTCATCTCAGAAGCATACAGAGGCTTCATCTCAGAGAGCTGTGGTGGGTTAGCTCAGGAGATGGGAGGATTCAACTTATGCAGGTGTGGGAGATTTCCTGGGGAAAGAGATGATGCAGACTGGGGCCAGGTAAGAGTGTTTTCCTCTGTTTGCTCTAAGTGATCATAGTCTAAGACAGCTTAAACAACAGAAAAGTCTTCTCACAGCTCTAGAGTTCAGAATTCTGAAAGACTAGTGAGAACTTGATTGCTTCCTTCTGTGGGTTCTGGGTGGAAATTCGTTCTAAGCCTCTTGCTCTGTGCCTCCTACATTACTTGGTGTCTCAGTGTCTAATTCCCCTCTTATCAGGATAACAGTTATGTTGGACTAACACCTACTATTATTACCTCCAGTGTAATTTTTTCTATACCTAAAAAGACCTTATTTCCAAAGAAGGTACACAATTCTTGGAGGATGTGAACTTGGGGGAGTATGGAATCAAATTAAATCCAGGTTTTAAAAAGGGGGAGATAGAAGGAAGTGGTTATGTCCAGGAGAACTTTAGGCATAAAATTCAATCAGAGGAGTTGGCACAATGACTCTAGTTATTTTTGTGTCCACATAGGAATGTCTTTTGTCAACTTTTAGCTGACCTGTGTGCTTATAGGTAAATTCTTTCTACTGGGCATGAGTTTAGCCATAGATGGAGTTAGAAACTCTCCTCGGTGTCCCTGAGCTCTTGTTATTGAATTCAGTCACAGAGCGTATCCCTCCCTGTGGTGTGTTGTGGTTAGTGATGGTCCCATGAACTCACCTAGCTTCTATGCCTGTATCAACTCAGCTGCAATGTGACAGCTCGCTTGTGCAATGCTTGCTGATAAGCATATTCAGGGCTGTTACTGTTATAACTGTGAACCATCCTTCTCTATGACTCAACACTATCAAAATCCCAAGAATGAATCTTGCAGCTCTGGAGTGGGCCTGCGACTTAGCTTGCCTCAGCATCTTAGCATCGTGTCCATTCGTTTGGGAATGGGATAGAGATTGAGCCAATCCCTCTGCTGTTCCTTAGTTGATCCCTCTTCATTTCTTCCCAGCCTGACCACCTGACTGACATGGTTGGCATAAAAAGCAGTATGTTCTTGTCTACACTGACCAGGTCTGCTGGGCTCGGAATCCAGACCCTGTCAGATCCAAGCAGCCAGCCTACCTCTTCAGGAGTCTTACTTATGCTTTCATAGCTGCCTGAGTCCTAAGGCTGGCCTTCTGTCTGCCTTCATTTGCCCTTCTTTGTTGTGACTCGGTTCACCATCTGATGCATGAGTCCTAGACAGCTTCCCCCTGCCTTGAATGGAACCTACAACTTTTTCAGTCTGTGTTGGCAGAAGCACATTCAGGCCCATGCCTACCTGTGCCTATGGGGCAGAAGAGGGCCTCAGTTCCCCTGGAACTGGAGTTAGAGACTGATGTAAGCCACCTCATCAGTGCTGGGATTTGAGCTCAAGCCCTTGTCCTCTGTCATCTGTAGTTTTAAAAGCAACTCTGTGGTTCCAACATGAACCAGAATCTAAATTCCCATATCCCCGATACGATCTCTGGGAACAACAAAAAATAAAAGGAAATTGACCACAGTTCAATTCGTCCAGTATCTAGGAGAAAAAAATTCAGAAAGATAAAAAGTCTACTTTTGATTTTACTCCACCAAGAAACAGAATATTAAAGACATAGAGCATGATGGGAGTTCCACAGCATCTGTACTTTAAACACTGCCAGAGTCTCCACTTCTTAACCAAGTATCTTTCATCTTAACCTTGATACTCAAACAGCGAGTCTACACACCACCCCCAACCCTTCTAGAAAAGGAAACTATGACAAAAATATAGCCCAGGAATGGTATTGTTTTCAGGAAAATATAATTATTTTGAGTTGTTTGGAACATTTTGAGAGACACTGAATCATTGCTTCCTGGTGTTATGATTTAGATCTTGGTAAAAACCTCACGTGATGGTCAGACTTTGCACAGCCTTCAGTTAAAAATAGCTTGATTGCAAAACCCCAGCGTGCTCGAGAAAATTAAAATAGTTTCCTCCAGCTTCACCAAGGAATGACACACAACTCCCCCTGAAGTGGCATGACCCAAGGCAAACGGTTGAATGGAAATTCATGCATAAGCTCCGTCTTTCCTCTTCACTGCCTTTTCAGTGAATTCTAATTGAAGAAAGCATCTGCAGCCAGTTTTCCCTTTATTTTTGTAAATTCTTTGCTTACACCCGGATGAGAAGCCTTCTCTGCCAGTTGCGTGCTTAGGCATTGATCCAATGGAAAGATGCATGGATGGATTGCAATTTTCCCCTTCGAGTGATGACATAAATTACTCCCCAGTGAGCTATTTACAATGTCATTCTTTAACCTTGACCCAGTGCACATGTTCTGAGGACTGAGAATCACAAGAGCTCTATATACTGAAGTTGTGGAAGCCAATCTTTCCTGTCATTTACATCTCTCTCCCTATGACTCGATTGTGACATGGCCTCATGGCTTTGAATGTAGGTAGCAATAAAGCCAGCCACCTTGGGAGAGAGCCATTTCCACTTCAGAACAATATATTTGTATTCAGCACACTAAGTATTGTATCCCATGAATCTGCCACTGGATCAAACAGTACATTGAGTTGTATTGGTTAGGAGAGCTACACCTGCAGATTTTCAGACCATCAGTGAACTAATGGCAGGGGCTACAGAGATAGATTCAGTTCTGTGGGATGACCTTGATCAAGGTTGGTATTTGACCTTGATCAAGGTTGGTATTCTCTCTATGCCTCTATTTTCTCCTCAGTGTTGATGTGAGGATGGTGCTCAGACCATTCCTGCCATATCTCAGCTTCCTTTTTCCTGTCTTTGGTACCTTTATCTTTAGAGGAGTTCCCTAGACACATAGCTGCACACAGGTATGTGAACACTCTTGGGACTAAATGTTGAGGGAGACAGGGAAAGGTCAGGGGAGATCAGAAAAGAAACCAGGTTCAGGAGAGATATGACCTGCATGAATGGAGATCAGAAGTATAAATTGCATATAATTTCCTCCGACTGGAACAAGGAAGTCTGTCTACCCTATCTTAAGCAGTCACGAACCCCAGGCTTGAGAGGCGAAGCTTCAGGCCAAGTTGTTTTGTGAAGAAAAATGCAGGTGGGAGCCCCTAACAAGTGGGGGAGGGACACTCCAGTCCTCCTGGGACAAGAGCCTAGGAGAACCTCTGTGGAATATCTGGAAAGTTCTTCAAAGCAAGAGAGCTCCATGAACGAGCTGGTGAGACCTAAGCTTGCTGTGGTTTGCCCAAGATGATCTGATAAAGCAAGTGTCAGGTATACTAAGACTGATGCTAAAGTAATTGGGCTTTCTGGTCTCCACTCTTCTTGGAGCTGACAACACCTTGGCTTACGACTGAGTCTAGTCCCTGAGGCTTACTACCCACTTTCCATGAGTGAGGAGGGCCTCTTTTTTGAAGTCCACTATGGACTTCCACATTTTATTCCACAAATTATTAAGCACACATCTGTGATGGAAATGAAGATGCAGCTGGTAATGAACTAGACATGCTCACCATCCACAGCAGAACTCCCAGAGAGGCTGGGCAATGGACAGATGGTCCTGTGGTAAACCCAGGATGAAAAGGCTGTGTGTGCTCAGGAAGAGAGGATGCTATGATAAGAACAATGACCCTAACTTCTATGTTGGGGGATGTGGAACAGGGAAATGATTCAGAGAGTAGAGATTCATAATTTAAAGGGTCAGCCTGTGGGATTAGCCAGCAGGGAAGTTTTTGTGAGTGTGATGAGGAGATAGGCCAGCCAGTGATGGCCCCAGAGAACCATTTTGCATTTGAGATTTACTCATAGTGCAAGATTCAGTCCTTAGAAGAATGTTTGCATGGTCTGATTTGCATTTTTATAGATAAAGGCTCTTCTGGCTGCTGGGAAGGAAATGTGTTTTTGGAATCTAAGAATAAGAACTAATATTTATGTACTATTAGGAGTGCTATGCAAGGTGACTCCACAAATATTTTTCTCTTAGTCTTTAGGGCAAGCTTTAAGCAGGGCATTCTTTGGCGTGTGCTTCCCAGATGATCCAGCCCCATGGTTGAGGCCCCCCTCTCCCTGGATTACCTTAGCACATCAGTTGTGTGTGTGTAGCATCTGTCTCATGCCCTGTCCTTTCTCTTTATCCTTGACAACTGAAGTTGGCAGAGTTGGTCTTTGACTTTTTCCAAATATCTCAGGGGTCCCTGTCCCTTATGGCTCCCCGATATTTGAGAGCTATTGTTTGGTGGAATTAATGGCCTCAGAAAAAGAGTGGTTCCACTTCCTTACACCATCATTCTTCTATACTGAGTATTCCTTCTTCCTCTTTTCATGCAACCTAAGTTTCTAATGTTTAACATGACTGACTTTTTTAAGCTCTGGGAGCAAGTGTCCAGGGGCTCCAGCCACAGACAGATGCATACATTGGTCCAGGTCACTTGCCTGGAACAGGCCCCTCATCCACTCCTCTTACTGCAGCCCTGCCCTCAGATGCAGCCTAAAAAAACCTTTCCTCCTTACCTTAGCAGGTCAGCTGGCCTCTCTGCCCTGAGCCCTGGGCCGCTACGCCTCTGCTTCCTGACTTCCTCTTTCCCCTCTCCTGTTTGGAATGTGAACACTTCCGTTAGACTCCTTTACTTCCTTCCCTGGCATGCATCTCCTTCATACAGTCAGTCACCTGTGGGCCTCTGAGGTCAGTCAGATTAGGGACCATGGTGGGGATGCTCAAATGCCCTACAATGAAGTCTGTAGTCGGTACACATCCTCCTTTGTACTTTATGTCACCTCTAGGTGGCTTATTTAATCCAATACAATGTAAACACAATGTGAGTATGGATTGTCATAAATGTCCCTGAAATGTGCATGTGTTAAAGGTTACATTGTCGGAAGCTGATAGAACCTTTAAGACTGAGGGCCCAGTGGGAAGTCTTAAGAGTACTGTGGATGGAAAGTCTTTATTTTCTTAACTAGCAAGTGAACAGGTTTCTTCAACATACACTCCTGCTGTGATGGGCTGCCTCACCACAGAACCAAACACAGAGTGGAAGGAAAGAAAAACCAAATGATCAATTTAAACAATTTCATATTCTTATAAGTGGACGAAGTCCAGCATATTTGTTATAATGACAGAAAGTAGACTGATGTACTCTGTAAACAGTAACTGCTGCGTTGTTCAGAGGTAATGGTAGGAAAATCAGCCATCCTGTGATCAGTGCAGATGCGATTCTTGAGTATCTTTAACCTGTGATGCATAGAATCTGCAGATGTGAAATGAATGAACATGGAGAGGTTGCCAACTGTATCTATCAAACTACACTGCCTCTCATTCCTATACCCATCCCATCCCACGTACACTTTTTTTCCCAGAAATTCTTCAGTGTCTGTCTAAGCTAATTACCTCCCACTGTTCTTCTTCATGGGTGTAGGTTTTCCTGGTATTTTGATATTTTTAATCATGTCATTAGCAAATCATGAGGAGAGAAGTCCAGACCCGAAGTTGCCTTTTCAAATGCCTTAGCAGTCTGGCCTCCTGCCGTCCATCAGCCTGACCGTCTTCAGCCCTGGATGAACAATCATTTACCCTTGAAATGAAAACCCTCAGGCTCACATTTCTGGCATTTTTGTAGCATGATTCCCCCAAGAGGAATGTATTTCTTTAAATCACACTCCAACATATTCTAAACAGGATGAGGAATTTGTTCTCTTGTCTAAAGATTAAATAGCAGAAGAGGTGCCAGCCATGGGGGAACTATGAGGTGATGATTTTATAATGAGTAGCAGGGCAGCAGGCTGCAGCAGGAGGCACCCCTCTAATTCCACATTATGTTTGGAATTCAAAGGCAGGAGAGAGTCATGGGGCTCTGCTGAGAGTTGAGGGGCTCAGCTGCTGAGGTGGTAGAGGTGGCATGGTCTGCTCCCTTGGTGCTCCCTGCCCCTTGGTAGAGATGGCCCTCAAGTCTTAGTCTGCTCTTTGCTTATGGGATAATTGCTCTCCAATGCTCTTCCCAGACTGCCACTGCTCTGTTTTGCCATCTACTGCCTGCCCCTTGCTAATTAACACCTCATTAGCGCCTTTCCCAGAAGGAGGGTGAGGGACAGAGGGCAGACAATACAAACCAAACTGCTTGGCAGTCAGCTCCTTCTGAGTGTCAGTGGGACAGGAGCCATCAGTGGCTGTTTGCCAGTCCTGATCAGCTTCATCAAAGCTTCTTTCTTTTGTTATTCCATTGTTACAGCCTGGAGTCTAAGCCAGACCCCAGCACCCTATCCTGTGATCAGCAAGAGAAGGAGGAGCAGTGTGGTTGCCGGTCCATGGCAACTCCCCTGAGTCAAGAAGTCATGGTCAACTGCAGATTTTTAAACTGTTGAGTTCAGTTTTGTACTGGCCAGTGAGACATGCCATACAGAACCCGCTATTCTCTGGTTCTACCATCTTTCCTCTACCTGGATTACCAAACAAAACCAAGCTAGAGGGGCTGTATCAGCTGCTTGGTGGTCCAGATATCAGAAGGGGCCTATATTTGGTACCTTGTGGTTGTTGAGATGTCAAGAGCTTTAGCTTTTGTATGCTGCTTAGAACCACTGCTGCTGAAGGAAAGAGCAGGATAGAGACTTGTCCTCAGAGGCTTGAGTCTTAAGTCTTCAAAAGATCCTTAGAAAATGGGGAACAGATGGACAAATATACACTGGCAAGAGCACATTGGAATTGTGATTCAGTAACTGTTCAGGAGGCCGCTGTGATTCTGGATGGAGCTATCAGAGAGCTATTGTATAGGAAGTCAGGTATCTACCACAGCTTATCCACTATTTATCTGGGTTCACAAGAAGTCAAGTGCTATGCAAGAAGCTTTCTCCCGATTTCAACATAGGCACTGCTGATAGGATCTGTAAGTAGCTTCATAGCCCAGCTAACATCCAGGAAAGAAACAAGTACTTCAATCCACAGCTACACAGAACCAAATCCTGCCAAGGGATTGAATGGGTAGAGGTGGATGCTTATCCTGGTATGAGTTCAGTCTGTGCCTTGATTCTGGCATTCTAAGATCCTCGCAGGGCAGCCCATTGATGTAGGCGGAGAATAGAAGAGTGTCGGGGAGTTTATAGGCTTGGGTGTGTTGGTAAGGGTACGACAGAGAAGAGCCTTCCTCCCAGAGCAAAGATTTCAGAGAGGAAGAGAGACTTTCTCTCTTCTTAGGACCTCCACTTTGCGTTAGTCTCCAAGTGCTTCCTACAAGCTGAATCTCTGAATGTGGCCCATGCAGGGCTCTTAGTGAGTGCTGGCCTGCAAGGAGGTCAGGCCAGCAGACTATCAGGTACAGCCAACAGCTCCATCTGGGCCACAGTAAACATTTCTGTGGAAGGCTGGAGCTTTCTAACTGTGCATGAGTGTTAATCACACACTTCACCCACCCCCCTTGCAGAAATGAACTCACATGAACTTGAACCCTCAGTGATCAAGGCCAGCTGTGTTCCCTTCTCTCCTGGGAGCAGGTACTGCATTGATGGCATACTCAGTTTTTAAGAGTTTTTAGAGCATTATCCTCTATCCCCACAAATAAACTGAAGTCCCGTCTATGAGCAGACAGGATTGAGTATGAGCCAGGAGGCAGTCCAAGCCCAGTTCCTTAGCATCTGTGAGGTAGGACTTTTTTCTCACTTGGATTCTTTCTTTACTGCCACCTTGTATAAGGTGACTGGGTGGATTATCTGTTGCTCACGGCACCATGTTTTGAGAATGAAAACGAACTCCCAGTGTAAGAGCTAAGATCCTGAACCACCACAGGCAAAACAGGAAGGTGTGGTTGCATTTGTAACTGTGCCTGCTCTGAGAGAACAGCTCTTTCTTTAACTCCACCCAAATGGACATGCAAACTTTCACCTCCCTGACCCCACTCGCCTAGGAATTGCTGAGACAGACTAGAGTGATCCAAACAACTCTATTAAGTCAAAGGAAAAATCAAAAAGCAATAAACAAACACACAGAAAGAATTGCCAAACTAAACCAAAGCCTGATTTCCCTAGTTTAGGCTTCTCTGATCCTGGAACAGACACAGGCTAGCCACAGTGCCCTGCAGATGGCCGACCCTCTGTCCCTTCACTGCCCTCCTGCTTCTGTCTGGTGGCTTCTATCTTATCTTCTGGCATGGATCCTCAAGATCTTATGTAGAGATTGGACTGTGCTGGTAACAGCCCAACTCCCTATTCCTTAGCTGTGGGGCCATCTTTGTTGAATTATTGAATGCATATGGACTTCAGTTTCCTCATGGGAAAAGTAAAGCCTGCTGGTAGGAGCACGGAGGGAAAATCGTCGAGAATGTCTGCCTGGGCTCAGATAGACAAAAGGTATGACCATACCATATCCATAATAATAAGCTACAGAAGATCAATTTGTTTCCCTTCTGTGCTCCAACAGTTTTTTGTATGTCAGTGGTAAGGAATTTTTTTCCACTAAGGCTAACTTCTAAATGTCCTTCTTCATTCTTGTTCTAGTGTGATTTCTGTAGCTGTGATAAAACACTTTTACCAAAATTGGCTGAAGAAAGAAGAGGTTTATTTTATCTTAAAATTTCCAGGTGATACCACCATTGAGGAAAGTCAGAAGCAGGAACTTGAGGCAGGAACCACTTCTAGCTCACTCATTCTCTCTCTCTCTCTCTCTCTCTCTCTCTCTCTCTCTCTCTCTCTCTCTCTCTCTCTCTCTCTTTCTCTCTCTCCCTCCCTCCCTCCCTCTCTCTTTTCCTCCCCATCCTCCGCGACCTCCTCCTCCTCCCCCTCCTCCTCCTCCTCCTCCTCCTCTTCCTCCTCCTCTTCCTCCTCTCCTTACCCCTCTGGTTCATGCTCAACTAGCTTTCTCATATAGTCCGAGTTAACCTGCCTAGGGATGGTGATGCCCACAATGGGTTTGGGCTTTTCTACATCTATCACCGATCAAGACAGTCCCCCACAGATAATATTATCTGGACAATCCTTCAACTGAAATGCCTTCAGATGATTCTAAGCTGTGTCAGCTTGACAGCTAAATGTGACTAGGACCATGGTTCTCCCTGGTAAAGCACCGTGAGCTTCTTATGTCTATTACATAATCACACTAAATTATATATGTAGACATTTGTTGTGTAATATTGAGTCATTTTTAGGCTGTGTCATTAATTCTCTAGTTCTTTGTGTTAAAGGTCACTGTCTTCTCCCCTGTTCTATTGCTGTGAAGATATACCATGACCTAAGTAACTATAAAACAAAGCATTTATTTGAGGACTTGCTTACAGTTTCAGATGGTTAGTCCAGTATCATCATGGCAGGAAGCAGGTGGGCATGGTGCTAGAGCAGTACCTAAGAGCTTTACATCCTGATCCATAGGCACCATGCAGAGAGAAGGGCGGGACCAGGGGGAGGGACAGGAGAGGCAGAGACAGAGAAGGAGTCAGCAGACAGACAGACAGATAGACAGACAGACAGACACACACACACACACACACAGAGAGAGAGAGAGAGAGAGAGAGAGAGGGTTTCTGTGAAGAGATGCTGTGGCCAAGGCAACCCTTATAAAGGAAAACATTTAATTGTGGCTGGCTTACAGTTTCAGGGGTTTAGTCCATTATCATCAAGGCAGGAAGCATGGCAGCATGCAGGCAGACATGGTGCTGGAGGTGTAACTGAGAATTCTGTAGGCAGGCAGAGGGAAGAGAAAATGAGCCTGGTTTGTGCATTTGTGGCATTCAAAAGCCACCTCCAGTAACATACAACAAGGTAACACCTCCTAATAGTGTCACTCTCTATGAATTTGTGGTGGCCATTTTCATCCAAGCCACTACAGTTTTAAATCTCAAAGCCCACCTCAAGGGACACAACGGCTCCAACAAAGACATACATACATACTCACTCCAACGAGACCACACCTCTTAGTCCTTCTAGCCAGTTCATCAACTGGGGACAAAGCATGCAAGCATATGAGGGCATTCTCACTCAGACCACCAAAGCCACAGAACCTCACATTAGTCTTAACTGGTCAACTGAAAATAGAGAAAGCTAAAATTGAACATGTGGACTTGCACAAGGGGGTGGGGAGTTCGTCGACTCTAAGACAGGAGCACTGGAAGGACATACTCCCATATTTCATGTTTTCACTGCTCTTCGGAAGTGATGGACCCAGTTTTCCCATGACACATTGCTGCTGCAAGAGTCTTGCTCAGATCTCCAAAGAAAAAGAGATGGAATGGTGAGAAAGCTTACATTTTTGTCTGTGACAGACTCTGATTGGCCTACTTAGAATACTAGTCCCAGACCAGATCACTGTGACTGAAGGTGGGTGAGGTGCTTAGATTGACAGAAATGAGCTCAGCTTGCATCCAGTGCTTTGCCCTTAAACAATCTCTGTGCCAGGATGGAGAGCTCTTGTAAGAAGATGGCAGCTTCCACCCATGTTCATAATACAGAGAATTAGCTGAGCACCATTCTAAAAAAGCGTTGCAATGGGAAGCTCTGCTGCCCGTATGCTCTCTTTCTTGGCTTAGGGGAGAAACTGGCTTGACTAGAACTAGTGAAGTGATTGATGCATTATCCAATGCCATTCTCTATGAAACAGGAGGAAATTGTACCCACACCCTTTGATCTTAATGTTGTCTCCCTAATTCCCAAATTGAAACCTACAATCCTGTGAGCATTGGGGTAAATAGGTGTTGATTATCCCATGACAACCTGATGGGGTTGGTGCTTCTGTCTGCTATTTTCTGTGTCACTGTAGTTGAAACACCCAGCAGACACAACTTAAGGAAGGAAATTTTTATTTCATCTTAGAATTTCAGAAACTTCAGTCCATAATGGCCAGGTCCCTGCTCAGGACATTAGTGGCACCAGGTCTGTGTGCCAGAGGCAGCTTTTAATCTTACAGTAGACAGACAACAGAACAAAGCAGGACTGGGGACTGCGTATCACTTTCAGCTACCCCTAGTGTCCCATCCTCCAGTGAGACCCCATGTCCTAGAGGTTCCATATCCTCCCCAACAGTGTCTGCTTCAGAATGAGCACTTAAAACGAGCCTGTGGTGGATGTTCAGGTTTGGACCACAGTGATCTGGTGAGAGAGACTCATAGGATCCTGCTTGCCTCTTTCTCCTTACAAAAAGTCAGTGGTAAAGTGATATCTATGAAGAACAGGTCTCCACCAGACATCAGATCTGCCACTGCCTTCTTGATCTTTTCTCAGCCTCAGAGCTGTAAACAATGAAGTTGACTGTTTACAGATTGCTCTAAGGCAAGGGTTTGTTACACAGCCCAGGGAGCCTGTTTTCTTATGCTTTTCCAGTTGTACTGCACACTGGTTGGGTTCCTGTGCTGGGGCAGGGTGTTTTTTCCTGTGTGCACAGCTGCTAGTACGGTGGGGGCCAACCTTTTGAGAAAGGGAACACATTGTCACTGGAACGCCAGTGAAAGTATCTTCAACCCCTGGGTACCCATTTCAGGGGGCCACACAGTTTTGGAACCACATCAAATATTGTCATGTTGTGGGGCCATTACTTCGTTTTGTCACTAAATATCTTTTTCTTGGTTTTATTCCTTTATTTTTTTTTAAACCAAGATAAAATGTTTCTGGTTTTCTCCAGGTTCTTTTGATGAAATATTTCTAATTTATATTTGTATTTCTCTTGTAGCCTGGGGAGCATTTTTATGTGCACAGAGTCTTCTTTTGTAATCTTATCCAAGACAAACTTCTGATTCTTCTTTTTCAAAAAGTCACTACTAAGAAAAATAAAACTTGAGAGCTAGCTTACCAAAATGTTATGGAAGAGATATATGGTCTCAGGAAAAGTCACAATGCTCTAGACTCTTTAAAATGTCTCTTAGTAAAGGATCGGGTGATGGATATCTTTGTGGACTGTGTAGTCTCTTCTATGATCACTCAACTTGATCGCTGGAGTTTGGATGTAGCCATGGATCAGAAACAAATGAGTAGGCGGGACTGTTTTTCATTAAAACTTTATTTACAAAAGCAGATGGTGGGCCAGATTTCAGCTGACCCCAGTTCTCAAGCATTTCCTGCTTTTTAACTATCTGGAGAAATTACAATTCAAAACTTTAAGGTAGATGGGTGGCATTTTTATCCCCATTTCATGGGTACAGTGGTTTGAATGAAAATAGCCACCATGGGCTCTTAGGGAGTGGCACTATTAAGAGGTATGGCCTTGTTGGGATAGGTGTGGCCTTGAAACAGGTAGTGTGTTACTGGTGGAGTTTGAGATTTCAAATGCTCAAGCCAGGCCTAGTGTATCTCTCCTCTCTCCGTGATGCTTGAGGATCCAGATATAGAACTCTTAAGGTACCTCTCTAACACCATGTCTGCCTCCCTGTTGCCATGCTTCCCACTGCGATGACAATGTAAGCCAGCCCCATTTAAATGTTTTCCTTTATAAGGGTTGCCATGGTCATGGTGTCTCTTCACAGCCATAAAACCCTAACAAAGACAATGGGGTAGAAAAACTGAACACAGAAGAGTTGAGAATGAGGCTCTGCCATGGGTAAGGATAATCTAATGATTCAGTGATTGTGTCTCGTAGCACTCATCCTAAGCTGGGACAACATGTGAATGTTGGATTGTGTCTCGTGGCACCCATCCTAAGCTGGAACAACATGGAACATGTGAATGCTTAGATTTGCATATGCACATATTATGCATATGGAAACACACATGCATGCATATGCAAACACATACACACATACATAGACACAAATACACATGTGTACATACATAAAAGTGCACATATATACCTATAGGTACATGCATACACACAGATATGTATATATGCATATATACATATGTACACATAGGATTTACAAACATAGATTGAACATACATGCCTATATAGCATTAACACATAGATATACCACAAATATACAAACATTTGCATATGCACACATATACACACATGCAAATACATCCACACATGTTCATATGCACAAATATATATATGTACATATATATATACATGTATATGTACCAACATGCAAACATATAGATGTACTCTACAACAGCCTTACACCATATGGAAAATCTTGGGATAACTTAAATGTTCAAAAGTAAATTCTCCATGCAAAATATTAAGCCATGAAAATGAGATTTATTATACAAATCCCTTATTAGTTTATACTAAGTGACATGAAGTGGGAAACTATACCCATGAAACCTCAGCTAAGTGAAATAGAGAGCAAGCAAGTAGAGAAAAGGATTGACAGCAAGTTCGCCTACGTGGAGAGAATGATTTTTTCCATAGAAAATTGCCTGGGATTTTACTTGGGTATAGATGTGGGTGTAGGTAGTGTAGAACAGTGTTACTTAAGAACAAAAAAGCACCCCAGGAGAAAAATACTAGTCTAAGTTCATATAGCTCTCAACCTGAGACCACAATCTTCATATTCTGAGGCTGGCTTCATATCCTGTCTCTCACAGAAGCCAGGGGCAGGGCTTTGGTTTAGCACCAGATCAGAGATGCACCCTTTGGAGATGTACCCTGCTTTGGCTTTCTGATCCATTTGGCTGAACTCTAGGGGCTCATGAAGTACTGCCTAGAACCTGCCAGCACATTGAACTCCAGCCCCCTCATGGACTCCTGGTGAAAGTCAGATCTTTTTCTCATAACCCTATAATGTAGGGATATGTGATCTTGTTTTCTAGTCAAAGAAACCGAGACACAGAGAAAGTAAATACATTGTTCAAACTCCCAGACCTGCCTTGTGGAGGAGCTGCGTCTTGGATCCTTCTGCCCTGCTCCTTTTGAATTAACATGCCTCACTGTTTTCACTCACCCTAGTTCTCCTTTGTATAACAGATCCAGAAAGATATTAGTTTCCGGGTGTATTGGAAAAATGCTTGGGGCTCCTGTGGAAAAGGCAGCTGGCAAGTGACTTGTGCACTACTGGCTTAGGTAACAAGGTACCAGGGTCACAGAGAGGCTCCTCATGTCTGCACTAGGAAATGGATGACTTTTTGACTAGATGCTCACAGAATTCAAAGAACAGGGAAACGGCATGTATTAGTATTCTACAGTGATCATGTTGCTTAAAGAACAGAAAAGCATCCCAGGAGAAAAATACTAGTCTAAATTTGTATAGCTTTCAGCCTGAGACCAAGTTCTTCATATTCTGAGGCTGACTTGATGTCCTGTCTTCCAGAGAAGCTGGGGGGGGGGTGCGTCTCTGTGACAAAAGTGTCTAACAGAAGTGACTTCGTAGAGGAAGGACTTATGTTACTTCAGTTTGAGCCTATCATGGACGGAGAGTCATGGTGGGGCTCATGGTGACATAAACATATGGCCAAGCTTCTTACATAATGACCAGACCAGTAAGCTAAGAGTCAGACCGGAAGCAAGGCTGGGCTGTAATCATTAAGACTGGTCTCCAGTGGCCTAGCTTCATGCCCCAAAGATTTCATAACATTCCCAGACAGCACTGCAAACTGGGGAGCAAGTGTTCCAACACAAAAGCCTGTGGAGGACATTTCACATTCAACTCATGACACGGGAAGACCAGGCTGAGAGTGCTAATGCGTTGGAAAGCTGGGACCCAGTGATGATAGTGAGATGTTTCACGTGCAGAAACAATAGATGCGATGGCAAGCAAGAGACTCCCTGGAGGAGACCGGCAGGCTCGGGATGGAGGAGCATGAGTACTGAGTGGGAGATGTTAGGAAATGGACTCTGAGCTCCCAGAGCATGCTGGCAGGTCTTAAAGTGAGGAGAAAGAAAGGACGTGATCGGCCAGATTCTAAAGTAAAAGAGGAATGGTTTGGGATATGGCTCGGTAGTAGAGTGCTTGCCAAGCACGTGCAAAATCCTGGACTCTTCCCAGCATCTCCAAAATAAAGAAAACACTGAAGGAGGAAGGATGGCTTACTAGAAGGCTGCAGTAACAGAGGATGGCAGGTAGGGACAGCGGCTGCAAGGGCACAGTAGGCAGAGACGAGGGAGAGAGCTAGTCTGTGTGTGGAGCAAGAGCCTCCTGTCCCAGGCATGACTGCTTGGAAGGCAAGACATCAGCTTGCTTCTGGCTGAGGCATTGGCTGAGGGACTCTGTGAAGAGCTGAGTGTTCATAGGTCTGCTTATTTCAGAGGGATGCATTAAGAGGGCACTGGGAAGACCTTATGGGAAGGAGAGAAAGGCGCATGCAACAAGCATGAGGAAAATAGGAGATGCTTGGAAGTCCAGCCAAGCAAACCTCGATGGAAGATGAACGGTGGGATGAGCCAGAGACACGGGTGTGAGAGAACAAGTCTTCCCACTGTGGGCTAGACTGGCTGCCTAGCATGCCTAGCATGAGGACGGCTGTGTGTCCAGTCTCCTGAATTCAAGAAAACAAGTCATCCTGTTCACAAAGAGGAGGATGGGGTAGAGAAGGGAAGCTGGAAGACCTCAGCACTGGTCCGGGCCGACTGCTGCCAGGTGTCTATCGGGACTAGCCTGGGGCATCCCGACCATCCAGCCCTAAGGCTTCATGGGTCAAAGTTAAAGATCAGCATGGTCTCCATGGCTGTTCATTCTGGAATCCCACTGAGGTTCAGCCCATAGGCTCACATTGGGATCCAGGGCCCAGTGCCAGGATGGCCACCTGCCTTCACGCATCTCCACTACTGATATATTTGCCAGATCCCGTCCATACACCCCCTCTCAGAAATACACCTACAAGACAGTCAAGCATGCTTGCATTCCTGAGGAGCCCAAGGAAACCCGAGAAGCATGTGGAGAAACAAACGCTGGGGCAGTTGTCTCTGAGGGTCCCCACAGCAGATCACAGGAGATGTGTTTGTTCATTTCCTCATGTTGCGCCATGAGCTGACTCCGCAGCTGGGATTTATTTTCAGAGCACTTTGGAATTTGACAGAGCCTCCTGCCTCCTGCTTCACAGCTGAAACCTTTTGCCATTTGCTTGATGATAAAGCAAGTGATGGTTTACACTAAAAAGGGCTGTAAAAGATGCTGTCCGCGAATGAGACAGACAGGTGTCAAAACCAGAGTAGCAAGCAGCACAGTCAGCAGAGCTCTGGATCTGCTCTTCAAGGTCACTGGTGACTCTCAAGTTTAATGTCGCCTCCAGGGGGCGTTGAAGTCTGCGTGCACACACCTTGCTTAGAGGAACCCCTCAGCAGTTTCTGGTGTCCGTATAAAGTATGAACCTTACATCTGCAGAGAAGGCTGCCATGTCCAAAAGTACTACAGGGGTGAGGAGAGCAAGCCGACGGGCACAGTCCAGAGCCACACTTGCCAAACCGTCCTAAAGAGCAAGGCTGGAGAGCCAGCTCAGGAAAGCACAGCATGCCTCAGGCGTGTGGCCAGGGAGGTGGCTACCTCTGTGCGAGTACTGGTTCTCCTTCCTCTCCTTCCTTCATTAGCACAGCAAGTCCAAATGGGGGGAAGGTATTTCAATGTTCTTCTCTTTCTAGTGAGAAGGTCTCACTTAATGGAGTCAAGGGAGGCTCTCAGGCCAAGTTCTTATACCCTGTGTTCTTCTTTAGCATTTGCCTCTGTTTCTAAGTCTGTTCTGTCAGCTCCTATTCCGTTCTTTTCTATTTGGTTCCATTTGCTCCACCCACCCCAGGTGCTTAGGTCAGTGCATTGTTGGTGCTGAATGACAGTTTGTGGTCACTGAGGTAACGAGTAGGTTTCGTGATGAATGAAAAGGGGTCAGCCAAGGAAAAGGGCTGCTCAGGGCCAGGGGAGCAGCCAGGAGCACACTGGGAGCCAGGCCCCAGGCAGAGCCAAAGAGGGTCATGAGGTGAGGCCAGACTGTATACTTCATGCTGGGGTATGGGATGTGAATATGGAGACCACTGGTGAGGAGCATTAGAGATGTTCAAGAATTGTTGATTATTGAACAAGAGATGGTAAGATTGATTGTTTAAGTCTACTGTTGACTGTATATCACTCCACTTTGGATTTCTCTCACTGAACCTTAATCTAGGCTGGCAGCTATCGAGTCCCAGAAACCTTCCTGCCTCTGTTCCCCAACACCCCTAGGGTTACAAACATATGTACCTATGCCTAGCCACTTTACATGGGTGCTGAGGTCTGGGCTTGGGTTCCCATGCTTGCACAGCAAGTCCTTGTTCCCACCGCCATCTCTCCAGTCTCCCATGCTCTTCTGTGGAGTATTTAAGCAATTGGCTGATAGGTGTAAAGACCGTGGAGAAAGGGTAGCTTTGGAATAATGACACATTTTGTTTTCAGCTGTGAATGATAATGTCTATGATGCTTAGAAACGACTGGACACGCTGAAGCTTCTAAGAGCAGTCTGGCTACATGGTGCTTGTCAAATATGTTCAAGGCTATGGTGAAGGCTGTGAGAACCACAGTAGTTCTTCAGTGAGGGAAGAGATAGAACTTAACTGACTCCAACAAAGAAAACCAGAAACTTAGAACCAAGGATAGGATGAGGACTAATTGGGTGGGGCATTACTAAGAATTAACACTGGAGTAAAGAGAATTCTTGCTAGACCCACTCACCAGAGTTCATACTGAATACAGGCCACGGTGATAAGATATCAGAGAGGTCAGATACTAAGGGTGAGCGTTTTTGCCCAATAGTGTTACTCAGTTTCCCACTACTTTGATAAAATACCTGGCATCACTATTAAAGATAAGATTTTGGTTTTGGCCCATGGCTTTGGAGGTTCCAGTCAGAGAATGGTGGCCTGAATCATACCTTGGATTTCTGATAGGGTGCTAGATGGCATTGGTAAGGAGGCAGTACAGAGCGAGCATCCTGCCTAACTCACATGACATGTCATACAGGAACAAGAGCCCATGGTCCCATAGCCATCAGAGGCACATCCTGAGTGACCTAAGGACCATCTACTGCTCCACCACCTGTTAAAAATTTCATCGTATTCAGTAATGCCATTCTGGGAACCAAGTCTTTAAGACATGGACTTTTGGAATAATTCATGCAAACCTGTAACACTGACTTACCTTAAGGAGTCTTTCCAAAACTGTACCCTTTGCACCAGAAGAGGAAGCGAAAAGCTGAGCCCAGCTTAACAGGGGACTCACAGGAGCCACCATAGAGTGTGGTGTAAAGAGAATATCTTTGACCTCTAGAAATGGGTGTTATAATGTCATCAGTATGTTGGAGGTAATAGGGGAAAAAGATGTCACCAAAGACCTCTCAAAAGAAATGGGAGAGAAGCCTCAAGGCCCAGCACCAAAAGAGGGTAAGAGCTGAGGACAAGGAACCACTTCTACAGGAGGAGCTAGCTGGAAATCTGGGTGTCCCGGGGCAAACATATTATCAGGGTCATGGTGAGGAGTGGGACAAAGAAGAAAGGGCCAAAGCATGCTGTTTGCAGCTGGCACGGAGATTTCCTGAGGCTTGGACAAGATGATATCCATGGAGCTGTGGTAGGTAGTGGCAGGGTCCACCACAGGGAGGAGGCAAAGTAATGGGCCACGAGTGTTAACAGAACATTCTGCCCACTGATGAAGATGAGATGGGTCCTCTGCATCACTGAAGGTTTCCATTTGCTCTCTTCTCCCTAACAAAAGAGTCGTGATGGTGTTTATAGCCTGGAGGCTGTAGATAGGGGGGGCGGGGAATTGGAGACATTGGGAATGGTGAGTAGGAAGGGATCAATAGAGAGAACAAAATCTCGCTGGTCTCAGAGACAGACACAGAGATTCTAAAATACTTCTTTCTGAGAGTAAGATGGCTGAGTGAAGCCCGGGAGGGAGAAGATAGGCTGAGCACACAGTAGGGAGGTGAAGAGAGACTGAGCACACAGTAGGGAGGTGAAGATAGGCTGAGCACACAGTAGGGAGGTGAAGATAGGCTGTGCACACAGTAGGGAGGTGAAGATAGACTGTGCACACAGTAGGGAGGTGAAGATAGACTGTGCACACAGTAGGGAGGTGAGGATAGGCTGAGCACACGGTAGGGAGGTGAAGATAGGCTGAGTACAAGGTAGGGAGGTGAAGATAGGCTGAGCACGCAGTAGGGAGGTGAAGATAGGCTGAGCACACAGTGGGGAGGTGAAGATAGGCTGAGCACACAGTGGGGGGGGTGAAGATAGGCTGAGCACACAGTAGGGAGGTGAAGATAGGCTGTGCACACAGTAGGGAGGTGAAGATAGGCTGAGCACACAGTGGGGAGGTGAAGATAGGCTGAGCACACAGTGGGGGGGGGTGAAGATAGGCTGAGCACACAGTAGGGAGGTGAAGATAGGCTGTGCACACAGTAGGGAGGTGAAGATAGGCTGAGCACACAGTAGGGAGGTGAAGATAGGCTGAGCACACAGTAGGGAGGGAGAGGAACATAGACAATATCTAGCTTCCTAGCTCAGGTTACGTTTTCTGATGACACTCATGCTGGTGTGGAGAGCCTGTTTTGGAAGGAGCTGGTGACGCTGCCTTGTAGCTGCACAGTTAACTGCCAGAGGTGGAGCTCTACCAGGCAGAGGGCTTGGAGTGGCTGCTCAACAGAGGAGTATCATTAGGTCAGTGGCATCCAGAGGTGACCTCTAAGACTTCCACATAAATACAACTGCACAAGGGGTTTATATAGAGAATGACAAGAAAAGGTAGCCGAGATAGAGCCACTATGATGAGCAGGAAGGGACAGCAAAAGAGCAAGGGCGCCAGAAAGGAGCCGACAGGCCCAGGTTTGGGGGAGGGGTGCTGCTTGTTTTTAAGGCAGAATCTTCCTGTGCACCACTAACTTGCCTGGAACTCACTGTATAGACCTAAATAGACTATATAACACTCCAAGATCCGCCTGCTTCTGCCTTCTGAGTGTTAGCATTAAAGGTGAGTGCCATCATGCCTGGCTTCACAGGGTGTTTTGTTTTGTTTTGTTTTGTTTTGTTTTGTTTTGTTTTGTTTTGTTGGAGATCCATGTAAAGTTTGCAAATTTCAGCAAAGCAGCCAGATCAAATAAAGGAGAGATGTGTTTTTGAATTCAGCGGTGGGGAAGTTGTTGGTGACCTTGGCAGAGGCTATTTTCATGGGCTGGGGGAGGAGGTGGCAAACTAGAGTGACTTGAGGCACAGGCATTCAACAGTAGAGCTGAAAAGTAGAGATTACACTGAGGAAAACAAGGTCTTGTGAACCGTATGGATTCCATTTCTCTGTGAGTTTCTGCCAAAGAACACTGGGGCTGCCAAGAAATTAGCCTGGATTGTCCTGCGTGGCAGTGATCTAGAGCACTCTGCCCCTTCCTCCCCAGCCCCCATCTCAAGCAGAGGCTCACACGACTGTGCTTTTCTCTCCTTCAGGCCGCATCCTGGACCTGAAGACTGGGACAGTGAAGAAGGAGGGACAGCAGTCGTCCATGCGCATGTGTATGGGCTCTCGGCGCTCCTTCATCTGTAGGATGAGGTTTGTGGGTTAGCAGAGGCCCAGGCAAGGGGGGTTCACTTGACCTTGTGCTCTCCGCTTCAGACAAGAAATGTACCCCAGCTCCTGATCCAGCATGGGAGCACTCCCCTTCTGCTCCTACCCTTTCAGTGATTCCCCATTCCCCACCCATACCATTTCACACCTCTGTGTGGCATATTACCTTTTTCTCTCTTTCTTGTTCTTTAGACGTTTGTTTATGGTTTTTAATGTAATCCTAACTGTCCTGGAACTTGCTATATACACAAGGCTGGCCTTGAACTCAAAAACATCCTCTTGCCTCTCGGGTGCTGAGGTTAAGTGTGCACTACCTCACTAACTCGCTTTTGTCCTCTTCAGGGTGGGGGTGGGGGGCATTGTGCTGGGGGTTGGGCCCAGGACTGTGGCTTCCAGGCCAGTGCTCTGCCCCTGAGCTGTTCTTCAGCCCTTGACTCTGGGGGACAAGGCTTCTCAGTGCAGCAGACTGCCTGGGACTCCTCATCCTCCTGCTCCCACCTCCTTGGTACCGTGCATCTCAATAACCCTCCCCTCTGCACCTCCTGACTTCTCCAGAGTCTGTACTCCTCAACATGGCTTGGATTGAAACCACCAATTCCACGTTTTCTTGTGTTTACTGTAACAACTCACATGTTTTAACTGGCCCTCAATATAATTGATTAGATTTTTTTAATTTTATCTTGTGTTTTTGAGGCAATAGTCTCATATGTCCCAGGCTTTCATCAAACTTATATAGCTGCTGATGACTTTGAAGTTAGGATCTTCCTGCATCCACTTCCCAAGTGCTGAGATGACAAGGGTGGGCTGCCATGCCTGGTTATAGGAGTTCAAATCCAGAACGTCCTTTATGCTAGGCAAGCAGGCTACTGAGGAACTGAGGCACATTCTGTGCCCTGTAACTTTGTATTTAAAATGTCAATGGCTTGGCTTTGTAACTCATTTACATCATCCTGAGGATAGAGACTGTAATGTATACCTCTTTGATTTCTTTTTTTTTCCTTTTGAGATGTCTACTTACACAGCCCAGTCTGGCCTCCAGCTTTTGATCCTATGTCAGCCTCCTGAGGGCTGGAATGATGAGCTTGATCCACCTTGTCCAGATGATTTGTGGCCCTTTGTATCTCACCCCAACTTTCAATAGAATGTTTTGTATATAGTTATTACTTGAGTTCATGGAAGATTGGGTCCGGGACTCCTCACCACCAGCAAATCTGAAAGAGAAAGGGACAGAGAGACAAGGAGGGAGGGAAAGAGAATGTTTTGATTCTTTGCGAACAAAAAACGAAGTTCATTGCAGCATTTTGTACCATTGAGGTGATAGTAGGAATTGATATATATGTATATATGTGTGTGTATACATATATATGTGTGTGTGTGTGTATATATATATATATATATATATATATATATATATAAAATCTACATGCAAATTTACATTATATCATGCAGCCAGTCACATGTAGGTACAAAATGATGAGAGGTTAGATATCGGACTGCACTATGTCCTGTTCCCTTGGAGAAGTAGGTCTCATCTCCTTGCTGAGGTGGGAAATACAGCTGGGAGTGTCTTTAGAGTGAAGGGGAATGGTCATTCCTTCTAGACTAAGGTGCCAACCATATAACTAAATGGAAAAATAAGGAGCCAGTTGGCTGTGTAACTCTGAAACCCAGAGGAGAGACTAGGGCTGAAGATGAACTCAAGGATGAATATTGGGGTGTCAACTGAGCTGACAGGACAATCACTTTAAGTGACAGGACATCAGAGGATGGCACATGGTGCCCTGTTCCACCAATGGCAGAAAGCTGAGGTGAGCATCCAGGCAGGTGAGAGAGAACCAGAGAGGGCTAAGGAAGAATTTGAAATGTCACTGCTGAGTCCCAGATGCAAGATCTGAGGCTTCACAGATGCTCCTCAGAGGGAGAAGCGGGAGAAGCGGGAGAAGCTGGAGCTGCAGGCGGTGAGCAAGGCAGACTCAGTGTCCTCTGCCCAGCCCACCCTGGCTCGTGCTCTCCCCTAGGCTGTCTTCAGTGTGGATGCCTGCATGCATCTTGGTTCAGCAGCATTGCCTGCACCATCAGCCTTTCTTCCTCCCCTTCAAGCTGTGTGGGTCCACTGAGTTGCCCATCCAGACAGACACAGCAGAGCCACTGGCTACTGTCATTCTTCCTCCATTGTCTACTGCCTGGAGTGACATCTTATGAATGCTATAAAGCTCTAAAGAGAAAATGCTTTAAAATTGATTCAAAATTATCTTTTAGAATAGTACATGTTTTAACAAAATGTATTCGTCATGGCTGGAAGGATGACTGTGCTACAAAAAAGGTGGGGGTAGCAAGGTAGTGTGTGCATGTGTAATCCCTATGATAGGAAGGTGGAGACAGGCAGATTTCTGGGGCTGGCTGTCTACTGGATAAATCCTAGGTGAAAGACCATGTCTCTAAAAACAAGTGGATGGCACTTGAGGAAGAATAGCTAAGATTACCCACTGGCCTTATGTGTGTATATCTGAACAGATGTGCCTGTGTACATGTGTACACACAGACAGACACAAACACATGTGTATACACACAGAGAGAGAGACAGAGGTGAGGAAGAAGGAGAGGGAGAGAGATACCATTCTCTGAGTCATATCTCCAATGATATGGTAGTGAGGAGTGACCTATATTCCTCATCCTAGGTGGGACTACAGAACCCTTGTTTACAAACCACTTTAGGGGTCTGGTGAGAGCTGTAAGTTCCCCGTGCTTCTAGGCTGACTGCTGGAGCTCTACCAGAAAGCCCGATGAAACTCCTTCACCTGCCTCAGGTGACAAGATGGCACTTGAATGACAATGCATAAGTGGTCTCTGACTTAGGATGGAGTCTCACTGGCTGCCTGCTTTGTCTCGCTGAGCTGGACAGACATAGGGCTCGTGGACACAGCATCTAGCCAGAAACAGCACATTATCTGCTAGTCAGTCACAGAAGGGTCCTCCCATCCTAGCTTGGCAGGGAGTTAGTGATATAAGCCCAAGTGATATAAATTCTTAATTACCCCCTCCCAGCCAATCCCATGAGTTAATTGATTGGAGATATCATGCATAGCAAACTATTTCAATTAGCACCTTATAATGCCACCACCCAGATTACCCCATCTCTCCAAGCCCAGGTGTACCTGCAGAAAATGTCCTCATAGTTGCTCGTTGGCATATGAGCCCCATGCTACCAGGGCTGGCTTGAGAGGTGTACAGCACTTTGTTCTGCTTGGAACATGACATCATCAACAGAACAACACTGTTTCTTCAGGACAGTGGGCAGGGTCTGCCAGAAAGGAACAGAGGGCCCTGTTGGCATCCCTGAGTGGCAGTGTCACAGATAGATCCTGCTGTGACAACCACTCCAATGTTGGCAGCTTTCCAAGGCCTCAAAGCATAATTGGCTTGTGTGTGTGTGTGTGTGTGTGTGTGTGTGTGTGTGTGTTGCAAATGAAGACATCCAGGCTGGCACTTGTCATTTAGTTGGGAAATGGAAATGCACTTAGCAAATGGCCATGCCAAGTGGTGTCCAGCATCTGGATGCCTGAGACCTGGGATTCTGAGAGAGTCAATAAGAAGTAATCAGAGAGGTCCCACCATTGTGGAGAGTGTTTCTTACTCTGGGCCCAAGAGAGAGAGGCCCCCAGGTAGACCTGATTCTATGCCCACGGTCCCTTTGCTACACTCACTCTTTTGCCATCAGCAGGCTTTCAGCTGTGTAGTTGTTCCTAGAGCCAGTGCGATGGGGGAGGGGTATCCACAGTGTGATGTTCGAGCCTGGGAAGATGCTACTGTTCATCAGCAACATCTGCTTTGAGTTAGTGTCTCTGCTCAGGCCTGAAGAGACACTGCAGCCGTCATCACCCTCCTCCTCTCCACAAAGCCGCCGCTTCCACTGACACAATCTGTGGGATGAACAGCCGCTCGGCTTCTCCTTTAGTCCTTCTGTAGGTCTCTAGTACTAAGATGGCTGTGAAATGCTTCCGGTGCATGTGAAAAGCTGGCCAAACTCACCTTGTAATGGCAACTACATGTCAAGAGCAGGCAAGCCCACTATCCTTTGGAAGGATAATAGCCACGGGAATTCCCTGCGTAAACAGCACAATCGAGAACTGTCTACCTGATAGCAAGGTTACATGGGGGAGTAGAGAGTGAGGGTAGGCAAGAAACTCCATACGTGCTGGTCCTGGGTAGTTTTTGTAGCACTTTGCCTTTCCAGCAGCATGTGATGGCAGGCAGGAGCAGCGGTGGGGGCATCCTTTAGGTCAGGGCTCTTGTGCAGACCTTGGGTAAAAACACTCCTTAGCCCTGCAAGTGTTAAGGCTCGGGTGTGCCATGCCAAGCCGATGTAAGAGGCTCCTCAGCAGTTTCCAGGCAATCTAGGCATCGCATTCTTCAGCCTCTGATAACAGCTCCTAGGCCTAAGGTGCTAAGATTCTTGACCCTGAAGTTTGACAAGTATATAATTCTTCCAACAACCAGGCCAACAGTTTCTCTTCTCTGACTCTACAGGCCTCTAGCCTGCTGCTGCCGAGCAGCTGGCCACCCTGTCATTTACACAGCTCAGCCCGACAATGGCTTAGCTGTTGCTGGCACTGCTGCTCTACTGTGTCTGCCTTCACCAATGCTCTCCTATCTGCCACGTTTTTGTGTGTTACTAGCTCAGGCTATGATAATGAAAAGTAATTAAGAAAAGCCTTTAACTGGGCTTAATGTGATAGCAAGAGAAGCACCATAAGAGACTGTCCTGCAACCAGCTCACAAAGTGAGCTAGAGTCTACTTATGTGGCAAAAAGTTTATTTGTATCGATTATAGCTAACCTTGCAAGCAAACACAGGCCAGTGTTTGCCCCTGTCACAAGCTTATCTCTTTGCTAGGCAACCAGAAGAAGTGTTCCCCTCCCGGCTTAGGTAGAAAGTGTAGTAGGGTCATCTAGAGTTCACCAAGGCTCTTAACAGTTAAAAATTCCAGTAAGAACTATTTCAAATAACTAGGAGTACACCATCAATAGGTTTTACAAGGTTTCTCTGAAGTGTTCCAGCAGTCAGTGCCCACATAAGGGTAGTCTCACCAGCTGTTTGACTAATACTCATTGTGCTCAAGATAGTCACGGATGCAAGAAGTCCAGTGACCATGGATGAAAAAGTTTACTCGTACCCCCTCCATACCTCAACATCTTCATTATATGAAAGAGAACATAGAAAGAATGTTTGCTAATTAAAGAACTCCCCAGTTCTGTTGAGGACATGGCTCAGTCAGTCAAAAGCTTGCCTTAGAAGACAAGACCTGAGTTTGGTCCCCAGAGTCCACGTCGAAAGACTGGGTATGGTGGCACACCTTAGTAGTCCTAGCATCAGAGATGTAAAACCAGGAGGCCCAGCCACCAGCCAGTGTCAGTTAGTAAGCTGCAGGTCAGTGAGAGATGGTATCCCAAAAGAAAAGATGGAATGACACCTGAGGTCATCCTCTGGCCTCCACATGAACAAGCATACACATGCACCTGGACCCACACACACATGTGCACCTGTACACACACACACACACACACACATGTACGTGTTCGCACACTTGAACACAGACACAAAGAATGTACACTAATAGTGGTTTGAACCTTTGCTTTGGGGAGAGGTACATCCCCTTTGTTTGTCTCAGCAGCACCTTGTATTTCAGATATCTACTGCATTCACTGGTTCTAATACTTGTGTTGACTCCTAGGTGTGGAAATGCTCCCTTGGACCACCTGCCTTTGAACAGAATAACCACCATGCGGAAAAGGTTCAGGTGGGCATCCCTCCCTGTGGGATACTCAGAGACTGGGCTAGTAGATGGCTTACTGGCCCCACGCTGGGAAGTGTTGAGCTTGAAGAGGGCATAAGTGTGGAGGGTGAGGAGAGTGCGCACCAGGGTGTCAGTGCCCAGGGTAAGAACCTGGGAGAAGGGTGAAATTTATGTGTGACTTTCAGGCCCTATTGATGGATAGGAGTCAGGATGATGGGAAATCAAGATTTAAAACCACTAAGGAAACAACGGAACGGGTAGCTTAGTCTTGCCATGTTTCCATACAGTGAAGACAGCTTCATGTAAGTTCTTTTTCAGGAATGGCCTTGGCCCTGTGAAAGAAGGAGAAGCCCAGTATGCTGTGGTCCACTGCACAGGTTACATCAAGGCTTGGCCGCCAGCAGGTAAGCAGAACTGCTGAGGTTTTGCCAAGAAGGCAGATTCCTTCCCCTCTGATGATAATACTGGGTTAAGAGTACTTTTGGAGAAAACATGGGAAAATATTGTCATTTTTCTTTATGGTTAGAATGTCATTTTTGATACCGGAGAAAGCCGTGATATCTGAACTAGGCTTCCAAAAACCTTGATTCTTCGAGGGTGAGTGGAGTCTTTGCATCAACCTCAGAAATAATAATGTGGAGATTTTAAATGATAGTTGCAGTCTTGTCACCATAGATATGCACATCAAAATCACATTGAGATAATAGATGACGAGCATTGTCAGGAAAAGGAGAATTGAAGCCATCGTATCTTGCTAGTAGGATCATGAAATAGCATAGCGTCTTGGAAAAACACGCTCAAAATGTTAAGGATGTAGTTACTGTATGACAGTTTGACACCTAGATATCAATCCAAAAGAATTGAAGACCTAGATCTACAAAGAAATTTGAATATATCTACATAATGGACAGAAGAGTTAAAGCAACCCAAATATATAGTAAGAGATGGATAGATGAATATAAATGTCATGTATCCATATAGGGAATACAGAAGCACCAAAATATAGCTATATGGCATAGTAATACCACAAAACAGAGAGCACAAAGCCTATGGCCATAATACAGTTAAAGAATATATAGCAATAGCCAGACTAGTGCTTGAAAGAAAAAATAATAGTTTACAGTATGCCAGTCATTGGAAGGCAAATGAAAATAAGGATCTTTAAGATAAAGTGGTTTGAGTTTCGTATTACGGCTTTACCTCTTGTGCAGTGAGCTCAATATGAATTGCACTTTTGCTTTGGAGGGGACTCTACAAGACCCCTCCCTGACTAGGGATTTACAGTGATCCTTCCTTCACTGACTGACACTACCTGCTCTATAGCTAGAGTGACGCTGTGCTGCTCATTGCCCACCTTCGACCTGGTGTGTTGGTTTTCATCCGTACTATAGGAGGTCTGGAAGTAAAATAATTTCTCAATACTGTTTAAGCTTTTCAAAGAATGAAGTCTCTATGTCCACAAATACCATTAGCACCTTACTGCAGTTCTCAAATGCTTTGCATAATCATAACAGTAATGACTGTTTGTTGAGTGTTTACCATGTCCGACATAATTACAACAGTCATAACAGTGCTATGGAATATCCGAAGTCTGAAAACACCTGCAATTCAAAACTCTGCAATCTAAACACTCAACACTTTTTGTGTATCTACACACACACACACACAGAGAGAGAGAGAGAGAGAGAGAGAGAGAGAGAGAGAGAGAGAGAGAGAGAGACGTGGGCACAGCCTGTATATAAATGCTGTTAAAGGGGTTTTTTTTCTACTTAAAACATTATATGTTGGATTACTATCAATATTACAGACTGTGTAATTTACAATGAAAATAAATGTTTTTCTTACAGTTATAAGGGTGATGATTTCAGGGCTAAGGGGCTGCATTTGGCAAGGGTCTTTTTGGTGTATGTCATATTGTGGCAGAGGGTGTCATCTGGGGAGAGAACTGACACCTGGTGCCTATGAGTTTAAATGTCTCTCCCTTTACTTATTTATTTATTTATGGAGACAGGGTCTCACTATACATTCCCACTGGCCTGGAACTCACAATGTAGACCAGGCTAATCTTAAAATCATAGAAATCCACTTGCTTCTGCCTCCCAAGTGCTTGGATTAAAGGAGTGTGCCAACACACATAACTTCTTTCTCTTAGGAAGCCACTAACATCATCATTAGGTCCCCATAGGATCTGATTTAACTCTTATTCCCTTCAAAAAGTTCTATCTACAAATGTCATCAACATATGCATTTGGGGTTTCAAGTTTTAATGCATGAACTTTCAGCAACATTTTTTTCTTTTTTTCTTTTCTTTCTTTTTTTGTGTTAATGTGTATGACTTTCTTGTCTACATGAATATATGTGCACAGTATATATGTTGTGCCTACATAGGTCAGATCCCCTAGGAGCAGTTACAGATGGTGTGAACCACTATGTTGGGGATCTACTGTAGGTCCTCTAAATGTTCATCCAATGCTCTTAGTCCCTGAACTATCTCTCCATCCCACTAAGAGACATCTTTAAACCATAGGAAATAGAGTTTAAAAACTACCAGGATGTTGTTTACCAAAGGTCTGAACCAGACTCAAGGTCAGAGATTCAGAAGGCATCCAGCCCTCCACTTAGGAGATCCACACATAGTTCTAACAGTGCTGCAGAACCAGTCAGAAGCATGGAGCTTTTTGCAAATGGCAAGGCTATTCCTTCTGCTGTTCATGGGGAACATCAAACAGTGCTTGAAAAAGCAGGTTTGTAGTAGGAGATTGTCAGTGAGAAGAAAATAAGAACGAAAGCTTTGGAGGCGGAATGGCAGAAGTGCCTCCATTATCCGGTGTGTATAATAGTCTCTGCATGGCCACGGCAGGGCAACGACCTCAGGCCCACCTTTCTAGAAGTGCTCAGATAAAAACCTCATGTGTAGAGATGGCCAGAGGAAAGTGTTATCAGGCAGTCATCTTTGGAGACAGAAGAGTCCCTATGCCGTCTGAGGTTGGGAATGCTGCCCAGGTGAACGTCCACACTCAGCCTGCATCAGTGCTCCAAAGCCATCTCCTTGAGATCCATACCAAGAGGATGCTTCGATTCCCACTGAATCTTTCTTCGCTTGTTACTTAATCATTCTCACTATACCTGGTAAATTCCTCTTCTGCTTCCAGACTCCATATTATGCCTTTCTGCCCCTTTCCTGGGGCTCCAGACCCATGATCTCACATGAGTATGGTAAAACTCACCAGGCCCCGTGGGCGGGGAGAAAAGAGGCTGTGGCCCAAGAAGCGGGCAGTGGCTGCACCTAGAGATGAGTTCCCCTGGATCTGCGTGTGTCTCAGGACTGTTAGTGTTAGCTTATTTGAGGCATTAGGACTTACTCTTTGCCTTAAACATTGGCCTTTGAAACTGCCACATAAGGAATGGTTGGAGGACCAACTGAAGAGTACACATGGAGGGACCCATGGCTCCAGCCACATATGTAGAGGATGGCCTTGTTGGACATCAGTGAAAGGAGAGGCCCGTGGTCCTATGAAGGCTTGATGCCCCAGGGTAGGGGAATGCCAGGACAGGGAAGTGGGAGCAGGGGGAGGTGGGATGGGATAGGGGGTTTTTGGAGGGGAAAAGAGGAAAGGGGATAACATTTTAAATGTAAATAAGGAAAATATCTAATAAAAAAAAAAAAGGGAATGGTTGGAGGAGCCAGGGTGTTTCACTTAGAGAAAATGAGACATGATTTCTGTCTGCAAGTATTTGAGGGGGTGTCATATGAAGAAGGAATTAGTCTCAGGGTAGTTCCAGAAGGCACAACTTGGAGCAAAAGAGGAAAGTTACAGAAGAGAGAGGTGAGTCAGGGGCATGAAAGGACATTAAAGATACAACAGACCCATTAAGCTGTGGGAAAAGACAGTTTTCAAGGTTAATCAGAACTGTACATCCAAACAATTTGATGCCATTCTAGTGCACCAAAGAGCAAAAAGGCAAATGAAAAGTAAAGAAAACATCCTTTGGCGCTGCTGTTAGGAATGTAAACGAGTCAGAAGCTTGAGTAGACTGCAGTGTGTATCAGACATTTGACAACGTGTAACTTACAACACAGCACTCAGATTGGTGGGAATGTATCCTAACAAACTGACTAGAGATGTCTGTATACTGTGTTCTTAATCACCTTGAACACTTGTGAAAGTTCCAAATGAATCTGAATGGCACTGGTAGAGAACTGGATAACATAAATGTGGAAACTATACACCAGCACACTGGACAGACATTAACAAGCACATGTGCTAGTCAGTGATGCTTGAGAACAAAATAAAGTGTAAACAATTGTTTTTAAATGGCCATGAGACATATACATCTCATTTTTAAAATTATGAATGTGCCGGGCAGTGGTGATGCACACCTTTAATCCCAGCACTGAGGAGGCAGAGGCAGGCGGGTTTCTGAGTTTGACACCAGCCTAGTCTACAGAGTAAGTTCCAGGATAGCCAGGGCTACACAGAGAAACCCTGTCTCAAAAATACAAAAGAAAAATTATAAATGAATAAAGCATACATGTGTGTTAAAACTGGGATAGTAATCATTTATTTCTGTCTATGGATTGTTGGAACATTTTCTTTTCTGTTCATGTCCACATTTTCCCCATGTTTTACTTGATTTTAATAATAAGAGAAAATGATGTTTTGAGACATAAATCTGAACTTTCAAAGATGGTATTCTAGATGATCAGCTTATATGGTTCCAGGGAACTTGTAAGAACATCATTGTCTGCCTTTTGAGTCTGCTCTTGTACTGGGTGTTTCTGTGAAGACAGAGGTTCTAGAGAAGACGGCCATTTTCCTGCATTGTGACTCATGCACTCATACAGGGACTTAGTTGCCCCTTCTGCCTTGTTCCGTGGCTGCCGAGACTTTTTCTTTATTAATAGCTGCATTCTTAGCACATATAACTAATTCTGCCTCACTGTACACATCCTACAAGACCCCAGGGCAGATGCTATGTTCATCTTCTCACACCCATCGATCGGAAGGCTGGCCGAGTGGGTGTGTGGATGGACAGGATGGGTGAGTGGGAGGGTGGTGGATAAAGAAAGGCTCTTGAAATGAAAAAATGGTGAATCTAGAGGGGTGCCTTGTGAAGTCAGTTCTTGCTAGAGTTTCTAAGTTTAGGAAAGTCAGTTTTGTGGAACTCTTTTGAGATGGTTAGTGACAGAGACAGTTGTGTGGCTTGGATGAGTGGTAAACTGAAAGCATGACTCTCTTACCCCTTCATAAGGTCACAGAGTTGGAGTACTGGAGTAGCAAACAGCACACTGTAAGGACTATCAGATGCCTTTTAAAGTTACAGTGCTAGCTCTGCTTGCTCACATGCTCTGCAATTATAAACAATGACTAAGTTATGGAAATGAAGATTTATGGCAGCTAACTAAAGTCACTATAAATATGAAAAGCCAAGCTCAAGAAAAAAGGTTAGGAACCAAGGAGGACTTTGCAATGCAAATGAGAGCTGTATGCACAGATTCCCTGACAGTGACTTATCACATGTGAATCCTCTTCTTCCTGCCTATCTATGGTATACAGACCTCAAAGTAGATTCTGGTGTATTCCAGAAGTCCTTTCTCTAGCTTAGTAACCTTCCTAATTAGCATCTTGCACTATACCAGTTTAGTATTTGGAGTGGGACTAAGAGGCATTAAGTTAGTTCCCTTGTCTCATCATGCAGTTATTTAGTTAGTAACTATTCATGACAAGGTACATTTTATGCGTTCAGGGTGTATTCAGAGGCTGAAGAACACTACATTTCCAGAAATGTGACTTATTTCCACCCAGTGTCACCACCCAGCACCTGGCCTTTCATAGAGGCATCCTTAGATGTCGTTTCTACAGTGGAGGTGTGACTTATCACCTAGCACACCATGTAGAATGCCTGGCTACCTGACAGAATGGCTGCACAAGAGAGCCAAGGCCTGACCCAGGGTACGAAGTTTGACTCAGGGCTCGTGACTTACCCCTGGGACAATCTAGATCTTGAAAGTGTTGGGCACTCATTAGTGAGGTGGGTGTCTTTTTTCTCACTTTGTGGCTGACTTTCAGTAAGTCATGGCCACAGCATGCCACAGGCTTGAGGTTATTTTGCAGTTCTGGCCAGAAGCCTCTGGGGTCAGGCCAGTGCTCATACTTCAGCCGACAGCTCGGCTCTGCCGTGAGCTCATCTCCAACAGCTCTGGGTTTCTGGCAGTTTGCTTCTTGAATGCGGTTCGTTTTTCTACCGTGTGAAAGTCTCCAAAATTCGCTTTCTGGTATTGAGGCCACTAAGTCACAAGTCATGGCTGCACCCCCATGCTTCCTAGCCACCCTACCCTGCCCATATGTGGCATGCTCAGGATCTCTCTAGAATCAAAGCCACCACATTAGCTTCTGAGATGTCGAATAACTGTCACCATCTTCTGGTTTTTCATTCTCGGGCAGGATGAAACTCCTCTTCCTGATCCTTCTATAGATGGTTTCTGAGCTCCACTACAAATGAGTTTCTTTGTGAGGTCCTGGGGATCCGGAGGTGAAGCTGACGTGGTGCCTGCTCACAGTGCAGTGGAGGGGACAGACTTCCACGTCAGACAGACGCAAAGCCTCAAGTCAACTGATGGGATATGCCAAGCTAAGCTTGTCTAGCCTGCATGCCACTAGCCTGGTGAGCAGAGAAACAGAGTAGCCCTGAGATGGACCACAGGGTAAAGAGAAAGACTTCACTAGATAACGGTCACATTGTAACAAGGGAAAAAAATCATAGGCAGCGGAGGTCTGAACAGTAGTACCTGTCATTGGGAAGACTTCGAGAGCTGCACTCAGTGAAAAGTCCTTGACCTGATTTATGTATTTAATTTTCATAAAAACCCATAAGGATGAGTTGCAGACATCCTTATTGCCTAGTTTCTAGACTCCTAAAGACAGCATTGTGAAGCAGTTAGCCCAGCACATGCAGCTAGGAAAGGCTTAAGGTTGGGTCATACACCCGGACATCTTGGTGCATTCACTGTTTTACTCGGCCTTCTCCATGCAGGAAGGAGATACTAACTAGGGGTGGGGGGGTGGGTGAAGCACAGGGGTAGCATTAGATAACTTATGGTTACCCTAATTAGGCTTTCTAGTGCACCAGAGACACCATGACCACCGAAGCTCTTATTGAAGAAAACATTTAATCGGGCTTGTTCAGAGGTTAAGCCCACTAATGGCATGGCAGGAAGCATGGTGCTGTGCAGGCAGTGACTGTGCTGAAGGAGAAGCTGAGAGTTCTACATCTTGAACTGTAGAAAGCAGGAAGAGACAGTCACACTAGACTGGCTTGAGCATCTGAGACCCACCCCGGGTGACATACCTACTCCAAGTGGCACTCTCCATGGCCCTGTGGGGGACATTTTTATTCAAACCACCACGGGGCTGGAATACTAATCCCAAGAGCTTGGACCCCTCTCTGCATCTTCTGTAAAGGGTTTTGGAGAGTAGTCTGTTAACTAGATGGGATGTGCTTGAAGGCCGGGGTGGGAGGGGGTGGGGAGAACCAGTGAAGACCATACGTCTTCATTCATATGAAGCACCTTCAGTGCTTATCTCTCCCCTGGGGAGCAGATGGAGCTGAAGGAGGACACTACGCTGGTGTGAGTGTGTGAGGAAGCTACAGGTGGCAGATGTGGCAGTGGCCAAGGCCTACAGGAGGCAGGTGGTCAAGCTACGGCTCACACCCAGAAGTCTGACTGCAGTCTGTGTGCTCACACATCGTTACTAAGCGTGGCTGGCTTCTCCTACTCCTCAAATAGTGGACCCGTCACTTTGGGCTTTTGACTGGAATTTGCTTGTCAGCTCTTTGGTCATTGTTATATTATGCCATCTATTTATATACTGTTATCTATATGCCTGTCATCTGTCGTGTGTCAGGTCTGTCTCTCAAATCTATCATCTGCCTGTCAAATCTATCATCCATCTTCTACCGTCTATCAAAACTGCTATCTATGTAGTTCGGCACACCTGTGCATGATGGCAACACTTATTAGACTCAGTGGGTTATTCTTAAAAAAGAGAGAAGCAAGGCATAGTGGTGCGTGCCTTTAATTCCCGTAATAAGCAGGCAGAGGCTAATGGATCTCTGTGAGTTCCAGGGCAGCCAAAGCTACACAGCTCACTGTCCTGTCTCAAAATGAAAAAAAATCCATTTAATTTAATATAAGAAGATGTGAGGTTGGGAAGGGGATGTTGGAGGGGAGTCCAAGAGAAGTTGGGAGTGAATATGTTCAAAATACATGTATATGTGTGTGAAATTCTCAAAAGAACAAATTAAAATACACTCTAAAAATTGTTGATTATCACCTATCATTTCTTTGTCACCCATCTATAACTTTCTCTGCCATCATATTTATCTCTCAAGCCTATGATTATCTTTCAGAACCCTCCCCTATCCTCTGTCATCTCTCTTTCTGTCACTTATGTGTTACCTGAGGTTGGTCAGGTACTGAGCAGACCACAGTGGTTGTGTTGTTCTCCCTGTCTTTCTCTATACCATGACGCTGGCATTATTTTGTCCATTTCACCATGCCAAGATGAGTCTCCCAATAATTACCATCTGAAAGGGTTGACAGGTCTCACACTCCTGAATCCCTTCAGTTTGAGGATTTTCTCACTGCCTTGTACACTTGCAAATAGAATTCTTGAAGTCACAGGTTTTCCAGGAAGACACTTCTCCAGCATCTTTAGCAGTTAGTTTCTAATTTCTGATGTATGATGGCCAAGTCTGCCTTGTCTCTCCTTTCAGAATCTCCCCCTTTTCCATTATAACACAAGTAGATTGTTTTCCCGACCACCTAGAACTCAGTGTTTGTTCAGGTATGCTAGTGGGGTTGTTTTAGCTCATTTAATGAATGGGCTGGTTCAGCCTGCATGGGGCACCAGCTGTCCCTGTGAAGAGGTGACATTCAGGCTTCAGAGTCACCCCTATGTCTCTGTTCATACCTCAAGTCCCACAGTCATCTCCTGTCTCTTCTTTGGCCCCTATTAGATTAGATTTTTGTTCTTCATACAAAGTTCTTGAACTTCTTGCCCTGAAGTTGATATCTTTATGCAAATATCGCATCCTCTAGACTCTCAGAGAATCAACTTTAGATTTTTCTCTTTCTTATGAAGCAATTGGAAAGAACTGCTCTGGTTCCTTACCTTGGTGTCCACTTTGTCACATGCTTCCCACTTCTATGTAACTTAACTTAGACATGTTATTGTGTGATGGTCCATTCTGAGAGCTGACAGTTGTGCCATCATCCATTGCAGAGGTTTTCGAAAAACCTGAGTAACCTTGGCAAGGACAGAAGAGGAATGTTGGGCTTCGCTGCAGTCTTAGGAACACCTGAACAAAGTTTCACCTGCCTGTTCCCAGGGCCACGGATGGAGTGGCAGGTTACAAGTCACACATAGCCCCAGAGAGTCTTAGAAATCTTCAGCCATGTGGTTTCCTAGGAGACCCAGGTGCTTCCCTGAGGCTTGCCCTTTTTCTGGACTCATCTGAAGTCAAGTTTATTCTGTCCTTATTACTGTTCTGGTGCAAACCTTCCAATCCTCCGCCGGCAGTTACAGGGACTAGGGTTCCCCATTGTATCCTTCCTCGATGCCTGATCGTGCATCCTAAAACTGCCTCACCCTTGCTCACCTTCCCCAGTTTCCAGCACTGGGATATACTTCTTCCTATGTTGAGCCCTGGAACCTTTCATTGTAATTTGGAAGGGACAAGTAGGCACCAAAACATCAGTTATACCCATAAGCCTTTTAGGCTAAACTACTTTTAGGGTTTCCAGGCAAGATCCCTGAAATACAAGATATCCATGGGTCAACTTTTTTTTTTTTTTCAAAATTATCCACCAAGATAAAAGTCACTAGACTGCAACAAAGGGATTCCATTCAATCCACTGGGAAACTTCGCGCTCTGCATTTCTCTTCTGGCAAAAGGCACTCGTTGACACAGCATAGTGCAGTCTCTGAGAAGCCTACGGTGATGAAACCACTTTATCTTTATTGAGACTGTTTCCCAAATGTGTTTTTGCAAAAGTAAATTTTTCCTAAAGTTTACAAATGCTCCCCAGGGAAAGCTTTGGCAGGATGCCGTGAGCAAGTGCTCTGGGTTACTTGCAGCCAGAAGACAGTTGTTCCCCTTCTGCCTTTTGTTTTGTGAAATATAAAAATATGTCTTAATTCACATGAGGTGGTGAAGGCCAAGGACAACCTCTTTCCAGAGAGACTGAAAAACAAGGCCACTTTCCACTTTGTCTGCACTGGGTTCCTGTAATCCTTGGTGAGGAATGAAGAGGCCTCCCTGGCCAGTGCTGACTCCCCTGCCACAGCAGTTTCCAGGTCCGTCTCATTTGCACTGTTTATATTCTCCAGATTTATTTCTCGCTGGCAGGAGGGAAGAGGCTATCCAAGGAGGGCGTTGTAGTTTAATATGAGGTGAAATGAGCTTGTGAAGCTGATGAGGGAATCACTAAAATCTGTTAGAATAGTTGCAGTTATCCTGTTCATATTAAAAAGCACTTTGCAATTCTGCCAGGACGCGCTCCCTCCTGACTTCTCTCTGCCCACTCTGGCATTCAGCAGTGGCCGTGTGGCCCGTCTCCAGGAGCTGTTCTGCTCCCCGTGGTACTGTTAAGCACATGGCATTGGAATGAACTAGGTCTGTTTTCCCCATCACGATGGTGAACTCTGGAACAGGTTCTCCTTTCTCTGCAGCAGAGTGCTGCCCTCCTGCTTGGTGCTCCTACCTACAGCCTGTCACAGCCAGAGAGCCTGGGGTACCACCAGCCAGCGCCTCCAGTCCTGTGCTGCATTTAGACAGAGATCAGCACAGGGAGACCTAGCTCAGCCACCAGGATGACCCTACCTCCTCTCCCAGTGCCAAGGGTGCCATAGCTGAAGTCATCCTGGTTGCATAAGAAAATATTCCAAGTAAAGAGCAAACCAGTAAGCAGCATGCCTCCAGGACCTATGCCCCTTACACTAGGTTCCTGCCTTGGTTTCCCCTGATGATAGAATCTGATCTGTAAGCTAAGTCCTTTCCTCACCAGGCTGCTTTTCTCTCATGGTGTTTATCGTATATAGGTTAACAGTAGCAAACTAGGACGTTGGGTGTCTTTGTTAGGGTTTCTGTTGCTGTGAAGAGACACTTCGTCCATGGCAACTCTTCTAAAGGGAAACATTTAATTGGAGGCTGGCTTACAGTTCAGCAGTATAGTCCATTATGGTCATGGCGGGAAGCATGACAGAGTGCACACAGACATGGTGCTGGAGTGGTGGCTTAGAGTTCCACATCTGGATCTTCAGGCAGCAGGAAGTGGGAGTGACACTGGACCTGGCTTGGCATCTGAAACCTCAAAGCTCACCCCCAGTGATACACTTCCTCCGTAGGGCTACACCTCCAACAGTGCGACTTCCTGATTCTAAGGAGCCGGTCTCATCCAAGCCACCACACTGTGTGCTGAGTCTTTGCACCATGTACAATGTTGACTCGTACATTCCCCCCACCAAATGCCTACGTAGGCACTATAGAATAAGGGTATTTAGACTCATGTCACATGATAAGTGTGACTCATTTTTCCTGAAATTCAGAGGGCCGTAGGCTTTTGCTATCAGCGGCAGAGTCATAATTCTGCTCATATTAATAAAGTCATAAAGCCCATTATTAATGACCATTAAGCCATACACTGTACATAGGGATATCTTCCTTGGTTCCAACTATGTTGGAAGCACAGTGGCCATTTTCTTTAAAGAATCTTTCCCTGAACCCTTTGGCCTCCAATGAGTTCATTATTGGGCCTGCTGAAAGACTGCCTGTGTCTCTACCATTGTTTTAAATGTGAATGGTTGCCCCTCCTCAAAGAATAACTCACTAGGCTCACCTATTGAGTTCTGATAATTATCTCCAATAGATGCAGTTGTCAACTCTTTGTACTCAGACCATACATCACTTTCTAGAAGATCTTTGTAAATTACCAGAGGCTGCAGGCAGAGCAGAAAGATACTGGCACCAAGCTACCCTGCAGCAAAGAGTCAATACACCCTCCTACAGTCACACAGCCCTCCTCACAGTCACCTTCCCTGCTGAGCAGGTCACCATCTCAGATCTTGAGAGGCTATCACAGGAGCAAGCTCTAGCATCATTTCCACAGGTGGCACTGGAGGACTGTGAAGTTGCTGACCCACAGGAGCTTTGATATCCAAAATAAAACAATGATAGAGCAGGGTACGAGGAGAGAGAGAGATCTTGAAGTGGATGTCGGGAAGTGTTAAAAGAAAAGAGACTGTTGAGCCTAAGTCATAAGAGAGTTACCTTGCAGCAGTCCCATAGTAGGAGTGCCGGAAGTAGATCACCGGGGAAATGAGGGTTGTCATAATGAAGGAGGTACCAAGGGACAGGAGAGATAATAGACCCTGCAGGTCATCTGGCGTGGTCAGGGCCTTCCCGTGAGAAAGCACCATTCCCAGGGCTGAGCAGATGACGGTTCCAGCATCGGTTGGTTTGGGAGAGGTAAGCTGGGCAGTGGGGGCCAATCCTGATGAACATAGAAAGTGTGCGCCATGGTGGTGAGAGGGGCAGTGGGTGTGAGGCCTCTGTAGGAGAGGAGGAGAGCAGAGGCTGGCGTCCAGGGACTGAGAGAGCTGGTGCACCAAGGGCACAGGAGTTCTGGTGTCGCCTAGGCAGATGGACGGCAGAAGGACAGCTGTCTAGAAGCAGGAGATAAGGGAGAAGCTAGTAAAACTCATTGCAGTGTGAGCATCCCATACACAGTAGCAGAAGCCCCTCGGCTTTCCTTAGGAAAGGGCCACTGTGTTCCCCGTGGAAACCACATCGCTCATGCTGGAATGATAATTCAAACTCAGAATTATATGATGGAGAATCTGAAAGGCTTCAGGTGTTCCCCAATTTTCTTTCTCCACAGAGAGGTGAGGTGCAGAGCTAGATAGCCATTACGCCCTCGTTTTGGTTAACCCACTAAACTTACCAAGTCTGCTGTGAAGATAGCCATGTTTACAGGTCTGCACTTCCTAGAAATGAAGTTTTGGCATTCAAGTCTGAATCTAACAGCAGAATGCTAAGTAGTAGCCATCAAATCAGCCCAGGGAAGGTGCTTCTCTACCTCACGACGTGGTAGCCATGTATTTGAAAAGAAATGCAGTTTCTCTGTGTAAGGTTTGGGCTAAGCCTCTGCTTCCAGCAGGCACAGGACTCTCCATCTGCTATTTGAAGGGCAGGGCCCTAAGAGTAGATTTCACAACCCACGCCTTTGTTTTTGTGATGCTAGCGAGCACAGGGCATCACAAGAAAATTTCCCCAGTATGGGAAGCCGAGCACCAGGAGCTTATCTTTTTAAAATCAAAATGTACCTTCTTCCTGCCTCGGCCTCCCACGTGCTGGCAGTACAGGCTTCGCCACAGCCATACCCACCTTATTCTGTTCTCTTTAGAAATTTATGAAAACACAGAACATGTTCACTAATAAAATTTGATACAGAAAACCATGCAGGATAAAACTTGCTCAGAAGCTCATTGTGAATTTGTTTAAAGGTTTAAATTAAACAGTAACAATACCCCTTTCTGCCCTGGTCCTTTTCCTGAAAGCCAAATGCCTATCTTCCTAGTATTTTTCTCTTTTTTTAAAAAAAAAAGTAGTTCATATGGCTTCTTTCTTTTACATGACTATATGATATTTCACTAGTCATTCATTCTCCAGCTGGGAGCACGATGCCCATCTCTAGTCTGGGAGCACAATGCCAGCTTGCAAAGCCTACACACTGCAGGGGATTGGCTGTCCGTGAGTGCTGGTGTTTCCAAATGTTAGTTCTAGAAGTAGTACAAAGGTGTTAATTTAAATGCTCAGAGCTATCACCAAAGTATCCTGCAAAAGAGGATGAGAGTGTCCTTTCCCCACTTCCTAACATCTCTGAAAGCTTCCGTCATCCTACAGGCTGTATCAGTCTTATGTTTGGTGTGAACTCAGAAGAGCTGTGACATTTTCAAATGTTCCTTAGTAGTGAATTTCTATGTCCTTTCTGGGCACATGGCATTGAGAGTATTTCACTCTGAATTGCTTATCCATGGCCTGGACTCACTTTCTCCGGGATGATTTGATTTGTGCCTTTTCTGTTTTCTTCTAGGAGATCTTGATACAATTGTGTCCTGATCACTGTCCCTGTTGCTAACATCACCTTCTAACCTGAGGTTACCTTTGACTCTCCTTTCCAGCCCGCAGATTGTCTGGTCTGCTTAAGTGCAAAACCGCATCTATACCTCTCCTCTTTGGGGCATGCAGAGCTCGACATTTAGATGTTCTCTGGATTCTCCAAATATAAGAAATTTTAATGGCCTGGTATAGAGGATGCTGTACTGTTGATTTGTTTGTTTGTTTCTTTCGTTTTCAGCTGTTCGGTTTTGGTTTTGCTCCATAAAAATTATCTGGTGCTGATCCTTCATTTCTCTTTGTATTTATCACTTTTCTGCTGATATAATTCAATAACAAACTATCATTTCACCTTGTATGGTCTATAAAGGTAAACTACTATATTGTGTATAAAAGAAAAGAAAAGCAGTGTCAGTGGCTAAAGATTAAAAGGCCTGGCTCCAGTGAGGGCCCATCGCATGCCTGCTGGGCCAGTAAAGAGATGTGTCCTTAGTTGAGACTACTGGACTGCCATTCCCAGTAGATACAGGATAATTCTTACAGGAGAGACCTTCTTTCTACAGGGGTGCATGAAATCTTCAATTGCTGGCTTAGAGGATGAAGTGTATCTACACCAGACCCCTCCCTGTATTATATTGTTTCTCCTTCCCCCTATCTCTGTGCCACCTGTAGTCACAGAGCCCTTTCATCAGTCTCTGCTGAAACACCTGTCTTCTTTGGGTTCTCCAAAGGGGCATAACTGTATTATGTATTATTAACAAACATACCATCAGCACAGAGCTCAGAATATGTGGGAACCTGGGATAATAATGCTTCCTCCAAGACACACAGATTAATTATAAGTGCCAAGCATGTAAAATCTTTGAGTTCTTGGTCAGTGAAATCCAAGAGAGTCACAAAACAATATAAGCTATTACCCTTGTTTGCATCCCAGGATGTGAAGGTAAGATCCTATTGCTGTAGACACACAGGACTTGGAGGTATCAAACTGAAACTATTCTGATCACCTCCTCTGAAGAGTAATTCAAAGTCCTACAAACTACAATGACGAGCACAGGAAGGTATAACTAAGGGTGCAATAGTGGCACTTATATTTTGGGAATAACCAACAACCACTTAATTGGACATAAGACTCATTCAAAAGGAGGGGATTTATGTCTGTTACTGTAACCCTAGTCAATTACCTGTGGCTAATGAGGTCATGCACCCTAGAGGAAAATCTACTGCCATGTTCCAAAACCAGTATAATTCTCAACTTCATTCTACAGGTCTATCTCTATATGTATAGATAAATGTATCTCTCGCCCATCATCAAAGATGTTTTGTTTTGTTTTTGCTTTGTTTTATTTTGGTTTTGCAGCAGGCAGAGACCATCACAGAAATTCACAGCTGGTCAAAATGCAGAAAACAATTGACTGTGGGCTGACCATCCCCAATTGTTACACCTAGACCACAACCCCTATACCCAAAGCTCAGGGATCATTGCAGAAAAGGGGGTGGAAAGATTGTAAAATCCATGATGTTTCCTATGAGATACTGTCTTCCATCTATGTTAGGAAGTTTCAGGCATGAAATCTTTTTTCAATGAATACTCATTTATTAAGCCCACTCAGGTAAGGGTGGAGCTCAGAAATGTCTGTCCTGGCCATAGATGATACGGAACAGTCCTCATCCAGGACCACATCCTCACTCCCTTCTCTTCTGCTGGGAGCATCTCGGACTTACATCACTTTCTAGAATTACATAATATCCAGAAGGGTAGTAGTAAGCTTGTTCCAAAGTTTGAGTCTTCTCAGAAGCGAGAAAGTGCCTGGCAGTCTCAACTAGTGGAAACCAATTTGTTTTTCTTTCACACACATGAAATCTTAACAATATGGTGGCCTAAACAAGACAGGCACAATGACAACACCAGATGACATCCCAACATGGACGAGGGAATAAATTTAACAATTATAAAAGTACAAGCATACATGGGGAACATTTTGAACACTTCTGAAAAAAACATAAAAAGAGGATGAAATACATACTTAAAATGTTTCTCTGTGCTTGGGGTGGTGAGTCAACATTGTGAAGAGATTGTTCTCCTGAAGGCAAATTATGTTAATCAAACCAATTAATAGTGTCATCAAACTATTTTATGAACTTAAGTAAGTTGATTCTCAGTTTCATGTAGTAAACACATTTAGGAGTAGCCAAGAAAATGCTACAGAGAAACCTTAGCAAACATGAGAACACACAGTAGTGCCTCTGGGATTCAGGTAGTGGAATAGAAGGAGAAGTTCATAATTAGACCCAAGTATGCATTGGGATTTATTGCAAGATTAAAATGGTATCTTCAATCACTGTACTTTAAACAAATATCAGACGGATAACTGAAGAGTCACATACTTGAAGACAAACATCAATATGTATTTCATAAGCTACACAAGAGTAATGGAGTGTCTGAGACATCGAAATGTAAAAGTTGAGGCCAGGAAAGCGCTAGAGGCAAACAAGGAGTCTTTTTAGTCTCTTCATCAGAAATGCCTTTCTAACTGTGGCTCAGACTTAGCCTTGTAAGCAAGTTAGAAGACAAAGGGTCATGGGGAAGAACATATTTACAGGCTCCGTCTGCAGAAACAATGCTTTAAAAGTGAGACTTGGCATGATAGTACCCAGCTATAATCCTATCTCTTGGGAGGTGGAGACAGATAAGAAGTTCAAAGTCTTCCTCAGGTACTTACCAAGTTTGAGGCCATCTTTGGATATAGTAAACCTGTCTCAAAAACAGCATTGGGAATTAGGCAACCAGAATCCCAACAGAACAATGGGGAACAACATGAACGGACAATTCATTAAAACTCAAAATGTAAATCAGTTCTAAACATAAAGCAGTGCTCAAACATAACTATAATTACTCACATGCTAATTAAGACATAGATTCTCACCTGTCAAACTGACAAAAACTGACAGCACATTCTGTTAGTCAAGAACATAGAGAAACAGACTTTCAGACATCAGTGGCTGGAATGCAAACTGATACAGCCCTTCTGGAGGGAATTTAACAAAACAGAAGTATATTTATATTTGACTCAGCAATCCCACTTCTAGAGAACTACCATCCTACAGGTACAATACCAGTGATTTAAAAAATATATACATGCTAGGATGTGCATTGCTTCTAACTGCACACAGCACGGAAAACTCCTCACCATTCACACCACAGGGATGGTCAGATATACGTGGTGTATCAGCACCACTGAGTGCTATGCAGTTCTGAAAAGAAACTGGGGAAGAGTTAGCTCCATGAACAAATCTGGTGGTTTTCCAAGTACAAATGTATGTTTGTGTACATACAGGTACAGGTTTGTGTGCACGTATGTAAGTACATGTATATGCAGGCCAAAGGGCCATCTCAGGTGTCGGCATTCACCTTGTCTCTGTGTTTGTGACAGGGTCTCTCAGTGGCTTAGAACTCAGCACGTAATCTAAACTGGCTAGTTAGTTAGCAATCACCAGGGGATCTGCTCATTTTGCCTTTTCGGTGATGGGATTACAAGTGTGCACCAATAGACACTGGTGCATGACTTTAATCTCAACCCTTAGGAAGCAGGGACAGAAAGAGCTGTGTAAATTTAAGGCCATGCCTACATAGAGATGAATGACTTTCATCTTACCCCCCTTCACTGCCTCTGTGTCATCCATCCACAGATGCAGATGGTGATGTATCATGAAATCATCAGACGCTGTCAGACAAAGGAAGAGGCGGCAGTGTGGGGCTGCAGAGCCACTGGCTGGCTTCCCAGCTCTGAGTGGCAGCAATGAATCTGCATTTTCAGTTGCATGAATGAAATAGTGGGTGCTTTCCCCGCTTAGCCAGTAACGTTGGGCACCTTCATGATGTTACATGTCTCATTTCAGGAATGACCATACCCGAAGAAGACGCTGATGTCGGACAAGGCAGTAAATATTGCCTTGTGGCAATTGGGAGGCTCCAGGTGAGCAAAAACTCTTTTTTGTTTGTTTGTTTTGTTTTTTCCAGACAGGGCTTTTCCTGTGTAGCCCTTGCTGTCCTATGACTCACTCTGTAGAGCAGGCTGGCCTCAACCTCAAGAGATCCACAAGGCTCTGTCTCCAGAGTGCTAGGATGAAAGGCAAACTCAAGAAGCCTGTCTTTTTCATCTTCACTCAGGGCTTGTTTGCTACACAGGACAAGAGACTGAGTTTTGATGCCTCTTCGTTTGGAACTCCTTTGTGCTCAATATTTGTGGGGTTATGTGTCTCACTCTGGGTCAAAACCTGAATTTTAAAAATGTGTAGCACAAGGGATACACTACAGAGACCTTCCTGCGCCGAGGGTTCACAGACCTCTCTCCCACCTACACCAGTCACTGTGGTGGGAACTCACATCCTTGCCAACCACCTCTAAAGTCCCCCGAGGGCCTTGTGGGACAAAGTCCAAGCTCATCATTCCATCCTCCTCTCCTTCCCTTCTCCCCATCTTCCCACATCCTTTTTACCAAACCACATCTTTCCGTTTTCATGAAGCCACCCCATGGTTCCCCGCCGCGCATGTGCGCACACACACACACACACACACACACACACATACAAGGGTATTTTCAAGCTGTTTCTTCTACCTTGTGTTTCTTAGTTACCCTTCTGCTTTCAGAATTCCTTCTGTGAACTTCCTACCTTCTCATCCCTAACTAAATGGCTGCCAATCCCCTCAGTTAATACTAACCATTGCTTCCCCTGTATTCTCTCATAACACAGAGTTCTCACGTCAACGTCATCCTCACAGTGCTTGCTGTGGTTAGCTAAGGATGTGCTTGTGCATACCCTCTGAAGTAGGGACCCTGTCTTGTTAAAACTTAATTTCTTGAGGCCAGAGAGTTAACTCAGTGTTAAAACTGACTGCTATTCCAGAGGACCCAGGTTCAATTCCCAGTACCCACATGAAAGCTCACAACTGTCTGCAACTCCAATCCCAGGGGGGTTGATGCCTTCTTCTGGCGTCTGCAGGCACCAGTCACATAGGTGGTACAGACATACATGCAAGCAAAACACCCGTACACATTAAGTAAGTAAATAAAGCTTTAAATGTTTTATCTTATTTTGTATCTGGTACACAGTAGCCACTCAGTCACTTCGTTCATTCATTCATCCTTTGACATTTAGGGTGTTTTCCAAACTGAAGAAAGCAGGCAGAGTTGATAGTCCAGAAGGCTCCTGTTTCACATCCTTGATCTTCTAAGTCTGACCATTTCCAAACAAACAAATAAGTGATTTCATTCACATAAACAAACACTAGATCCTCTTCTCTGGTGTGTAAAATAAGAGTAGCTGGGTAAATTCAGTCCAGAAATACATACTTTGGAGTCTCTACACCAATTACAGAGGTGAAGATGAGAGAGGAAGAAGGTAATGTTTCCTGAGCCCCAGCCATTTGACAGCATAGTGTGCAATATCTCTTGTCACCACAAGTTCCCTGTGGCATTATGGCTTGTTGTAAATATTCATTATTCCCACTGCCTAATAAATGTAAAGAAAGCAGCCAAGCATTTATTTCATCCTGGCAACCATCTTTCCAGTGACACAGCAGGAGGTGTGAAGTTGAAGCTGTGTAGATTCTTGCTATATCCTCATCTGCATCTTTATCAACCCTCCGTTCCAGGTGACCAGCTCTCCTGTGTGCATGGATATGAGTGGCATGTCAGTGCCCACAGAGTTCCTGTCACGGCACAACTCTGATGGGATCATCACATTTGTGGACCCAAGATGCATCAGTGTGATTGGCTACCAGCCCCAGGTCAGTGGCTAGCCCTGAGCTGATACTGGTGAAAGATTTAACTTCACTCAAAAGGTGTTTATCTTACTTGTTAAAGGTTCAGCACAATGACATCATAGAGGAATGACATAGGAGTCCAGATTCTCTGTTTAGCCAGGCTGAGACCCTTCACAAGCCACACTGTTTGTTGTAAGACAATACCACTATCACAAAGGATGGGAGTTAAGATCAGTTTATTTTAATTACAAAGCTTCTGTATGTCTGACAACTGCCGAGATACCTGAGGGGTGTTTGCCTAATCCTTTGGGGGAAATCTTTTTGCTTACGGCATATTTTCAGGTCTTTTCTCTGGATCCTTTCTGAAAAAGCGTGAGAAACACAAAAAGGCATGAGCCACCCAGGTGAAGCCGAGGATCCACAACCACATATAGTACAAAAGCATGACCCATGTCCCAAGCCTGAGGATCTCTATGTAAGGAAAATGCCTAGGGGGCAAGTGTGAGGAATATGGAGATGTTATCATCAGATGAGCATTGGTTTCTTAGGAATGATCATGTTTTGGCTTTGCAGTATGATGAGACATTTATTATATTAATGCTGAAAGGCTTCATGGAGAAGTATTATGGGATCTACAACTTACTGTTAAGAGATAACACAGAGAGAGAGAGAGAGAGATGGGGGTGGGGGAAGAATCTCCCATCTGCATTTGTCTGCAAACATCTATAAAGAAAATATTTTTAAAAAATAAAAAATATTAATAACAACAGTAATTGAATCAGTGCAGTGGATATGCAGGTGTTTATTTTATGTATATCCATTTACCTTTTCTATGGTTTCTTAAAATAAAAAGTCATTTAAAAAGAAAGAAATACATGTCTCTTTGTTCTAAGGAAAAGACTTCGGGAAGCTTTGGGATATGTTAACATGACTTATTTTAATTGCATGTGTATTTTTATTTTATTTACTTAACTTTTATCTGTGCTGGAATCAGCCCTGTGTGTAGATTTTAGAACTAGTTCAAACAAAACTATTAGAGCCTTTCTGTAGTTCTGAAACTACATGCAAACTGTGACCCCTCGGATAGCATAAGGTGAAAGGCAGTGACCCCTGACAGCAGTGCATTTCTGGACAGGCCTATGCATCCTGCATCGACTCCCCTGGGTTTCTGGGCACTCCTGAGGCATACGAGCGCCCTTTGCTGCTGAGTCGGCTCACTCCAAGCACCGGGTGCTCATGCAGGTTCTCATCACTGAGACAGCTTACATCCTTTGCTGTTTAAGAAGCTTCCCTGGAGCACGCTCGAAGTTGCTCTTTGATGGTTTTTTTGTATTCTGCTCCTATTCAAGGTGAAACACACAAGTCTTAGATGAAGGCTGGATCTTTCAAAGGGCACAGACTCATGAAGGTCAATAGTGAACAGACTCGAGGCGAGCCCAGTTATTACAGCCTCATTCAGCCACCGGTTTCCATACTTAAACAGTTGCAGTTTTTGTAGGCAGCATGTCTGTCCTTGAGCTTTCTTTGGATGTTTTTAAAAATATGTTGATTGCAGTTTGCCTCTCCAAGGCAAACAGAAATAAAGTTGTGTTGTAAAGCTGCTGATCTAGCGCCCAAGCAAAATTAGAAGTAAGTGAGGACTGAGCCAGGGGAATTTAGAATGGATGCAAGGAAGCCGGGATGCAGCCGCCGGGAGGAGGAAGACCATTTTATGTTTCAGATTCTGATGGGCAGGCAAGGGGAGGGTATAAACAATATCTTTGTCTCGAGGGTAGGGGAAAGAGACAGAGAGTGGACTTTGGGGTTATTAAAGCTGTTTGTCCCCTTTAGGACCTTCTGGGAAAGGATATTTTGGAATTCTGCCACCCTGAGGATCAGAGCCACCTACGGGAGAGCTTCCAGCAGGTATTGTTCATGGCTGTTGCTGCTGCCTAGTGAGGTGCCTGGGGGAGGGGGCGGGAGGGCTAGAGGGATGAAGGCCTACTGTGAGCCACCAAGCTCTTCTACAGTCAGCCAGCTATTCTGGGCAAGATCTCAAGCATGAGGGTAAGACACATGAGGAATTAATTCATTGTTATGTGGCAGGAGTAGAGGGCAGGCTCTGAGGAGTCTCCCTGAGCACCAAGGCTAGAGAGGGTGACTTTTGGAAGAAAAGGCATCTCCCAGAGGAGAGATCAGCTGGGTGCTGTGAGCTGTTAGGGGAAAATACAAAAGAAGTGAGAGAACATGCCAGAGGGAGGGGCCTGCCGGAAGGATCCTCGGCAGGCAGCTCCGAGGGCTGACAAGGAGGGACTGGCAGGCAGTGAGACCAGCCAGGCCAGGCCTGAGGCATCCTGGGTCATGCTATAGGGCCTGAGTTCTCCCCCAGGATCCATGAAGGTAAGTAGCAATTCCTTTGAGTTCATAAGCAGAACAATGCTTTGAAGAGCCACTCGGGAAGCCCAGGTACACAAATAAATGAAAACAAGGTTAAGTCAGAAGGCCTTGAAAATGAGCGAAGGGCTCCAGAGCTGTGCGGGACCTCTGGGAAGTAGACATGGGAGGAAACTTAAGGAGATAATTATTCAGACAGGGATAGTGAGGGAGAGGCAGCCTGGCAGAGTGGCCACATGCTCTCAGACAGGCACCCACAGCACAGGTCACAGGACAAAGACTGTTGGCTCCTATGGTGAGGCAGGGGGCAGGGGGCAGGAGAGACTCACTGAAGCAAAGGCCAAAATGTCACACTGGTGAGTTAGAGCTAATTAAGAATGAGGCCTGTTGCCAGGCGGTGGTGGCGCACACCTGTAATCCCAGCGCTTGGGAGTCAGAGGCAGGCAGATTTCTGAGTTCGAGGCCAGCCTGGTCTACAGAGTGAGTTCCAGGGCAGCCAGAGCTACACAGAGAAACCCTGTCTCAAAAAAAAAAAAAAAAAAAAAAAAAAAAAAGAATGAGGCCTGTCAACTCCTCACCTGGCCTGGGAGGGGGGGAGAATTCTTCCCACCAGACTGTCATACTTCCAGAAAAGGAGGAAATGGACTTAAGAAAAGAGACCTGTGGGTCACTTTCCAAGAGAGGAATCTGCTGCCATCCATTGGAGTTTAGGCTTCATTTAGCATTTGTTTTGAAAGTATCTCAGGCCCAGCCAGTGGAAGGCCTCCCTGTCTGCAGAGACTGACCCTCTAGCTTCAAACCTACCCATGCAGCTCTGTGGACCTCCCTACTTGATTCAGTTCTGCTCTTCCGATGTCACTCCTTCCTGCTCCCCACACTTCTGGCTGCCCTTCCACTTCCTGGCCCCTGTTTGGTTGGCTTCTTCGCATTCTTCTGCAGTAGTGACGAGAGGGCCTGGCATCAACCACATAACTTCTTCATAATCTCAAGCACTGGATCCCTCCAGCTCACTTGTCTTCTAGCTTCCTGCCCACCGTCCTCCAGGCAGCTCTTCCCTCTCCATCTGAGGGCGCAGGAACCTCCCAAGCCAGCACACTGCCTCTTCTCTCAGTGACCCTCCCTCACACTACTCCCAGCCAGTTGCTCAGAACAAAGTTCAGCATCTCTTGGGCACAGAGCCCACCACAGGCCCTCCTGGTACACCGTCACAAAAGTGATGTCTCCCTGCCCTTCCTGTCATCCCTGCCCCCATCTGACTTTTGCAGGTGACCCCCTGCTGTGCCTCTGTTATCATTTCACTCCAAGTCTTTGTAAAAATAAATACTAGGTTTGGTCACAGTTTTCATTAAAAATTGCCAACAATGGTCCATATACTTAGAGTTAAGTACAAATTTCTTCCCATAACTTCAGGCTTCACATAAGTCTGGTCCCTTTCCATCCTTCTTCGGACATTATTCTTCAGTCCCATTGGACTTCTCTGTCTCTTGAACATTCTCTTTCCCATCTTTTGACCATGACTGAGCCATTCCCTGGCTGGAATACTGTCCTCTACTCTTCACATAACTGATATCTTTCAAACCATGTCATCCATGAGATCTTACCAGTGACTAAGAGGTCCCTTCTTCCTCCTCCCCTTGTTTCTCCTTTACCATAAGTCTTTTCCTTTGTTCACTTCTTTTTTTTACACCTCCTTTATTTAAACATGACTTTACTGTTGGCATACCCTAGGCCTGTACTTGTGCACATCATTTTCATGAGGGTAGATTCTAACCAAGCTGCCTAAGGAGATCAGAACTTAACAGTATGTGGCTCCCATTTGGGGGAAATGTGAAATCAGAAGACTTTACCAGGATGCTTTGTGCCACATCTGCTGAGTGTAAAGATACAAATCTATCCCAGATCCTTTTTCATGTATTTCCCCCACAGAATTTCCAACCCTACCTCATGAATACTGTCACCATGTTTTTCCTAGTGACAATGGGACTAAAAGTTTTGATTGTGAACCACCACCACTGCCATCATGATTGAGCATGTCTAAACAGAAAGAATGAGTGTGAAGTAGGAGCCTGCCCAAATTTCTCTCTTCCATTTTGACTTCTTGACAAGTTGACTGAGAAAGGGATTCTGGGAGCGGATACTTTCCTGGCCCCTGGGAAGGTACACCGACACCGCACTAAACTCAGAACTTGTGTGCATTCTATGGGCTTCCTGTCTGGGCAGTTCAGTGCTTTTGTTTAAAACAAGAGCTCTAGGGCTGACTCAGCTTTCTCAAGAACAAACCACTTCCCTTTATCAACAATGGTCCCCCTTCATTGATGGTGGCCAGTGCCCAAAAAACACAAACTCAGGCCAAGTCTGGGTGTGCCTTGGGATGTCTTTGTAGCTCTACAGTTGCTGCTGTCCATGTGTCCTGGGCCTGTGGAGGGCTTCCACCTCTGATGCCACAGCCCTGGTTTCCCTTTCACTAAGGGATGAGGGAGCTGGTACAAGTCACTGAAGCTGGCTACTAGGGTAAAATGAGATGTTCAATTCCTTCTTCTTTTCAAACCTGCCAGGTTCTTGTGGCATATGTAGTTTGCATAGTCAGATGTGACACCGAATAGAGGGAAGCCAAGATGAGATGTGGGTGTATGCTCTGAAGGCCTTAGTCTTGCTGTTATGACCAAAGGCAGGATGGGTGGCAGATGTTGGTAATAATGATGATGGTTGGCAATTATGAATAATATTGATGGTAATGGTAGTGTTGGTAATAATGATAATAATGACTATGATGATATTGATGGTCATGGTAGTAATGGCTTTGACTGTGATAGTTACTAATGATTGTGAACGTGATCACATGAAAATGATCATGGTGGTGGTAATAATTGTGGTGGTGATACTGGTGATAGTGATTGTGATTGTGGAGGTGATGATGATAGTGATAATAATGCCAGTGATAGTGATAGTAGTGATTATGATGCTAATGATGACAGTGATGGTAGTGATTGTGATGGTGAGTGTGATGTTATCATGATAGTGATAATTAGTGTGAGGATGACCTCAGTTGTGATGTGGTGGTTATAGTAGTGATGAGGGTGATAGCAGTTGTGGTGTTTTGAATAAGAATGGCTTCCATAGGTTCATATATTTGAAGTATTGGTCCTCAGAGAATGGCACTATTTGACAGGAATTAGGAGGTGTGGCTTTATTGGAGTAGGTGTAGCCTGTTAAAGGAAGTATGTCAAGCAGGGTGAGCTTTGAAGTTTCAAACGCTCGAGTCAGGCCAGGGTCTCTCTCTATGCCTGCTGCCTGTGGATCCAAAGGTAGAACTCTCAGCTACTCTCCTGTCCAATGTCTGCCTCTGTGGCACCGTGCTGCAAGCCGTCATGATAATGGACTAAACCGCAGGACTGTAAGCCAATTAAATGCTTTCCTTTATAAGAGTTTGTGGTCAGGTGTCTCTTCACAGCAACAGAGCATTGGCTAAGACACTAAGGATGGTGACGACAGTGATGATGGTAACTGTAATGGTGATCGCCATGACAGCTATCTTCACAAAGAGCCAAGCTAAGCTAGGTCCTAGGATCGTTGCCGTCTCCCGTATTACTAGCCTCACACTTAAGTGAAGCACAGTAGGATGCATCACTCTGAGCTTAGGCAGACCTGGGTTGTATTCTACCAGCCCTGCTTACATGCACAGTTCAATCCCCCGTCACTCCTTGGCTTGCTTGCCTATACACAGTTGTCGTGCTGTGCTTTCTACAAGGAGAGCGGAGAATCTCATTTGCCAGCATCATGCCTACGCTGCCATGCTTTCCCAAACTTCATTCCCCTTCTGGAATCCTTCATTTATGTCAGGACCTCAACAATAGGTCCCAGCAGCTAGCTCTTCTGCTGGCTCCTGACATTTGATTGTGAGCTTGTAGCAGACTCTGTGGGTTGTAGTTATCTCCACATCTCTCTAGCCCCTGCAAGGTGAACTGTACTTTGGACCAGAACATTCACTTTGGCAATGGGGACAGGGAGTTAAGATTGGGAAATCAAGGATTCAGACCATGCATATCCCTTCCTACGATTGCAAAGTCTTGAAGGGTATCTTTCAGCTCCGAAGCTCCTGTTCCTAATACACATTATTCTGCTGAGCTGATTCATGGCTGAAGAGGCAGGGCTGGCACCCCTTGTTCTCTACCCTCAGCACCATACCCCAGCTTTGTACACAGGTAAGCTCTACTACCAGTCTGTGAAATACAGTTAAAAGCTCTCACACCCCCTTAGTTCTTTCTGTTTGGAAGAAACAAGAAACAGAAGGTGTACACACTCAGGACAGAGCACATGGGTCTGTTTGTGCTGTGCACCAAGGAAGCACTTCAGGCTACTGACCTGAGAGCATGTGACTTTGACTTCTGGCCCTGTGAGGAAAGAGGCAGGTCCCAGTCCGGAGACTATGATAGTTTGAATAAGAATGGCCTCCATAGTTGGGCAGTGGTTGGTGCATGCTTTTAATCCCAGCACTTGGGAGGCAGAGGCAGGCAGATTTCTGAGTTTGAGGCCAGTCAGGGCTGCACAGAGAAACCCTGTCTCGGAAAGAAAGAAAGAAAGAAAGAGAGAAAGAGAGAAAGAGAGAAAGAGAGAAAGAGAGAAAGAGAGAGAGAGAGAGAGAGAGAGAGAGAAAGAGAGAAAGAGAGAAAGAGAGAGAGAGAGAGAGAGAGAGAGAGAAAGAAAGAGAGAAAGAGAGAGAGGAGAGAAGAGAGAGAAGAGAAAGAGAGAAAGAAAGAGAGAGAGGAGAGAAGGAGAGAAAGAGAGAAAGAGAGAAAGGGAGAAAGGGAGAAAGGGAGGGAGAGAGAAAGGGAGGGAGAGAGAAAGGGAGGGAGGGAGGAAAGAAGGAAGGAAGGAAGGAAGGAAGGAAGGAAGGAAGGAAGGTCCCCCATAGGCTCACATAGGATGTGGTAGTATTTGAGAGGGATTAGGAAATAATGGCCTTCTTGGAATAGATGTGGCCTTGTTGGAGAGTATGTCATTGGGAGTGGACTTTAAGGTTTCAAGCACCCAAGCCAGGCATAGTCTCTTTCCCTGTCTTCCTCTTTCCTCCTTTCACTCTCTCCCACTCCCCCTCTTTGTCCCTTCCTCCCCCCACCTCTCTCTCTGTGGATCAAGATGTGGTTTTCAGCTCCTTCTCCAGTGCCATGCCTGCCTGCTGCCATGCTCTAGGCCATGGTAATAATGGACTAAGCTTCTGAAGCCGTAAGCAAGTCCCTTGCCACGTCCTTTGGTGTCTGTTCCCAGCAATAGAACAGAGACTAAGACAGGAGCCTATGAGGCAACATCCTCTAAGAAGGCCAGCTTCACTTCAGCCCATCAGCCATTCTAGGTGGTAACAAAGACCTCTGCCCTCTTCCTGCTTTCTTGGTTTTTTTCTTTGTTTGATTTTTCTCTTGTATATTTCCCAAGAGGGTCTTGTCTAATACTCTGCCTCATGTCTGTGCCTGGTTTCCCCAGAGCCAGTGTGTGAGAAGTTGCCTGGCTGATTCAGGGCTATATAGCTAGCTCATGAGATGTGCTCTAAATGTTACTGTGTGAAAGACACTGGGCTGGACTGTGTGAAGCCCAGCTCCCCATGTCCCCAGGCTGTGTACAGTATGCTAGAGACTGCAAACTCCTGGTGGGAAGCAGGCTGCAAACACAGTGATGTTAGGAGTCCAACCTTGCCTGGCGCAAGAATCAGGCCCTATTCTTATCATCACCAATCCATCTGCAGCCACACCCAGAAAGACTGAAGACTTACACTCCCAGGATCTGAGCCTGCATGCCTACAAGAAGGACATCTCCTCCCCTTATCTTGTTCTTGGGGACAGTCACATCTAGGCAAGGTCTGTTAGTCATTCTGATCGCTTCTCCATCTCCCACTTCTTTCTCTTTGGTAAGACCAATACCTGGATGCTTCCAGCTGCCAATGTGGGTGTCTTTACATACTTTTGTATTGTGTGAGTGAACAGAGAACTAAAAAAAACAAGCTTATTCCCAGAGAGATAAGCTTGTAACTTGGTCATAAGATCACAGTTCTTGTCCCTCTTTGCCACTAGAGCTGTCGGGTCTTAGAGAACTTAATTAATCTTTGCATCCTGGTAATGTCATCTGTAAATAGTGAAGCAACCTTTCCAGGTGTCCATGAAAGTGCACTGGAAACCATACTGCAACATGAAAGTAGTGGCAGATCAATACATTCAAATAAATAATGCATACAGATTTACCATTTTATTTCACCTCCTTCCTGAGAGTTTATTGAATCCATTTTACAATGTCAAACAGAGGTTAAAATTTTTATGTGAATTAAGTCCATCTAAGAAATAAGTCCATGATTCATTATAGCTGTGTACCTAGCACTCAGTCCCAGAGCACCTTAATGCTCTACGACAAAAAAAAAAAAAAAAAAAGGGAAGGAAGGAAGGAAGGAAGGAAGGAAGGAAGGAAGGAAGGAAGGAAGGAAGGAAGGGAGGAAGGAAGGAAGGAAGGAAGACAACTCTTATATTGTTGGTGCTGCCCTGTGCCCAGCACTGTCTGCATATGGGATGCTCACCATCTGAACTGTAGCCACTAAATTGGAAACACTGACCTTTACTGGTCTCACGTGGGATGAGAGAGTGACCCCAGAGCGGGAGCAGATAGAAGCATGAGCCTAGCTGCTACTGGCACTCTTAATCTCATAGCCCCCCTTACTGCCGCTGGCCAGCACCCCGTTCTGTGGTCCTGCTGACCTGTTCAGCAGCCAGCCACACTGCCTTGCTGTTCTCTCTTCCTCCTCCTGCTGACTTCCTTGTCCAAATGTTTTCGCAGGTGGTTAAGCTGAAGGGCCAAGTGCTGTCGGTCATGTATCGGTTCCGCACCAAGAACCGGGAGTGGCTGTTGATCCGTACCAGCAGCTTCACCTTCCAGAACCCCTACTCCGATGAGATCGAGTACGTCATCTGCACCAACACCAATGTCAAGTACGTGCACAGCCCTCTCCCCTGCTGATTATTCACATAGGAGTGAACTGATGTGCTTGACGCTCCCTTCGCCCCATAGGATCTAGCTGCAACCCCAAACCTCTATTGGGTGAAGGGGCAAGAAAAGGGGAGACCTTGGGTTTCTGTTACTATGGGGCACATCCCTGCCATGTTCAGGTCAGGGTACCAAAGCCTCCATTTCATGCATTTCCTCTTGACATTAGTCAAGCAGAGAAGTATCTGCTTCCACATCCTGTTGTGGTGAACACTGCCTGGTCTCCTGGGCCTGCTGAAGCTAGTGGTAGAGGTAGCCTGGGCTTCTTGAAGCTCAGGCCAAGGTCCAGCAGCCGTTGTAGCAGCAGCACCTGCTACAGGAGGCACCCCCTGCGCCCAGCCTGGGACCCCTGCCTTTTGTGCACATTCCATATCCATGGAGCTGACAGGTAAACCTGAGTTCTCCTCTTGGCCAGCTTCTGGTTTTGTGATCTCAAGTAAGTCACTTCCTCTCTTACCCTTCATTTCCTTTTCTGTGATATAGTCCCTCTTTGTGTGTGTGTGTGTGTGTGTGTGTGTGTGTACAGGAATATGCAAGTATGTGGAAGCCAAAGGGTGACATCTGAAGTCCTCCTCAGTTGCTCCACCTCACTTTAGAGATTGAGTCTTTTACTGAACTTGGAGCTCATGGGTTTGGCTTGGCTCTGGCTTGACTCTGACTCCTGCTTTCCCAGGGCATAAGCACTGCTGAGCCCAGAGTATTTACATGCATGCTAGGGATCAAGCACAGTTCGTCGTGCTTCATGGCTGTGCCAGCCCTACCTATGGCTCCTCCTTTCTGGAGTTAAGCTGAGATCTGTAGGGCAGGCCTGCAGGTAGTGCACGCCATCATGGCTCTGAACAGGTCGTGCCTTTTCAGATCAAACATGGAGGGAATACAGACGTGTGATTTCAGATGCTTCCATTACACTATTTTGAGACTTTTTTTAATACAGGATCTCTCTGTAGCCCTGGCTAACCTAGAACCTAGAATCTACGGTGTGTAGACAAGGCTGGCCTGGAAATCACGGAGGTCTGCCTGTTTCTCCGTTTGCTGTAATTTGACTTTACTGTGCTGTGAAAGTGTTGCACATTTGAAGGGAACCATACTTTGATTCGTGAATCTGCTCCTTCCCTGGGCTAGCATCATACTAGAGCAAGCTTGTGGGATGCTAAGCTGTGGCAGAGGGGCAGCTCCACTCAGCCATACAGCCATGCAAGGAAAGAGCCATCACTCTGTGTTGCTGAGCTTGATGCCAGGGACTGGGCAGTGGTGCCTTTGTGATGTCCAGTACCACACACTTATGGTACTGTATCAGGTGTAACTCTGGTGTGAGCGAAGGGATACTCATACCCAACAAAAAAACAACACCTGCTGGCATGTGGGCACACAGGTGTCTCCCTGAGTTAAAGCCTATGGAAGCTGTGCCTGGGGCGACAGAGGGTGTGGAATGAGACAGGCAGACTGAAGACTGCCTTTGTGTCCGCCACTCGTGTTCACTGGAACTCCCAATCTCCAGTGCTTGGGTTCAGTCAGGGCTGGTCCTAAAAGCCATGACCTTCTTTCCCCCATCTCTTGACACCAAGGGATCCTTCTAAGAGCCTGCCACGTCCCTCTGTTAGAGCATCCCTTCCGACCTGGCCATGCTGAGCTACTGCTGCCATTCCGCTTGTCCCAGGCCCTGCAGCCTGGCCTTCACACTAGTCCAACAGCCTCGGGCACACCATCTGGGACACATAAACTCTTGCTCCCTGACACTTCTCCGTCAACTGCCTCGTGGACCAGCTCTCTTCCTAGACATCTTCCACTCCTGTGTACTTGGTACAACTGGATTCATCTTCTACCCCATCTGCTGGTCAAACTGTAAACGGAGCAGAATGTGAGAAGCCATAGATCCAGATAGCCAAAAGGATGATCCTATCTCATCCTGAGGTTTCAGTCAAATTGAGGGTATTCCAGTTTTCCCCATCAATCCCACAGTGTGGAAGAGGGGTGCTCTTTACCCAGGGACCAGAGACATGCCCATGAGTGCCACACCCATATCTTCTCCTAGGTCTGATGAAAATAAGGAAGATTGGGAAATGGGAGTACAGCCAGATGCACGGGACTAGGGAGGACCTGGCTGCTGCTGTTTTCAAGGTGTAGAGGCGTATGAGCAGGCTTCTCAGGTGCCAGGTCCTTGGCAGAAGAAGGACAATGCTAGCCCTAACCTGCTTAGCACCTGTGCTTATCTCTCCCAATATGGCCTCGCACCTGCCAATTCAGGCTGCCTAGCCGAGAAGCCATGGAAATAGACAAACAAGCCAACTACTCAGAGTCCTGGACACCATTCTAGAATCTTCCCCCTTTGGATCTTAGGGAAAGCCGCGTCCTCTCTGGGTTCTGCCTCCTTCTCTGCCCCTCACCCCTCCTTTTTCCTTCTCAGTATGTGGTTGTGTACACAGGCCTGTGCTCAGCAAGGGCTCTGAGGCTGCTGGATTCCTGTGAGTGAGGCTGTTCTTAAGGTTGTCACCTATGCCTCACTGTCAACCTTCCTAAATCTCCCTGTCACTCTAAGTCCTCCCTACTGTTGAACTACTTATATAGCACGTCAGAGCCACCCTATCTACTGTAACAGTCCCCTGCATGAGCACCCAGTAGCTCTCTAGATTTGGATGGGCAGAGCTGACTGAGGAACCTTGTTGTTGGGGGTGGTTGGGGACTTTCAAGTCTTTCATCATTGTTCTTTTCTAGTCTTTGTTTACCTTCTGCCATCAGAGTCACATGTCTGATCACAGCTAGTGAAGTTAATACCCCCTGACCACCATGACCGGGCATGGCCTAGGCCAGGCAAGATGCTTACATTACCATTCTTCCTTTAAGGAGGGACCCAATCCTAGAGCCTAAGGCTTGAGCTTCAAAACCATGAAAGCATGGGTAAAGGTAGGCAGGAGACAGTGGACAGATACAGAGGAAGAAAGGGACAAGCCAGACCCCCAGAGCCTGGGAAACACCCCCAAGAGGTAGCCTTGACAAGGGGGGTGGGAATAGAAGCAATGTCACTCTCCTCTGCAAGCCCGCCCAGCTGACTGGGTTGGCTTTCTTTTCTGAAAGCCAGACAGTGTTGAAGAGACAGAAAGCATTTCGTTCTGGGGTGGGCTATTCTGCTGTCTCAGGTCAGTCATTGCAGGATCTCCTGGAAGTCGTGTGGATCAGAAAGCCCCTGGGACACCTGCAGCAGCTGCAGTAGCAACACATGTCAGTGTTCTAAACCAGGTGTTCAGTAGCAAGGCTGAAAAGCTTGCTGTGGACGGTAGAGGGCGGTGCTGACCACGCGTGGGAGCGGACAAGGCCTTTCTTGAGTTCTGTGGGCTTTACCAGCAGTAGGCCAGCCAGTTAGGGAAGATCCTCCCATGCCCTGTGCTGGGGGAGGAGCCAGGAGTTGCTTGCTCAGTAGCCTTCAGCTAAGTGCATCCAAAAGCAACTTCCTGAAGGAGTTAAGCAAGCATTGGGTGTTTAGCATTTGTGCTAAGCTGCTGAAAAGGCTCTTTGTCACCTCTGACTTCTTCCTGTTCCTTCCACACAGATGGAAGCCCAGAAAAACAGACTGATGCAACACACAGGGTGCACATCGCCGAGCTGGGTCAGGTCTTGGTTTGGGATTTGATAGTTTGAGAGACTAGTCATGTCCGTCTTTCCATATTCGCGCATCCTAGCTCTGGACATTCACTTCCCATCTCTCTGCGAGGAATTGACATGCAATTATCCTTAGGCCAAGCCTCTGCTATTATAATAGCACTAGTCTGAGTTTGATTCCGGTTCTCATGACAAGTTCCTGATGTGTGCAAACAGCCATATCTACATGTGTGCAATCATGTGTAAGTGCATGAAGGGGTGAAGATGCTTGTGTCTATGTGAGGGGAAGTGTATGTGTGCACGCATGTATGTGCGCATACATGCATACACATATGTGTGAGTACAAAGGTGGATTCTTAAAGCCCCACCATGCCCAAAGTCCAGCTGGTGAATGATCACATATATTCAGTAATACTTGATAGTAGGCGGAAAGTGAAGAGTGATGGATACAAACAGAGGCAGAAGGCTGTGCACCCGGGAGGCAGGAGCCTTCAGGGAGGGCTGGACACAAAGACACCATCTTCTTCTGTCCTGCGAGCCAAGCAGCAACTTCCAGCCAAGGTGGGACTGAGACCCTTCCAGTCATGGGCTCCAAACCCAAGGAGCATCTTGGTCCCTTCTTCTCCCGCCCCGTCAGAGACCCAGAACTGACGGTGCTGCCCAGAACCTTGGCACGATTCCCCCTGCCCCAGTGGAGGTCTTGGTGTAGTGTGACTTAAACATTCTGCAGTTAATAACTGCTTGAAATTAATACGGCAACAGTTACTTTTTAATCAGCTCTTACCCAAGTAAAGGACACAGAGACCTTTAGAATTATAATAAGCTTTAAAGCACCAGAGCTGGGCAGATATCAGCCCTCTAAGTGATTTTGTCTGCTTTCGCGCCTTGAACCCCAATATACTACTTGCCACATGTTTCATTTGCACACTCTTGCTTCATCAGGCCAGCCCTCAGAGCCACATGCCCATGGTCCATATTGCCCCGTGGAGACTTTCATCTTCCTCCTCTCCTCACTCTAGTCCCTACCTGAGACCCCAAACCCAGAACCCTTTGTCATGCCTACCTCTCTTCTGCCCAGCTATAGGCTGTCAGCAACTTCTACTAATTAGGGATAATTTGTGCGCAAGACTTGCACAATAAAAGCTGATATACATAAAAATTCATTCATCTTGGGGCAACAATTTACTGGGGTACAGAATTTAGCCTTTGAATGCATAGCAGCACCAGAACAACCCCCAACATTTTGGTGACCTCTCAGGGGATGGTCACCTTCATCAGACTACTATTGAGTTAACCCACAAGGCCAAGGAGATTTCTCTGAACATGATCAAGTCAATGCCATGTGTCCAGAGTCTCCCAGGAGCCCTGGGACATGGAGGGTGTTTACTCTGGGCAGAGAAAAGAGCCCTGCAGAATTATGTTTGAATCCATTCTGTGCCGCGTTCGAGCTGGGACACCACTTACACTTGCTGGGCCTCATCTCCTTTATCTGATAATTGAGAGCCATATGTTGTGAGGATGTAAAATGCTGGCCAAGTGCTTGTGCTCAGTCTTCCATTGAGCCATCCTGCTTCCCAAGATGCAGGGAACAGGAAACAGCAGATAATGTACAAACAAGGAACGACAGCGGTTCTTCTTTGACAGTAAGGATTATATTGATTCTTTAAAAAAAAAATAAGAGAGGGTCTCATGTTGCCCAAGCTTGCCTTGAATACAACCTTGAACTACTGAATCTTTTGCCTCCATAACTCTAGTGCTGGGCTTATAGGCCTGGGCCACCATGGCTGCTTATATGTGAGGCCCATAGTTTTATGCATGCACTCTCCTGACTCTGCTATATCCTAGCCCTCTTTTTAAATTGTTTGAATTCTATTATTATTACTATTACTATTACTATTACTATTACTATTACTATTACTATTATTGACGCTCCACTTTGCTGATATGAGAGGCAGAGGCTGACACCGCCTGGTGGGACAGCACATGCTTCTGATTCCATCCTTGCCTTCGTTCCTTCACTCTTGCACCACAGTAAAGGGTCAGGGCCTTTGCTCCTGGGAACCTCAGCCTTCTCATCTGTCCTTCCCTGGAGTCCCAGCTCCATCAGAACAGGAATCCAGGGCTTCTGAGTCATCAGAACAAGACTTGGGCATGGCTGTTTTCTTTGCCTCCACATAGATCACTGAATAGACTTCTGGGTTTGATTCCAGAGCAGCTGCCCAGCAGGTCCTCCTACAGAGTCTATTCACTGGGAATCTAGAACTGAGGACCTTACACTCCACCTTCTTTGTAGCGTGAGTTACAGGCTTCCCTGAAAACAATCCAGTCTCCCTACTTTAAAACTTGAAGCACCAGTTTTCTCTCTCAACCTTTTGTTTCTCCATACATGCCCCACCCCTAGCAGAACATCCTGGCAGCATAGGAGAGGCCTGGAAGAGTAGGAGGAGCCAAGCATCTTAGACTCAACCCTGAAGTGAGATCCTGCTCTGATGTAGCAGAACATCTCTGACCTAACCCTAGCTTTGAGCTCCAGCTTCTTGATATTAGCATGTGGTCTGTGGCATGAATAAGAAGATGTGCACCCCGGCTGCAGGTGTGCATGTGCGGCATGAATAGGAAGATGTGCACCCCAGCAGCAGGTGTGCATCTACAACCTGCAGCATTGCTCGGTGCTGAACAGACTGCGTTCCTGAATTTTGCTTATAAAAGAATTTTAGTGCTGTATTTTTCCCCTGCACAAAACAAAGCCATTTGCTGAAGCTCCCTGTTTGATCCAGGCATGGTGGTGCCTGTCTATCCTAGAACTGGAGAGCTGAGGCAGGAGGATCAAGAGTTGCAGGCCTGTCCAGGTGCATAGCAAGACCCTGTCTCAGAAATAAAATTTGAAGGCTGAGACTATGGCTCCGTGGATAAAGCACAGAGCAAGCATGAGATCCTGATTTGGGGTCCTTAGCATCCGTGTGAGCAGCGAGGCATAACGCTGGAGCTTCTGGGGTAGAGACAGCTGGATGCCTCGAGCTCATTGGCCAGCCAGTCTAGCCAATCGGTGAGCTCAGAGAATACGATGTAAGACAAAAGAGGAAAACTCCTGATGCTAACCTCCGGTGCCTACATGCACTACACCAGAACACACACTTACTTTTCCTTACCTTTTCAACGGTTTGTGAAGAATTCAAAACCTGAAATACAGACGTTGGAGTAAAAGTGGGAAGCCTTTTAGCAATCTGAAGAAAATGGGCTACTTGACTCTGAGGAGTGGGAATCTATCTCCTGCCTCAGCCCCATTGCCTCTCACATTTCTGTTCCTTACCCCTGTGTTGACTTCTTGTTTCACAGGCAACTTCAACAACAGCAGGCAGAACTGGAGGTTCACCAGCGCGATGGGCTGTCGTCATACGACTTATCTCAGGTGAATTTCTGGGAAACTCTTTTCTGACTGACACTCTGAGGATTGAGAACTAAACTCACCCCGGAACTTGGTGCCCTCTGTACATGCACTCAGCTCCATCCACCCAGCCCCATCTACCCTCTGGGGTGCTAATGGTGCTCAACCCCTGCATCCCTGCTGTGGGTCCTCCTTTCTGAAGGGAGACACAAGGGGCAGAGCACAGGTAGTGAGCAGGTGTGAGCCATGGTCAGCCACAGTGAGCATCTCTCGGGGACAGAGGGAAGTTCCAATGTGGTCCAGTCTCACAGACACAGAAGCCAGCAAAAGCAGGCTCTGGGTGTGGGTTCTCTGGCTCCTAGCTGTCTCTCTCATCTTTGCCCCATGCCGTTTCTGCTTTAACGTGTCTTTCTGTCACACTGTGTCCTTTCCTTCTCTCATCTCTTCCCGTCCCTCTTCTCTCCTCTCTTCATGCTTCTGACAGCTGACCATCAAATTATGACACAATATGGCTCAATTGACATGGGCATCTGGCCTTCTCCCCAAACTAACCTTTAGGTTCTCTTCCTGATGTTTACACTAGGTTGGTTCTTTTTAATTTATCCACAAGAAAGTAGTCACCGAAACTTTGGCGATATTCCTGTAATACTTAGTTCACACCCCCTAACACAGGTGCCTTTGATCTTCCTGGATAAACTCCCAACCTTGCAAGAATAGTCAAGCTTTAAAATGCCAACCCTGCCAGGCAGTGGTGGCACACACCTTTAATCCCAGCACTTGGGATGCAGAGGCAGGCTTATTTCTGAGTTTGAGGCCAGCCTGGTCTACAGAGTGAGTTCCAGGACAGCCAGGGCTACACAGAGAAACCCTGTCTCAAAACAAACAAACAAACAAACAAACAAATTTGCCCTCTGTCCCTCTGAGGCAAATAAAATGCCAGCCCTTCCATCTAGAAGGACTATGTGGAGGGGCAGCAGGTAACTCTTAGAAAGTACCCTATGTGCCTTATTTGTGGAATGCTACTGTGTTTTATGTGCCAACAGGTCCCGGTACCCAACCTACCCACCGGTGTTCATGAGGCAGGGAAGTCTGTGGAAAAGGCAGATGCAATGTTCTCCCAAGAGAGAGACCCTCGTTTTGCTGAAATGTTTGCAGGCATCAGTGCATGTAAGTGTGCGACAGTGCTAGGCTGTGAGCTTTGCAGTGTGATCTTTACAGATGCTTCTGGACCACCTGGAGATAGCACCCTAGAGAGGGGGCACGTAAGGTGATTTTGTGTCACTGCCACAGGCATAAAAAGAGCCCATACAGGAGTCAAGACAGATTTTCTGTATTCCTGTCCCTGCCTCATCACCAGTGACAACCATCCTCAGGCCATGGCATCTTGTCTATAAAATGTAAAGGGTCAGAGCAAAAATCTGATCCATTACCCAGTACCTTAGTCACTGGTCAGACTTCACCACTGTTACAAAATACCTAAGCAAACAACTTACAGGAAAAGAGTGTTGTTTCGACTCTGGGTTAAAAAAAGAAAGTTGGAAAATGACAAAAGAAATCAGAGGGAAAATAAAGTAGATTGAGACTGATAAGTCCAGATGATATCCAAGGACTGCAGATCGAAAACCCACTTAACATGCTGTCAAAATTCAACATAATCAAACAAATGGGATGAACTCCTCAGCCCTTGGGGGTGAGTGATGAAGATGTTTGTCAAACCCAGGCAGGGAAGCGGAGTGTCAGCATCAGCAGAGAGAGATGTCACAATGTCCCTGTTGGCAGAGGGAGCCTGAACTGACTACAAATCCCATGAACTCTGAAACAGAAAAGCCAATGTAATTACAACACAGGAAGAAACTGATAAAAGTGAAGAAGGTGGAGCTCAGAATGCCTGCCTTGGGTTTCAACAAATCAAGTAGATGAAAATAATAAGATGGGAAAAGATTTAGATGACTAAATAATGTATACATGTGAATATGCACATATATGCAATTGCATGTATGCACATACATATGTAAACATAGAAATACTGTACAAGCACAGAACGCACAGAACAATGTGTTTATCACTTACCACCAAAACACATAGGGAAAAAGTGACTTGCATAAGTTTTTGCTTTTTTAGTGGTAGTTGATTGTCTTTAGTCTGTCACTTGTGTGGTGCTGGAGAATGGACACTGGACACGCTAGGCCACTACCATGCTCTGCCACTAAGCCACACCTCCAGCCTTTGGGGATTCTGTTTATAGTCAAGATGGCAGCCTGAGTCTCCTTGACCCTGTCATTTCTAGCCTTGTCTCCTCCTCACTCAAGTCGTGTTCTTTGTGCCCGCACTCAAGGCCTTGAAATTAGACTGGGGCTTGAGTTCCTGTCCCTTCAGAATGCACCACAGCTGCAATATGGCAATGACTTTATTTACAGCCTGAGAGGTGGGAGTAGGGTATTTGGTTCCTGTATTGCCTCCAGACCCAAGCCCGTGGGTTTGATCATCAACAGCCCAATACTGCTCACACGTGCCTGGCCAGCTGGGCTCAGGGAGGCATACATGCTACATAAAGGCAGTCATGTGTCCAGCCTTGATTCCCTTCCTCCCACTGTCCTGAGGGTGATTATATAATTGAGACATGTAGGTATCATGATACTCTAGGGTCACAGATAATGCATCATGGAGCCAAGGGAGGAGGGGTGTACTCTGGTTGACACTTCACTGGCTGGAGGCTGCACCCATTCACATCTGATCCCTGCTTCTCATATCACCACCAAAAGCAGCTTCCTTGTGTGAAATCTCGACACTCTGCCTGTGACTTGAGCCCTCTTAGCCTTTCTCTTCAGCTGACATTCATGAGCAGACGTCTCACCTGTCTGTGTCCTGGGTGAATCATTCTAGGGTAGGTCTGAGTGTTTCCTATCTCATGAGGTGCTCAGTCTGAGACCCTGGTAGAAAGTCGGCAACACCTTCCAGTTGCCCTAGCCAGTCAGTCTGAGGTATCCCTTAGCACATGCTGATCAGGTCAGGGAAGGAGCACTGGTTGGGATTCAAGTTGCTTCCTCCCTTGCTGTCCTGTGACTCGGGACAAGCAATGCCTCAGTTTTCTCATTTTTAATAAATGAAAGCAAATGTGTAAGGTGTTTGGTTTTTCCCAGCACTGTCCTCAGTAAACATTTTACCTATAATAACACCCTGAATCCATCCTCACCATAGCCCAGTAAGAAAGAGACTGCAATTATCATCTTCTTTCAGATGGAGAAACTGAGGCAGAGGAGAGAGTTTAAAGAGCATCCCAAGTGACCTCTGTGACACAAAAGGCCAAGCTGAGGTCCAAGGCCAGGCAGCTGAGGTTACCCTGGGTGCGCTCACCTCTTGCACATTTCCTGTGGTGAGCTCCCTCCCCTGTGAAAGTGAAGGAGTAAATACAACAGTGCCCTTCCCACTCTGAGGGCTTGCCTTCAGGGGCCGTTCTAGGAACCAAGAGCCTAAGAGGACACATGCAAAGGTGAAGATGAGGAGGCTGTCCTCTGTAGATCTCCTGCGTTCGCAGGCCATGCCCTGTTCTGGGGTACCCCCTCATGGCCTGCAGCACAAGGGGGGACCTCACATGCGACTCTCAATGGTTTTCCTAGCGGAGAAGAAGATGATGAGCTCTGCCTCAGCATCAGGCAGCCAGCAGATCTACTCCCAAGGAAGTCCGTTCCCTGCCGGGCACTCGGGCAAGGCCTTCAGGTAGGTCACAGGGAGGGGAGTGGTGGGAAGAAAGGCCTGAGTGCCAGCATTGGCTCTGTGACCGAGCAGAAGTCAGCCATTCCTGTACTGTGGGATGGAGCCAGGGTGGAGACTTTGGACTGCTAGCTCTGCTCCATCTGCCCCTCCACAGGCACTGGGTGTCAGTGAGTCTCAGGCACAGAAGATCCTGAGATAGATGGTCTATAGCCAGGATGCAGGTAGGGCCCCTGGGGAAAGTATCCAGAACTGCCCTGTTCCATAGTTTGCTAAGGCCATGGCTAAGTGTAAGGAGAAAAGATGGCCCATCGTTTCTTAGCCTTGTCCCTAAGAACTATTCAAGGGTACAGGAGGCCACTTGGCTATAAAGCATCAAGGCATGCTACAGCTTCCTGAAGAAGCTTGGCGTCACCACCGAAGGCCAGACCCGCCTCAGGTTTCTTCTGGGAAATACAAGCAAGAACCCAGGAGGACTGCCAAAGAACAGGCCAGCATCCTCGGGGAAGACATCCTCCTGTGTCACAACAGATGCCCCTAAGGTCCCTAGAAGCGTCACATACACCAGGCACAGTCAGGTGCTGTCTTTCTTACATCTCAGTTGAGCTGAACGTGGCCCAACTCTGAGTAAGGCTTCTGAGACCCTGCAGGGAACAGGGTTGGGCAGGCAAACCCAGTGCCCAGAAACTACAATGGCCACAACCGGATAGGAATCTCCCTTCCTTGATGTTCTAAGAACAGATTTCAGCAGCAGCAGGTGTGACCAGCAGCCCTAGGGAGGGCTGGATGCAAGGACCAGCACTTTGTTCTTGAAATCCCAGGCAGGGTTACAGCTGTCCCTCATTAGTCATCGTCCTAAGGAGGGCTGTGCAGGCTGAGGCATGTGGTAAAGAAGAACTACGGGGAACAGTGTCTCGAAAATGTCCTCTGAAAGAAAGGGAGCCGCAGAGGTAATCTGACCGAAGCGATGGGTATATATGACAGTGCCAGAGTGAAAACCATGCTGTGGTAATAGGCATGGTTGTCGACGTCTGTAATCCAGCACTCAGAAGTCTGAGGCAGGAAGAATATCATCAATTCAATGTCAGAATTTATTATTCATTGTATAATTAATGTAGCTGGTTTTTTTTAAGGAGACCAAATGAAATTATCCTCTGCAGGGCATGATGGCACATGTATTTTTTATCCCAGCATGTGGGAGGCAGCAGACTCTGTGAGTTCAAAGCCAGCCTGGTCTACATAGTGAGTTCTAGCTCATCCAGAGCTACATAGTGTGACACTCTCTTGAAAAAAAAAAACTACAAGAAAGAAAATATTCTCTGAACTGAGGCATCCATCTGGAGGAGGTGGGAAGGAGCAGACACAGGTGTTAACGCGTTTAGGAAAGCAGACATGATGTTCTAACAAATAAATTTGCTTTATACTCTGTAAGGAGTTAGAGAATATAGAAAAGGGTTAGAATACAATTAGTAAAACTGTAGTCTGTAACTCTTTCCAAATCCACCCAAAAACCTACCACTACGAAAAACCTAAAATTAGATACAGCCCATCTCACTAAATGTATTCACAGCCCCCCACCCCAGCACAAACTCCCCTCCCCCAGGGAGATGGCAGGAAGGGCCCCTCAAACACCAGCCCTTTCCTTCTTCAATGAGCTTACAGTCCACATAGCCCAAAAGACTCCTAGAAGAAGGGCCTGGTAGTAGTCTAGCTTCCTCATCAAGCAAGCTGCACATTGTGATGCATACTACAGGTACCTAATAAAGGCACAGCAAATTAATCATTTGAAGGCAGAAGCAGCAAACTAACAGCCACATACAGCAGCCTTGCATTCCCAGGTTTATCTCTGTTGAAACTGACAGCTTGCAGCCTATGTCCAGAGGCTGTAAGCTTTCTCCGTGCCCCAATGGGACAAATTAACTAGAGCCCAAAGAGCAGGTAGCCCAGAGTCTGATTTGTATTCTGTGACTTGTGTCTCTTAGAATGAAATCTTGTATAGCAATCTGGGAATGTTTAGGGAAAGATGGTGGTGGTGGGCAAGTGTAAGAGCTGCCAGACCCAGGGGGAGGGGGAGGCAGAGGGTGGGGTGGGGGATGGGGAAGGAGTCTGAGAATAGAAGTCAGTGAGGACCTGGGGGGGGGGATCGAAGCCAGTGAGGGCCTCTGGGGGGGAAGGAATCTGAGAAGCGAAGCCAGTGAGGGCCTCTGGCAGTGTCCAGGAAGGAAGAGAGCAAGGGAGCAGAGGGAGCAGCCAGGGTCTTTTAGCAGTCCCAAGAAAGCAGGCCATTTCTGGGAATAAGCATTTTTTTTCTTCTCCTAGCTCTTCCGTGGTCCACGTGCCTGGAGTGAATGACATTCAGTCCTCCTCCTCAACGGGACAGAACATATCCCAGATCTCCCGGCAGCTGAACCAGGGCCAGGTGGCCTGGACTGGTAGCCGTCCGCCGTTCCCAGGGCAGGTATGAGGGAAACACGGCCCTGGGTACCCAGAGTGGCAGAACACCCACCATCTGCTTTTTTGAGTCCCAGTTCTGAGAGCAGGTCCTTGCTTCCAGTTTCTCAAGAGTCCTCACCATCAACAGGCACTTTGAGAGCTGGGTCCCCAACATTTATGCCATGTCTGATCAGCACCCTTTGCTTCTTACAACCTCCCATTGGGAAAGGGAGCAAGAGGAAGTTGGGTACCTAAAGCTTCCCCAGCAAGAGCAAGCCCTTCATCACTTTGGAGCTCTGGAACTACTATGCCAAGAGGGCCTGTAAATACCAGACCCTGGAACCAACACTCCTAGTTCCCTGGAAGGTACCGGAAGGATAGGTCTTATTTACCAAGAGGCCTCCACAAACTGAATTTGGAGAAGCCAAGCCATTGTAGCCCTCAAAGTAATGTTAAGTAGCTCTACCCCAAGTCTCCAGGGACAGGATTCTGCCCAACCTCCCCACTCCCACCCCCCACTGGGCTCATCCTGTGCTAGTGAGGGAAGCAGAGCCTACTGTTCTTGAGGTGACCTCAAGGGTGGAGCTCAGTGGGAAGCTGGTTGGCCCTGCCTCTTTCTGTCCTTCCTGACCATAGCCAATCCCTCCCTAGCCCAGCAAGACACAGTCATCTGCCTTTGGAATTGGATCAAGTCACCCCTACCCGGCTGACCCTTCATCCTACAGTCCTCTCTCCAGCCCAGCCGCCTCCTCACCAAGCGGAAACGCATACCCCAGTCTTGCCAACAGGACTCCAGGGTTTGGTAGGTGGGGGATGAATGATGGAAAGAATTTTTGTTCTGAGCATCGTGAGTCCAGGGCTGAGCCCCAAGGCTTCCAGAATATAGGGCAAGGCCCCAAAGCACCCCAGCTCCTCTTCTATCTGCCTACAATCAGGAGGGCCTCAGGTATCCTAAGTCAGAGAAGCATACACCGTGACCTTGTAATTCAACATTGCTAGTCTAAATCATGCGTCCTCATTCTTGTGTTGTGATGTAACCTGATTGCTAGTTTAACCCACATGGACCAAGGCAGAGACTTTCACATCCTGGAAGTAAAAGAGTCTCCATTCAGAAACCTGGAATGGCCAGATGTGTCAGTGAATCCAGGAAGTTACCTTTTTTGCAAAGTGCACTTGCTGTTTTCCCCATTCTGAGAAAAAATACCAGACAAAAGTAACTTTAGGATAAATGGTTAATTTTGACTCACAATTTTAGGTCAGTCGATGATAACAGAGGAAGGGTCACATTGTAGCTGCAGTCAGGAAGCAGGAGCTGGATGCTGGTACCAGCTCAATTTTCTCTTTGTATTTATTTGTATTTCCACAGCCTATGGGATAGTCGTGCCCCTCAGTTAGGGTGAGTCTTCCCAACTCAGTCAAACCTGTAAACTCTCCCTCTCACACACACCCAGAGGCTTGTCTCCCAGGTTGATTCTAGATTCATACTAGGGCATCCTATCTCATGCGAGTATTTCCTTGCTCTGTGAGAAAGGCTGAGGACATAATGGGTGCCATGGCTGTGGCTGTGTCCTCTGGCTCAGTCTCAGACTCCTGCCACTTGTTCTTTGTCTACTTGTATATGCCAGCATCTCTTCCCAGGCCAAGGACACACTCCATAGAAGGGGAGGTCCTGCCAGATTCCTCAGTGTATAGGCAGTGGGTGACATCCAAGAGTGCGGCACCCAGGAGTTGTCTGTGCAGAGCCATCACCCTCCGGTGAGCAGGAAGCCAGGCCTAAACTCCCTCATTTCACTTGTCAAGTTAAAGGCTTCTATTTAAGTGGCTCACCTGTCAGTCTATGGGAACGTGTCCCTACACAGCCTGTCATCATACAGGGTAGTTATGAGCTGTCCCTACCTCTCCAGGCACACACCACTGACAGTAATGTTTCTGCCTCAAAGCCCAAGGTCCTGGCCCCAATGTCCCAAGACCTTAGGTTTGTCTGTTCTCATCAGATCCAACAGTCCCCCCAGCACAAACCTTATTTATATGTAGCACACACATTGAGCCTTTAAATGTCCTTACTGGGTCACTGAGGGACACGGGTGTGAGAAGCAGAGAGTCCTCAGCCAGTTGCTCAGTCAGCCAGGCCCTCAGCTCTGCTGCAGCCTGAGGACAAAGTCCCTGGCTCCAGGCTAGTGCCCCTCCCTGCTTTCATGTATAGAATGTTCCCTTTGTCCGGGAGCAGTGATCCAGAGTTACTGTGATTCATTCATCCTACATGAGTACCAGACCCAGTATTAGCACTGGAGACAGGAAGAGACTAGGCTGGCCCAAAGAAGGGCTCAGGCTAGAGACACGGTCAACGTTATAGGCAAAGATAGAGGAGACAGATTAATAGGAGGCAGAGACACAACACAGGTCCAGCTGCCAGATCTTTGTGGAGGCCTTAGGGAGAATGATCACTTGTTTGATGGGGTCAGGAAGGTCTTCAAAAGAGAGATAGATGGCATGTTTCTCTGGGAGGACTTGGGAACATCATGTGACCATGACTAGTCAGGTGGGCAGGCTCCTCCCAGCAGTCCAGTGCCTTGATCAGGTGCATCTGGCCACTCTCCATGAAGTAATGGCCAGATTCTGAAAGTGTAAGTGGAGGTAGGACCCTAGGTAGAGACCACTGGCCAACTCTAAGGACCAAGAACAGGTCATACACTGGGGCTTCTATCTCGACCATTTGTGCTACATGTTGCTAGGTGGTAAGCGTGCCAGCAGCTAGTCATTGCTAGGTCCTTACTGGACACTGCCCAGGAGGCGTCCCCTGGGTGTTTGAATTTATTTAGCCTGGCCATAAGGGAGAGATCATTCTTATTCCCATTTCAGATGAAACTGTGGAAACCCCAAGTCCTCCTAATACAGCGGTTCTCAACCTTCCCAATGCTTGACTCTTTAATACAGTTCCCAATATCGTGGTGACCTCCCCACAACCATAAAGTTATTTTTGTTGCTACTTCATAACTGTCATTTTGCTACTGTTATGAATCATAATGTAAATATCTGTTTTCCAATGATCTTTAGTGACCCCTGTGAAAGGGGCATTCAGACCCTGAAGGGATCATGTCACACAGGCTGAGAACCACTGTCCTGATGGGTCAGGGGTGGAACCAAGAAAGGATGAAGGCTGTGCCCTCTGCTCACTCCCCTGTGCTTCTGATCCTTTGGACCCACTCCTCAGAGAGTAAGAAATAAGCAGAAGAGACATCTGCCACTATGTCCCTTGGTTTGTGATCATGAGAAGAGCAAAAACTCTGCTGCGGAGGTATAGCAGGGATGCTGAGGCAGAGACGTTAGGACTGAGGAATATGATGTGACCCCCACCTTCAAGGCATCACACTGTGACTCTAGGAAAAATGTTTGAGGAGCAAGATGTAGGAGCAGCAGGCAGCTCAGGAGGAGAGGGACTGACTGAGCCCAGCTGGAGGGGAGGAGCCACCATCTCTGGAGGCAGCATTGCCTCATAGGGCTAAGGAAATCTACCTCTGGGGAGAAGTATATCTTGAGAAGACCTCAGCCTCTGTCGACTGGGACTTCAAGAAGCAGAGTCCTAGGGGGTGGAGCAACCTTTGTCAAGGTCAGAGGAGAGAGTGCATGGTTAGAAAGAGGACCTGGGGGAGGGGTTTACTGTCAGCCTCAGAGGGGGGAGGAAAATGTAGAGGAGAAATAGAGCAGTCTCCATTAATGGTCAGTTTCATTAATTATTAAATAAACATGAAACAGTTAAAGCAGGCAGTGCAGTGAGGGTATGGTTGTGAACACCAGCTGAACCCTGCCTGTGGGCATCCTGGGGCACCATGGTTACAACCTTGGGGCTCATAGGGGACACTGATGGCAGTACATTGCAGCATTACAGGAGAATTAGGGTTCCTCCCTCCCTCTTTCCTTCCTTCCTTTCTATTGTCTCCTATCCTGACAGCCATGAAGTCTGCCTGTACATAAGGCACTTTAGACCATTTTTCTAGATACCTACAAAATGGATCCATCTATAGGAATTATAGATTAGGTCTTTGTCTATTAGCCAGGTTTTTCCTTACTGGTCCTGTAATGGGGCCAGGTGATATTATTATAAAATATTAGCCCTCTCTCCTTTTAGATTCCCAGGTTTAACCTTACTTTAATTCTCAAGGTTATACCAAAGAGAGTGTAGGCAGGGAAACTGGAGGCAAGCTTCCTTTGATGATCCTAAGTAGACACAGACAAGTCCTAGAGCCTCTGGAGTGAAAACAGGACTGTCCTCTTGCCCATTCACAACAGCCTTCTTCGCATCCTCTGACGCCTCCCCCAGTCACCCTTAAGTGTGTCTGAGCATAGCCCCAAAAGGATCAGAAACACTGATTTGTAAATGCTTTTGAGACTCAACCTTAACCTGACAGAGTTTAAACCAACTACCTACATAGTCTCTCTCTCGGGATTAAGTCATAAATACTGAATGCAAGTTCCTGCTAGGATCATCTCTGTGGTGTTTCTTTTGCCTTTGTAGAATAAGGCCTCTTTAGAAGGATGAAGGAAGGAGGGAATAAAGAAGGAAGGAGGGAGGGAGGAAGATGGGAGGAAGGAAGGAAGGAAGGAAGGAAGGAAGGAAGGAAGGAAGGGAGGGAGGGAGGGAGGGAGGGAAGGGACGGAAGGAAGGAAGGAAGGAAGGAAGGAAGGAAGGAAGGAAGGAAGGAAGGAAGGAAGGAAGGAAGGAAGGAAGGAAACCAAACCTGAACTAGTGGGTTAATAGGTTCAGAGAGGAAACTTGCTTATATAAAAGGTTTTGGCTTTCTTTACCTTAAATTGCCATTAGATGTTAAAAGTGTAAGCACACAGTCTCCCCGACCTTGGATAGAATTCTCAAGAGAATTTCTGCCTGGAGAATTTGCTCCATTCCCGCATAAATAGGGCTGTCTGTACTATATGAATAAAGAGGGTCTGAGAACAGTTATGGTGGTGCTACTAAAGCAGTCAGCACCAGAGTCCTGAGAGGAGGAGACTTAGTCCCAGCCTGCTTCATGTTGTATTTCCCAGCTATGGGGTTAGACATTTATTTAGTTTTTGGTCAGAGGCTGTGCTATCACCCTATCTTGGCCTTACTCTCTACCCCAGTGAGACGGGACCCTAGGTAGGCTTCAAAGTCCTGTCCCCACCTGAAATTTTCCCTATAGAGAAAGGAGGAAAAGAAAATAAGCTTAGGGACACCAGGGGTGAGCAGAAAAAGTGATGGTAGTTAAGACCCTGCTGACAGTAGAGTTAGCATTTGCCTTCTATCCCTCTTTCCCTACCCAGGAGGTCTCTGAGAAAATTATTCTGGGTGCTAGGAAAGCATAGGGAAGAACTGATGGTGTCATGTGGGAGTCCTGTCTAGGTCTTTAGTTTCCATGATCTTAGCAGGAAGGCAAAAGGAAAAAAGAAATGGGGTGGAAGGTGGGAGTGGGGAGATGAGATATATAGATGAATGAATGCCTGTGTCACAGAAACATTTGGGGGGGGGTGGATCCGCAAGGAACCTAGATGCATTGGAAGTCTTAGGCAATCATATGGGTGCCACCATTTGATTAGTTACATGGCTATTACCATCTTATTCTTAGCTGACCACATAGAAGATGCCCTCTACTTGTGGTGAGAACAATTTCACAATAATGTGCTCATTCACCTATTAAGGATACGAGTCCCCCTAGGAGCCATGCATCTCACAGACTAGGTAGGTATGGACCAGTATTAGCAGCTGCCTCCCAAGATAAGTCCCTGTTGACAGTTTTGCCAATACCTCACCACAGTTTTCTAATTTTCACCAGAAACGCCAAAAGGTATCACCTGGATCTTACATTCATTTCTCTTGGCTTTAGGTTGTTGGTATTATAAGGGGCTGATGGAGCAAAAGCCCCTGACAGACCTGGGAGGGAGAAGGAAGTATCCCCAGTGTGCATCTGAGTTGCTACTTTGGTATCACATGAAATCAGTAGGAGGGAGAAAGTGTTCTACAACATATATGCCCTACTTCCCCATGAGGATGGCGTGGGCTGAGACCAAGGGCTCTATGATACTCCTTGTTGGCAAACATTGCAGTTCCTTAGAAACCACGTTGTTAAAATCTGACTGGATGTTCCTTCAGCCTTTATGTGACAGCCACATCCAGTTAGAAGAGCAACTTCCTGGGCCCCTTGAGATCATACACCCAGCTGAGAGCATGGTCCAAGGAAATGTTAATGCCCTGTATTTGGGTGAGGGTTCTATATACCCAGTTCTGTTAGGCTACTTGATTTATTTCTCTCTTGCTTTCAATATGTGGCCTTTCTGGCTCCCAGGGAATGACAGACTGATACAGTGGGATAATCCTAGCACCAGGGAGTAAAGGGAAGTTAAACTTAGTGCCATTTAAATTTCACCATGTGACCATTGGCCACAGACACATGCGGAAACAATCCAAAAGAGAAATTACATTTGCCATTCAGCTCTGGCCCTCAACCCTAAGGGAGAGAGCCTGGAAAGGCAGGAAGAGAAGACTTATTTATTCTGTGAAGGTAGAGTACCAAATGACAAGATGGAAAGATAAGCTTGAGGTGAATCTTCCCCAAAGAATCTGAGCCAGAGGGTAAGCACTGGGGGGCCAGACTACCAGAAGGCGCTTACCTGAATCCTGGAATGTGCTTATCTGCCTACCTTGTCTCCAAAGGAGTGTCTTTAAAGTCTGTGGTTACCATGTCAGTGGAAGATGTAGGTTCCCTTTTGTAGGCTTTTAGTCTCCTTTATAAAGTTATTTAAAATCTGACTCAGAAGGAAGCTTGATTGAGAGCAATTTTTATTAAAATAACAGCTGGCAAAGTATAATTCCTGATATCTCTCAAGAAGAGGGAGATGGAGAAGAAAGTCGGCCGTGTCTTTTGGTTAATGTCAACAGTGGGGTCTGCAAGCAGACCCATAAGAGAAGCAGTGAAAACGTTAAGGGGATGGGTTCAACCATGTTTGGATGCTTAAATGGCATTAAAAGAAGAAAGGACAAATCATACTTCTGGAGTTGAAACTTAGAAAATCAGGCAGGCTTAACTATAAAGATCTGTAAGCAAGTGAATCAAGGACGAGGCTTCTAGAGGGTGTAATGACATTATCTCATCAAGGGGATATGTTCTTCCCATATCCTTAGCTATGTCCCCAGAAGAATCAGCTTTCCTGAGGGGTGATCTTCGCCAGGTGATTGACAGGCCTAACTGGTGCCAAGTCCATCCTGGCTTGTTTCTGAAAAGATGACTGGACTAAAGAGAGATTGAAGAAAGGACAGACACACAGACACACAAACAGGAAAGCTGGGCTCCAGTGACCTGTGTTCACTCTGATAGAGCACACCTACTATGCAACAGCCCAGAACTTCAAGCTGTTAGCTAGTCTCAGTAGGTCTCTGCACCTCCTGGCACAAGCAGAAACTGAGGGCAGTTCGATATCTCAAAGATGGGCGATTAAGACTGGATTTAGAGCTCAGACGAAACAAGTTGGTAACTGTCAGGTAGTGTACAACTTGAATCCCCAAATTTGTTAATCTCTCTGTCTCAACGTGGTCGTTGGTGTATAATGTTTCTCGTAGAAACGCAGGAAGCCAAACCCACAGCTTGCTCGGGAAGGACAGTTTCAGATGCTAAAGCGTGCGGGGCATCCCCTCCCTCTCTTGCTGCTCCGTGGTTGAAGAAGACCTGAACTGCATAGCAGAGCGCTTCCAGAGGCAGTGGCTTGGCGAGCACCAGCATGTCCATGGCTTACATTTAGCATCTGCTTTCCAATTTTAGGCTGAAGTAGCACCAGCAAGTCAGTCATGGTGACACAAGTCCAGACAGGTGAAAACAAATCAAGTCAGGCCACAGCAGAAGACACCACTGTACCCTGGGCGAGCCACTTTTGGAAAGCACAGGAAATTCTCCTCCCCCGAATGCTCCACCCAGTCCTGACTGAGTGGAGGCTGGAGGAAAATGGAATGTATCATTCCCCAAATATCTGACGCTTCTTCAGTGATAAATAGGATGCACAAATAGAGAGGGAAGGCAGATCCAAGCTCCCTATTCCTCCTCCCCTAATCTTGCCCCCAAATCTCAGCCATGTGCATTTTTAAGCCACAGATTGTGAAGAATTATAGACATACTTGATCCTATTAATTGATGCTGAAAGGTGGAATCCGTGCCAAAGGAGCTGAAAAGTTTGTGGTCCTCGCCAGATCCTCTCTGCAGGTTAGGTGGGAGCGGCTGCCCCATCACTTTACCCAGCAGGATTTCTCAGCATTTACACTGCTGCTGGGTTGGTCTAATCCCCACTGGGTTGGGATGTCTGTTTACTAAGGATGTTTATCAGTCTCCCTGTGTGTTCATCCGCTGTCTCCTGCTGTTTGTGAGAATGAGAAGTGCCAGCAGTTCCCTTCACCAAGAACCATTAAGCTAAACCCAACAGCGCTGAACAGTCTACATAGGACTGTCAAAGCACAGGAATCTTAGAGCGGTTTCCACCCGCTGCCACCTCCCAGGACGGTGAGAGTGAGCAGGAATGAAGTCTAGATTAAACTTCAGCTGAAAAGATGGCCGATCCATGTCAGCCTTGCCTCTGCCCCTTAGGACCAGGGACCACACTACGGTCTACAAGTTGGCGCTGCCCCAGATAGGAGATGTAGTGCAGCAACCCCACA